>NC_052046.1:39992659-40305472 GCF_015832195.1 Motacilla alba alba
TCAATTTGCCATGCAGTCCTGAATTGATTTGTCCCTAACTAGCCATAATCTGGAGGAACATATATCTAGAAGAACATGAGCCAGACAAACACAGATTTAGTTATAACTATTATCCTTCAAAATTAAATACTGCTTACGAGTTCATTAGAAAAAAAAATAAACTGAGAATGTCTGTCATTTTATTTATGCCTTTCATTTTTTTAATAATCCAGTATTTCTATGCCAATTTGTCTTCTTTCCACCATATATTTCTGACATAAAATCAGTCTTTGGAAAAATACTGAAAATTAAAACAAGTCCAGAATTTCAAATCAAAACCCCATAGAAACACAGTATTCTTCTCATGAGTGGAAAAACCTATTGTTTCCTTATGAAAAAAAACCTATTGTTTCTGTATGAAAAAAAAAAAAAGAGTTATGCTTTGTTCTCTAGCTTCACAGAGGCAGACTTAAATTTGTATTTATTTGCTCAAAGCTTAGACATCCTTTCAGGTTCTCTTCTGGTCTTAAGATACTCTTGTATATAGTAACTTTTGGGAACTAAACTGTTGTGCGATAGAATATAAAATTGTTTTTGACTCAAATCTGTCAACTCACTATGAAGCTGAAAAAATTAGTTTTTAAAGTTTTCTAGTTTTGTTTTTGAAATAAACTGGGGGATCCTGAGTCACTTGCTGCACCATTGAAAAGCCTTGAATTTACCCTTCCCTAGAGGGGAGCCATCATCCAGCCTTTGTCCTCTGTACTTTCTATAACTAATAGAAAAGAAGATTTGTTATTGCCACATAGAAAACAGATTGTTTTAAAGTAAGGAAAATGTTGTTTAAATGAAAGGATGTCATTTTCCTGGAAGAATTATTAAACCAGTAGCCAGTAGTAGAACAGGATGGTAGCATCCCGGTCACAAATTTGCTAGTGAAAGAAAAAGACAAATTGCTTTTTTCTGAGATTTGCACAATTTGTTGAGAGAGGTGACACATTCTCTGTTTTATTGATCTTCCTTGTCTATCTTCCAGGGTCTTTTCTTGACTGGCAGATAATACACTCTCTCTTCATCCCTGAAAAGAAATTATTTACTTCACTGCTTGGTCACCAAAATAAAAAAAAAAAAAAAGTGATAAAAATCCCTCCTATTTTTGAAGAGTGTCACTGGTGCAGCAAAGAATATTAGTTTTAACAGGGAAAAAAGACCAACATGAGTATGACTCTAATACGTATTTTTTCTTTTTTTGATTCTGTGCTGCTTTGGTGTGTAGGTCTGGGTTTCATATAAGGGGATAGTAAGGTGTGGGCTTTCATATATGGGGATAGTAAGCTCTCTTCACAGAGTTTACTATCAGGTAGACACAACAATTCCTTCTCTATCTAGGCACCCAAGGACAGCTGATCCAGATCTCAGGTCCAAGAGTATAAATAGTGGACTGAAGAAAGAATAAACAAGGACAGGACTTCATAGGCTGGGGCTGTAGTTGGACAATTAGCTCCAATATGCCAATGGCCCAAAACTTATAAAAATGTGAGGTCCTGTGACCAAGCCCTCTTTTTGCTTCCATCATGGAGCCATGGCTCTGGTACTGCCAGGGTGTGGTATTTGAAGGCCCTTCAATAAATATCCCTTTATTCCCCTTAACTCTGTCTAGCCTCTGTTCCAGCTGTTTAAGGCATCAACTCAGTGATTTGGAAAGAAAGAGTCCTGTGTTCTGGTCCTGACTGACCCAGTTGTTCATATTTATTTTATGAAACAATCATCACTTGAAAGAAAAAAAAATGGAAAAAGAGTTTTGCCACCTGAATCTAGCAGTTTAACTAAAGATCATTTTCAGTACTGTTATTAATGAACCCCACAGTAATATCTAAAATATTGACCAATAATTTTTGGGAAAAGAAGGCTGCAACAGTCTTCTTATAACAATCATCCTAATTGGCATGTATCTCAAAAGAAAAGAATGCCGGATGATTCTTAAAACATTTCTTCTGTCATCTTATAAAGTGAAAACAGTCAAACTACCAACCTGAAACTAACGGAAGAGATAGGAAAAATGTAAGGACCAAGCCTCATCCTTTTCCTCTTTAACCAGGTAACAGCTAACTAGTCTCAGAACAAATTACTTTAAAATCTTTTTGACAGTTGAGCTAGCAATGTTCAGCTATCAACACCACAACAGATTGTCAGAGGCTGAAGTTAAATTTCTTTAATACAACACTAAAACAGAGATCTTTAGAAAAGACTCAATAAAAGATAATGTGGGTGCTTTCTACTCTAAACAGTAGAAACAGTAAACAGTAAACAGTCATAATATATTTCATAGTCCTCTGCTATACAAATACGGAATTTGGTATTTAATTAACTAAGGGCATTAATGTGTTGTGTATTAAAGTGACATAATATCACTACAGAAAATTCTCAGTAGTTTGGTTCAACATTGTCTCTTAGTCTCAAAGTGACCCATGGTAACTTGCTATCTTCCAAAAGGCAGGATGAGGAAACAGATTTGACAGCAAAATTGCTTACCAGAATGTAATTAGTTTAGACATATTTGTACACCTTTTTTTTGGGGATTTCTTATGTTGTATCTTCTGGCTGCACCAATAAGAGCACAAAAACTTAGAAAAGGCAACTTAAAAATACCAGTCTGTTGGTTACTGGGGAGCTTAAGAATGAGAACTTTATTGCAAAATGAGACTCTTGTTGCAAATACTGCAATTCCCTTAAGAGGCTTTTGTAATGTAGTTAGCCTGGCTTTACAAGTTGTTAGGACAACATGCAACCATGGAGAAAGTCAAATGTTATTCATCCACTTTCTTGAAATGGATTCAAAATTCCTCACTACAGGGGCTAAATTTAAATGCATAGCTTTTCTAAAGGGTACTGTCAAAACACAGGGAGTAGAGGGAAGAAAAATTGTGATTTGTTTGTAAAGAATGGTATGTGGGATTTATTTTATCTTAAAATATGCTTTAAAAAATTATCATTATCTACTTTTTAAACAAGAATGATAAATATATATTAAAAATAACTTTGACCTCCATATAAAACTCAAGAAAAAGGTGATATTTGAGATGAAATCCATAAGTACATAATGTGTATAAGTATATATGTAAACACACACCCACAAACACACATATAGATATATATGTCTGTATATATACGTGTTCTATAAAGTCACAGTAAAACAATTGTTTCTGTTATAGTCAGAGACATTTTAAAGAATATTTCCCTGTTATTCATTCATGCAACATATTCTGGGTTCTCTGACTTAATTCTAACCCTACAGGGAGAAAAAACCTAGATCTATTAGATTCAGTGCAAACATTAAACATGAGCAGAATGCTCTTGGTCCCCTTTCCTGACTCTGATCCCTTTAGCTGAGGTCACACGGCAAGCCTTCATCTTGTAGAGCTCTGCCTTCTGGCTTTCCTGCAACAAGAAGTTCTGTTCTGCTATGTCCCACCACTGCCAGGTCCCTTTGTCCAGTGGGTCTCAACCCACAGACATTTCCACAGCATACTGGTAATACTCAGCCATGACATAGTGAGGCTATCTAAGAGAATGATTTCTGATTCTTCAAAGAGCCCCTTAACTTTGTGATTGCTCTGCTCAACTTATCAGCTATTGTGGAAACCAGAAGACTATTATACTAAAGAACAGAAGTCAGTTTTGGTACCTTCCACTTCACTTTCAGGCATGAGAAAACCAGGAGAAATACAAACCATATGCCCCATTTGCTTCTCTCTCTCTGTGAGGATCACCTGATGAGACACACATTCACTTTTCAGGACTGGAATATGGTCCCCAGTCTGCGAGTCCCTGAAATTTGCTATGGGTTAAATAATTCAAACTGTAAAAGTCAGAGGTAGCATGCCAAAAATCATTAACTTTGTGATGAAGACTTCCACTGGTGCAGGTTTTCTGTGTCTTAGAGTCCTATTTCCAGTATAGACACCATGGCTACATTTTGGTTGCACAGCTGGATGAGGTCGTTGTGTATATACCCTGCTCTCCATGCAAGGAAACTTAAGTACACAAACACAGTCAAAATGCCCACTCTTCTGGATAGTGTAAAGGTCTGGATTGAAAGATGCAAAACACAGCACACATGGATTAAGCAGATTTGCCAGATTTCTGCAGAAGATATTATCTGATTGACTAGATCTGCTTCACAAACACTTTAAGACAATGGGATTTAGTCACTGAAGACCCAGATATCTAGGCTGGTTTGAATGAAGGATTAATAAACTTTAGCACAGATTCTTTCCAGTAGACTACTGCATCAACAATCCATGCAAATTCAATATTTAAATTTGTACCCATATACAAATTTCATTACTGGAGAAGAATTCTCTAAAACAGTGCTACTCAATCTTTTGGCAGTCATAAATAGAGTCTCATGAATCAATAGTTCTCCTTCCCAAAAACTCTGGAAATAAATGCAAAAATAGAAAAAATACATTCATATGGAAAGTTGAAAATATATAACAGATTCTGAAGATGGATATAGGGCTATGTTTGTTCTTTTTTTTCTTCTTAACCATTTAGAAGTTTAACGGCATCATTCTTAATAATAACACACTACATTTTTGTACAAACCAGACTTTTCTAATAACTAAATAATAAATAAGCGTTTAATTACATTCCGTTCCAGCTGACAAAAATACTTGGTGAGATCTATGGATTGTTTTTAAAAATGAAGTGGTCCTTCTGGAAGAAAAGGTTAAGAAAAACAACTCTACAAAAGGACTTATTTACCATGAAAGAATCTGAGAGGACAAAAATGCTGTGTAATATTATTCCCCAGTCACCTCTATTCTGAGCATATCATTTGGTAAAAGACTTCACACTTTTCTTGAAACTGAAGGGCATAGTGAATTACCATATTAATTTCCATTTAATCAACATAATTAATGTATTTATTAAATTAGTTTGAATTTAAATACTGCAGTGCAAGAATACATTAATTGAATCTAATTAGAATAATCTTATCTGGTACAATAGTTCTCATTCCTTTTCCCTTTATGTTTGTTTATTGAAAACTCTGTTGTAGGATAATAAGGAGTTTATAATTGCTCTACTACATAGGCCCACCTGCACTGACACATTTTCCTGGATGCAGCCCTGTTGATTCAAATGTGAAAAAGGTGTCTGTCTGTGTCTGGGAGGAGAATATAATCCAAGAACTGTGGGACCTGTCCATCAAAAGTTAAAGACCGCTTCAGGAGGTCCCACCTGACTCTGAGCGCAGAGCCTGGCTGACGTAGGTAGCAGTGCTAGTTTGGTCACACTGCCTTAGTCAGATTCCCTGGTGGCAGTACATATACTTCTGGACACCCACACGAGTGATCGACACTACGTCCTTAGACAAACCATCCCACGTGGTTTTTCAAAAAATATCCAGAGCAACTCTTTCTCAAAATAAGAAAGGTAGCCAAAATCAAACCCAGGGTGTGACTAAGAGTTGGGGTTTTTTTGTCTTATGCCCATTTTATATGATTCCTGTAACAAAGCTGTCAGTGGTACCCACAGCACACATTGGATCTCTCTTGTATAAAATATTCATCCTTCCTCTGGATAAAGTTAAGCCTTTTTGGCTTTGGAAAAAAATAAAAGAAACAAAAAAAATTGTTAGAAGTAAAAAAAGAAAAAGTTCAATTCTCTCAGCTGGAAGTCCTGAAATGGCTGTGATACCATCTTTCCTTTCTAGAAGCCAGAGCACAAAGGAGTTAAGGCATTGCTCTTCCTCAAACACCAATTATGAAGTCATGGAATCTTTCATGTTAGAAAAGACCTCTAAGATCACTATGTCCAACCTGAGATTGATCACCACCTTTTCAACTTGACCATGGCAGTAGTGCCACATCCAGTAATTTCTTAAATGGCTCCAGGGATGGTTACTGCATCATCTCCCCATGAAGTCAATTCCAAGTTTTAACAAATCTTTCCATGAAAAAAATTCTTCTGATGACCATTCAAGCAGGCTGGTTAGAACAGAATGTGCCTGTAAAGGGGGCTGTACAAAGGTATGGCAGCACCTTTCTGGAGCCAGTTTTCCTTTACAGGTCCATGGTGACTGTGCAACATATGGTGCAAGCGCCAAAATGTGATCAAGGAGCAGACAAGGGGGATCAAGACGACCAAAACACCCTCAAAGCTGAACTATTTCCAGAGGGATACAGAGCCTGGGCTGTACTTGCTAACTCCTTTGTGTGAAGAGCAAGAAACCAAAGCCCAGGAGGGAAAACTGATCTGTGGGAAGTTACTCCCACAAAGCCCATGTGGCACACCCTAGGATTCTGGACACATTGTTGGCTGAATCAGTGCTAGAGCCAGAACTGCTGATCCCCTTTCCTCTCCTGTCTCATTCTGCCTTTTATTTTTTTTTCTCTCTTTTTTCCTTCTTTCTTCCCTGTTTCTTTTTATTCTATTTTTAATATTATTATTATTAATATGTGTAAAATAAATTCCCATGTGTAGTTTGCTAATAAAATTTTGTGAATGTATTTTGGACTCTTCTCCCATACTTTTTCAATCACAGGCATCTATGACTCCTGGATGCTCCTTTCCACATAGGAGAGGGACGCAATAAGTTCCTTTCCAAGGGAATAGTGAATATAAACGGACATACATCACTGAGGCACTCAGGTTTGAAGAGGAGAGGAACAAATTTGTTGTTAGGGATTCATCTGAACAATGTGTAGAAGACAAGACTTGTACCACACACTGACTGATGGGGCAAAGAACAAAATGCAGCATAGCAATCCACGGCTTTTTACTATGGTTTGGTCTGAAGCAGTGAACATATGGCTGGGGAACAAGACAATGCACTGGTTTGCATTGCATGCATGTGTGAAGGAAGACACAATAAAATTCTTCAGGCAGACTTAACTTAGAATTTCCATAGCTTTTGGAGGGTTTATGTGGTTCCAGGTTTTCATTTTAGTGCATGTATATGCTGAGGTTATAATTTCTTTCTGAAGTCTACCCACATAAAAGGCTACTTCCCCTCAATTTTCAAGTTCTGAAACACAGTTTACTTCCATAAAAGAGATCATTGTTTCAGATTCTAAGGCAATAAACAATAAGCTTATCCCTATCAGGCCTATCAGCATCTGCAAAGGATATCACCCTAAAAATTGAGATCTGATTGAACTTCAATGACAATATATCAGTTTACAGGTGGAAAAAATCTGTCCAAAATGTTGTAGAACTTTCTGACTTGGATGGACCTACAAGGGTTGAAAGCCAGCTCCTGGCCCTGCAGAGGATATCCCCAAGAATCACTCTGCACCTGATAGCATTGTCCTAATGATTCTTGAGCTCTGCCAGTCTTGGTGTTGTGTCAACTTCCCTAGGTCACATTCCCCTACAGACTGCAAGACACTGAAAAAAATGTCAGTTTCATATCAAAGATGCATTGACAAGCTGCACAAACTGAATACTGACTAAACGAAAGGACTGATTGTACTTTTGGGGTTTTTTTCTTTTATTTTTCTGAAATTTTACCAGTTAAGGTTTCAGACAAATAACAGACCAATAATATCATCGTGGGCATGTTCACACATACACACCCACATACACACACACATGTGCTTGAGAGAGAAAGTGCAAATATGCACATCAGAGAAGGCTGGCTATGAATTCAAAATTCAGCTTGCGTAGCATTAACTCATCCCCCTTTTACATTTCATTTCAGCAAGAGGTAAATTTGACCTGCCCTTGTGAATTGATAAAGGGTTTTCTCTGCTTCATGGTCTGAGAAATATGCATACCTAACTGCCAACTTCCAACCCAGAAGATCACATCTAACTTCAGAAACTGGAGAGAAGCCACAGCACCCCAATGAGAAATTGTGTCTCATCCATACCACAACTGAGAGACAGGATAACAATTAGTTGGCAGCTAGTGTAAGTCTCTGTCTGAAGTTTCTCTCATTTGCCTCACGATCGTCATGAAAGGACAGAAACTGGGACCACTGAAAAGACCCTGGTTGGAATTCTGGCCTTGCTTGAGATGGTTGCTCGCCAAGATCCTGAGGCCTGAGCAGAGCTTCTGGCTTGCCAAGCTATTTTTTGCAGGTGTGTTTGCTTCCATAGGACGCTGAACCTAGTGAAAAGGAGAAGGGGCACCTTGCCCTTCTTTGCCTGCACCCGCTTCACAACAATAGCCCTGGAATTTCCCCACCTCTCGGCTTGGCTGGACTTTTCTGGGATAACCTTTTGGTGGTCCCCATGGAAGACCATTCATCTGTTTTACAATCTCTGTGACGGATGGACTGAGATGGGAGAAGCCTCTCCTCAAGGACTGAGACATGAGACCCCTATATGGAGGAGCTCCCCCTCCTCCCAAGGACTGAAACTGAAACTCCAAACACAAGGGAGGTGTGTGGGGGAGGCGAGCTGACCAAAGTGAGATGTTTGCTTGCAGGTGTGACCAGTGGACCAAGAAGACAATGGTTCTTGCCTACTGCTAAAAATATGGACTGTTTGTATCCGTCGTCAGTGACTTCTTTCCCCTCAGCAATTTCAATAGACTATTCTTTATTGTACTTAATTCCCCCCAGCAATTTCAATACCTGTTTCCCCCCCTAAAAAAAGAACTATAAAAAATCTTGAGTTAACCAGTGTCTTTTGAGATTGCCCCTGACGTGACCAGATGAACTTCATCAACTGGACTTTGAAGGACCTCGTCTTATTACATTTGGTAGCTACATTCTCTCTCTCTCTCTCTTTCTCTCTCTTTCTTCCCTCTCTTTTCTTTATCCTTTCCTTTCACCAATTCCCCTAATGCATTTGCTGTGGTCATTTTCAATAAAGGTGCATCTGTTCTGAATCATACTGCAAATTCCCCTTTCCGTGTTGGTTTTTTGCACTCTGAGATATTTAACGAAGCATCACGACCCCCATTCGTAGGACGGATCGTGACAGCTAGGCAAGAATTTGGAGAGAGCTAAAGTCCATGAAATTTCATGTTTCACCAAATGATCTACCAAAACCCTCTCTTGAATTTGGAGGTTTTCCAGTATTCTAGTTATTATTTCACTAACATCTATGATTGCTAATTACTATGTAAATTGTCCTGTTTTCTGCTACTGATACTAACGTATCATCTTCTTCTTTGTTTCAATTGTCTTGTGTCTCAGTCAGGGGTTTCATCATTTCTTCCATGTCAGAAGTACCAGTTGAAACTGTCAGTTGTCTACTTGTTAAAGTTTAAAAGCAGCTAATTCTTCATAGAATTCTACCAGTAAAAACAAATTACTTTATTCATTCCACTAAAAACTTATTGGACTCAAATCTCCAACAGTGTTTGGAACCTCAGTTCCACTGCAATCTTCAAACAAATTGATCTGAGTCCTTGAAAACTCCATGTAGAAGTTTAGCAAATGTAGGGAGAGGACAGCACCATGGCCCAAGTTACGAGGCACAGTTACTTTCCTGCGTAAATCAGAACCAGTTTTCCCTCCTCAGATTGTGGTCAGGAATTTTCAAACTCATTTACCTAGCACAACAGATTGACACCTAAGTTGTAGGTGTTGTTATCGCACACCATATTCTGTATCTGTTTCTTTCTCTCACAGAAAGGCCTCTGGAGATTTCTCCTACAGGAATGGAGAGCATATATTCAGCTTTGTACAGTAATGCACAGTACAGTACAGTAAAGCTTCCGCTACATGAGGATGCAAATGAAAATAATTTCTTTTCTGTGTATGCCTTGTCTGAGAATAAGCTAAATAAACAGATTCTGCTGACAGGATTTCTTCCAAAAGGATCGCATCATTCAGTCTTGAGAAACAATGCAAAAAGTGGAAAATCAGGCTGCAAATCTGATAATTAGCAGTCATCCACTGTGAAATATAACCCCAACAATGACTGAAAATACTACAACTACTTTCCCTAGATTCTTCTGTACCTATACTACTTATTTTAAAGAGCAACCTAGGTCACTTTTAAAGTGCTTTGTTCAATAACTCCACACCCTTGATTGCAGTTGACCACTGTGAGGCTTGTGTATTATTCAGAGCAAACCAGGAAATCATAACTCTTCAGTTGTATCATCCCATGAAATGGATGACAGAGGTGTAGATTGCTAGGAAACAGATTTTTTACTCATATCAGGAGGTAAAGTCATTAAGGTCAGATGACCTTTTCTTATACAAGATGCAGTATCATCTTGTGTCATCATGTTTTATGATCAATCATATAAAATCCAGGGAATGGAATTAATTTAAATTGAAGTGATTCTGGTCAGTAATTTTTGCCTTTTATTCTGGTATGAACCTTTTCAAGAGTCCCTCACTGTAACAAAGTAGACATACTTTCAAAAGCTCCAAACATCAGTGTGTGGCACCACTAATCTGTAACAGTGACTCTTTGGCAAGCCTGCTGTTTCTGTTTTGCACCACATCACAACTCAAGCTTCAAAAATCTTTAACTACTGACAGAGGACTTTATTCCCCACCCCTCCTATCTATGAGAACAGGAAAATATTGAGGTGCTGACACCCCACTATTAAAAAAGCAGAATGATGGTGTCAGAATGATTTATTTCTAATGGGTTTCTGACAGCTTTTTCTATGTTAAAGCAGCTCTCACACAGGAGAATATGACAGTTATGTTGGCATGCCCCTTATAATGTTTTTTGTTAATAGACCTTCATTTTATTGATCTCCTAGATAGACAATCATTTTTGAGTGGTTGTAGAGTGCTATTTGAGGTGAATGGTAGATGGCACACTGGGCAAGATACAGCAAGACAAAGGATATGGCATAAGGAGGTTCTGGCTGATGATATAAATGTATTCAAGAGGCCAAAACTGTCAAAAGCAAAATATCATATGATTGATTACTCTATTATATTTGTATGGAGAGAGAAAATATGAAAGAAAACTTGGGAAGGAAAGGTGAGGAAAAAAAAACCAATGTTAATTCATTTACATATGTTACCTTCCATTTTTTTTTGCATTACTCTTGGCTTACACTAATTAAAAATATTTTTCATTATTGCTGGATATAAAGATAGCATCCAAGTTCTTAAACACACTGTTCCAAGTACACAGCTCTTGAAAATATACATCATAAACATATGATCTGACCTCTTATTACTTGCTTTTGCTCATTTTTCCAGAGATAGATTTACACCAAACTGATTTCTAAAGAGCTTTCCAAGGAATCACACTGTATGTGTACAGTACTGTCATCACAGAAGCTCACTACTGTTTTCAAACAGTGCATGAAGTTTATTTTAGAAATGACAGCAGATGCAGCAGTGGAATGTGCAAATAATCTCTGAAAACAAAGAGTTTCATAGATTTTTATTGCTGACATGTATTTCTACTCATTATAGGTTTAAAATTACCTAAATTCTTAAATAAACTTCTGGATTTTTAAAGAAACAAACTGGCATTCCAGAAAAACTACCCAAATTAACACTGAAGAATGACATCCAAACTCCATGCTTTGGACATGAAGGCATTTTCCAGACACCACAATTATTTTTGTAGTACTGACACAGAAAGGAGGCCTGCAAGTGACTTTAGAGGCTAGGTAGGTTGTAAGCCCAGCTTTTTTCCCTAGGATGTATGACATGATGGTATTTTTTTATTACTGAAATTAATTTTAAATTCTTGGAAAATATTTTTGACCAAGAAAAAGCATATTGAAACTTAGGAAACATGGTGGGGAACCTGTTTAACTAATTTTTTTTAACCTCTGAACTTCAGTTGAAGGTTAAGGCAATATCATTAAAAGTTGATACACCTGATCATAAAATCTGAATTTCTGGTGGTAAGCCAGCTTCTATAAAATAATAACAATGGTAGATGTGTAACTTTTACTGGCATAACTAAACTTTATTCTTAAGTCATTGCAGATATGTTGATTAATGCCTGCTGTAGATCTGTGGAGGCACTTCCAAGATGATTTAGAAGTCAACATGGACAGCTCTTGCAGTGCTGATGAAGTTTTTTTATTACTATCTGGCCTTTTGACAAAATCAGCAGAGCTTTGTCTCAGTTTGACTGGGGCTATGGGACATGGAAGACAGCAGTGAGCAAGCCGCTTGTATGTGTTAACCAAACTTGCTGCACTACTTCTGACAGCACTGCTCTCACCTGTGCCAGTGAAGGTGGTAGCCCATTTTTATTAAAAGTATTAAAAGTTAGTTTAAAAAAAAAATGTTGCCACATCAGGTAGAAATTAAATTTTACTGAATAAAACAATTGTCTTTAAAAAGGCCAACATGTAAGAGTTAGGTGTTCAGTGTGTATGAAAATGAATTATTAGAAAGAGCTGATTTGTTCACAGCTTTCCCAGCAGACTCAAGATTGTTTGGGATAGGAGGTTTTTATTTGTTTTCCATTGCATTTAGATAGATGCGGGTGGGTATATGCTTTCCAGAGGATCAAAAAGATTTGGGTTCATGTATGCTATAGTACCTCATCAAAGGATTCTAACATTGTTTAGTTAACTCAGAAAATAAACAGTCTTGCACTCAAAACTCAAAGTCACTGTTCACATATTCCTGTTTTCCCTTTGGAGTCTTTAGGATGCAAACATTGCACTGCACTGCAAGCATAAAGGTCAAAACTGATTTCAAGAAATTTGCAGAGTCTTGTGTCAATCTCATGTAGCCCCTACGGAGTATGACTCAAAGATAGAGGTAACTTTAGTATACAACACCTTTTCACTGTCAGCTACAGATTCAGACTGACCGCAAAACTTAAAGTGACTCTATGTCTCCCAAGTGTTCATATATTTCACTCTATCTTAATAATTTTTTTTATCTCTAGTTGTGAGACAAATGATTCTACTAGTAATTTGAGGGTCACTGAGACACATTTCTATGCATAATCAGAAAGAGTATGCTAGAAAATATAGTATAATCTTTCCCTAAAAGAAATACAATAGAATTAATCATGCCATGTAGAAATATCCCATGACCCTAATCAATCTGTGTCCATGCAAGTATTTTTTTGAAACTGAATCTGCTGGCTGTGCTAATCCTTTTAGCTTCAGTGAATCTCCCTGATAGTTAAGCTACCTGATTTACCCCCAGCTGGATGTGCAAGGGACACAGCACCAATCCTTCACAAAATATGATATTCTAGTTCCCTGCTTCAGATTATTTTAAATTCACATTGAAAAGAGGTAATGACTTTGCAGCCGAATAATAACCTGTGATTTACACACTGCACAGATTAACAGCTATTCACCACATTTATCTAGTATCACTCTCCTAACAACACTTAAAAACATGTTAAACTTAGCACTGTAATCACAGAAATTTAAACTTGAGTATATATTCTGGTGAAATAAACTAAATGTAAATTAAAATTATTTTCTGCATTTCAATCATAAAATTCTGGAAGTCCTCAAGCTAAACCAAAAGAATGCCAAAAAAATTGGGGGTGGGGAGGGGGCTGGCTATTTAAAATACTGTTGCTTCTACATTTTTTCAAATAACCTACATTCCTGGAGAGTGATGGGGTATGGTGGTATAGTTATGTGCTTGTAAAGATGCAAATTTCAGCAGTTTTGAGGGAACAATAGCCAAATCAAATGAAATACATGACATTTTCATTAGCCCTTCCAACACTGAAGATGCTAACATTAAGTACCTCTTCACACAAGTCTTGTTAACACATGCTTAAGAGTGCACACTTTTGGCACGTGGAGATACATTACAAGACTACAGCTGCCCTGCAGTATCTTCTCATTGTTGCTGAAAAACAGTTGAGTTATTCTGATTATTCATGCCCTTGGGATCAGGCAACTCTGTCTCTTTAAAAAGCCAGGTGTGAGGTTTCACCCCTGGATTGGGGTGACCCCAAAAGATGGAAAAGTCCCTCCTCCAACCCGTGCCTTCAAAGGAAGATTCAGTAGTCTTCTGTTGTCCGGTCTCAAGGTTGTTTATTGTTGGTTATCTAAAAGATTCTTTTCCCTGAGCTGCTGTGGCCTGTTCAGCAGCTCAGACAAAGGCACTCTGCCCTCCCAGGGGGCTGGTGCCATCTTTTATATCATATATTACGTACTACATGTTTATACCTTTTCCCCCAATGCCTACTATCTATATTGAATGGTGACTTTCTACTCTAAACCAATCTGTGAGTGCCAACATCACCAAAGACATGGAGACTAGGAAGGAGAAAGAAAGAGGACAGGGCACACCCAAATCCCTCCATCTTAGATCTCCTTACCCCCATGTACAAAACTTGGACCCCTGCGTACAAGGCTTAAAACCCCCCTGTACAGCACTCAAAAATCCTTCCTTTCACTGCGTGATTACTTCTACTATGCTATCTAACTTGTGTGTGTGGCTTGTAATTCTTCATACAGAGTTAGTAATTTGCTCCACGGGCTAAGATCAAAACCCCACGTGTGTCTTTGGCTGCATGCCAGGGTCTCAGATGCTTTTGACCTGGCTCTGGAACATCCGAGAATGTCTGTGGGACATTCTGAGTTCCGACAGGCAGGTTTATTTCCTCCCATTCTTCCTATCCTGCTGTAGAATCAGTTGTTTATTTCTACCTTCTATAGTTAAAGGACCAACAAATCACATATGGTTGTGATGTCTGCCTCTACAGCAGGCCTGAAACTCAGCTCAAAAGGATCACCACAAACTTTACCTAAAGGGTGTGAAACAGAACAAAATAAATGCAAGCTGATATATTTAGCCTGTTGATATTTGACATTTACAACAAAGTGTTGGAACAGATTTAGCACTTGACCACAACCTTGGGGCAGAGTGGTTCTTATCTCTGACACAACAATTTTCTCCTTTTTAGAGACTTCAAAAGCACAAGTTTCTCAGACTAATACTCTTTCATGGGTATTTGGGATCATAATAATTTATACCCATACAAATTGCTTCCTACCTTCCATTGTCCTTGGTGAAAATGGGGTCTGAGCAGCAGTCCAGACTTAAAATTAGTTCTTAGTAAAAAATGGGGGAGATAACAATTTAGGCATCTATAAATGCCTTCCGAAAAGCTAGTCCTCATTTTTATTTCCCTGAATACCAAAAATTTTTCAACAAAAGTATCATATGCTATTGGCCTTTTGGACTGATTTCCTCACTGTGCCACTCTAAGAACAGAAAGAAGGTGTGCGAATCAAATGCAAATAGTACATAGCAAGCACACTGTACATCAATTTGTAGTGGGCATCCAAGCCATGTTTTGAGGACAAGTGTCCCAAGCCTCACAAAGAAGCAGCCTTGCAAATTAGAATGTGTAACTTAAAAATGCCACAGATGTGTTGAGAAAAGTGAGAAATATTTTTGCTTCACACATGGGAAATCTGAGCACAGACTGAATACAAATTTTGCCCTAGGTTTGCTATTTCTCCCCACCCTGCTGATTTGACTGGTACATGGCTTCAATACTGGCAGTATTACTGAATCTGTTCAAGGAAAGAATTTGATCCAAGAGAAGAAAGCAAGAGAGTAAGTGGTTTTTTAGACAGTTAGCACATTGTTCATAGGCAGAGAAGGTAAAAAAACGTAGGAGGTTTTCTTCCTGACTTAGAAAACCCTTAATGTTACTCAGTCTAAATGGGAAAGCAATGTGAAAAAGTCAGTTTTGCAAGGTTAAAAATTAATTTCATAATTTCTTGAATGTGTAGTATTTCTTTAGCTCAAAACTCAGAAAAAATCCCTAAGTTCATGAATCTTCCTTTTCCTGAAAAAAAAAACCAAAATTGAGAATGTAGCATGATTTGTAAAGATATAATATTTTTGTGTTGTATTCTTCAGGAGCATCTCAATTCCAATCATTCAGGCACTTACACAGACATTCTCAAAATTATATGGCACATTATAAAACTTGTTACTTTTACAGGAGGCATCTACTTCTCTTGACTCTTACCAGCTTTTAAATGAAAGTACCAAAACTAAAATAAAAAGTATCCATTATCTCCTGGGATATTTGTTATGTGTTATTTGAGTTCTTCACTGTCAAAGATCATATGTAAGAAAAAAAAATTCATAATGACTATCTTTCCTGGTTTCTTTTTTTTTATTTTTCTTTTAGATGTTCTTCATGTTATTATCATAATTAAATCTTGTAAATAAGTAAAAGAAAACTAAATAAAGTCTGCAGATGAACAGCCACTGTAGTGCAAATATTTTATCATTGGATATTCTTCCCTAGGATACTCTCAGAGTTTTAGTTCTTCTTTACTTGTTTTTTTTTCTTTTTTTTAAAATTCTCCTCCCTATCCAGTAAACATCAGCACATCTGTGACACTTTCTGTAGCAGAAAGCAGTCTGACTGCACATCGCACTCAGATAATCACTTCTCACTTTTATATGAGTACTGCCACCTGACCCTCATATTCATGGGATCACAGAATGCCTCTTTTGAATATCATGTAGTTCAATCCCTTACTCAACCACAAGCAGTTTGCCCAAGTCTGTTGTCAGCTGGGCCTTTGATTTCTCCAAGGATGAAGATCCCAAAACCTCTACCTAAGCAAACTTTTCCACTCTGATCACTTTCTGTAAAAATGTATTACCTCTTTTTTTTATTCAGGTGGACTTAAGAGCCTTTTGCTTCGCAACCACTGTATCAAAATCACTGGAAAGAGCCTGGTTTTATCTTTTGCACTATCCTTTTAGCTATTTACTCAAATTTATTATACCCCATCTAAGCCTTCTCCAGGCTGAATAAGACCCAAGTCACTCAATTTCTCTTCAAATATAGAAATGTGCAAATTTCTTCATCATATTTGTGCTCTTGGCATGGACTTCTCTCCAGTAAGTCCGTAAGTTGGTACTGAGCAGCACAGAGCTGGACACAGTTCCACAAATGTGTCTTATCACTGCTGAATAGAAGGAAAGATCACCTCCCTTGACCTTCTGACAATTTTCTTACTAATGGAAACCAGGAAGCTGCATTACCTGGCTGTGCCACTTGTACTGGGCCACTGCACTTTACAGGAGCCTCCTGATAGTATACATTCTTTTCTGCTGCAAAAATTAATTGCACAAAAGGACTGTTGATAAGTCCAACATGAAATTTAAAAATATATTTGAGGCTGAAAAAAGTTATCAATAAAATAATTTATAGAGTACTGTTATTTGATTATTTTTTATTCCACTTGGACCTTAGCTTGCTCATATTTGTATACCTAGACAAATATAATGGCCAGGAAATAAGACATGTAAAACTTCTTATTCTTTGGCCACTTATTCCCCTCTGTTACACATAAAAGCACACCTCAAAAAAACAACTTGGTTCTTCTTTCTGTGTTATATGTGGTTGAAAAAGGTAAGAGATCTATCATCTCACACAGCCAAAAATAAGATGAAAATCAGGTTCCAGGAAAATACAGTAGGTGTACAGGAAAATCAACAGCCTAATGATGATGATATTTGCTGTAGCTTCCTCCTGGGAACAACTGAGTTTGTTTAAACATGTACTACTCATTTATGCAGCAATGCCTATTTTTTTGTCCCTTCAGCTTATTTAAAAAACAAATTGAAATGTGTCTATTTTTACTGTGCAAATTTTTGTCTCTCCCTGCAAGAATGAATGATAATGGGTTATTCAAATGGATACTGTACAATTAAATTGAAGCTACAGAAATATTTGAAAAAAAAATTTTCTGTACTGAAAGTCTACAGAATTAAATCTCTAAAGTAATCTTAAAAGTAATATTTTGGAAATAACTTTGCTTTAAATATACAGATATTATTTGGAACAAGCACATGGAGCCGCATTTTATTTTGGGGGTATTTGGAAGTATTTAATCAAATACAGTTCTTTAATTCCAGCTCCCTGAACTATCAGTCTATCACATATTCAATTCAGATGTAGCACAAAAGCAATGCATCTTCCCTTCCACTTCATCTTTTACCCTCCAGTGTGAGGAATGAGGAAGGACTGTAATGAGGAATCAGGATCATTCGATGACCAATGGACCAATTTTCCCATGCTTAGATATTTTAGCTCCTATTCATTATACATAAACATAAAACCTCTAGCAGTACTGCTGTTGCTATATGTCCAAAAGAAAAAATAAATTCTGATATGTGTGTTCTTAAAATCTTCACATGTAGAGGAGCTATGAGTTGTCTGAATGACACATAACCATGGAAGCAGTCAGAAGTTTTAAATAGAAAACAACTGTCATTCTACAACCAAGAAAGGTTAAAGATGATAGTTTGGGAATGAGGCACAATAATGGGAGAGACATTTTAAATACCATCATGAGTTTATCTACAGTTAAAGAGATAAAAGATATATGATATTTGAGATGGTTCAGCTTAGAATGTACAAAAAATCCTGTCAAGTTTAGATACAAATGGAGAGAAGTATTCTGGCCCACGGTAGAAATATATTCATATGCCTGATTGATACAACCACTGAAATGTGTTCCTGGATGACCAGAATACTCTTCATTGTTCATGCCACTTGATTTTTCCAAAAAAATTCTAATAATTGCAGTTTATGTGACACTGAACTTATCAACAGCTCTCATCCATGGCTCAGATATGTTCAATGTGTATGCCAAGTTACATGAGGAATGCAGTTTACACCATATGGTAACATAGTAGTAATATAGGTTTATAATTCCTGAAGAAAATCCCTTAAAAAGAACCAAAATTTATTATTTTTGTTCTATATTTTGTTTATTCTCTAGCAAAGTTCCACAGTTTCCAAGATTTTATAAAGGAATATTTCAAGGAAACGTCCTAATTGTTTCTCTAACTTATATTATGCTTTAAAATACTGTAATTGTTATCCAAGTACATGAGATTCTGGCTATAGGCCTCAATTCACACCCTACTGAAATCAACAGGGACTTCTTAGACTTCGGCATTTGGATTCTTAACTATCTGTCGACCCCACTAAATTCCAACAAGATTTGTATCTCAGCCCTCTATTCAATATAAATAATTACTAGCATTTAGTCTCATAATTGGTAGACAGAGTAGAACAAAGATTATCCACCTTTACAGACTCTTAAGTCAGAGGAACTGCCTTGGGCGTTACATTTATCTGCTTAAGTAAAACTTAGTCATCACTGTTTCATTTAATTTATTTTACAGAATGCATATCGCAAGTTCTCTGCCAAATGACTAATTGCTTGGTTCCCAGGACTATGTTGATGTTAGTGAGATGTTAGTGATGTTAGTGGGACTCAGTTTTATAAGTTGCACGACTGGATTGCTGGCAGGGAGGGCTACAGGCTGTTCAGAAGGGATAGGCAGGGCAGGCATGGTGGAGGAGTGGCACTGTACAAAAAAAAGGGAGGAAAAACAAAGGAGATATTGTAGTAGGTGTCTGTTACCAATGGCCTAGCCTAGAATGATAGGACGGATAAGATATTCTATAGGCAATTAAGAGAGATCAGAACCTTTGCCCCTATAGGGGATTTCAATTTCCCAGACATACAGGAATACTGTACTGCTGTGACAAGCAAGCCTGGGAAATGTGTGAAGTTTGTAGGAGAGAACTTCTGGTCACAAGTCCTCAGTGAGTCAACTAGGAAAGATGAACTCATGGATTTCTAATTTGTGGATAGAGGACTTGTGAGATATGCAGTGGTAGGTGTCTGACTTTGTCACAGCTATCATGAAATTATTGAGTTTACAATTTTCAGAGTAATGAGTTGGTCACAGGTCAGAAGAGTTGCTCCCTGGATTTCAAGACAGCAAACTTTAAACTAGTTGGGAACATATTTAGCACAGAACACTGAGAATCTGCCTTTGAGGACTAAGGACTCTATGAGTACTGGAGATTGTCTAAGAACCAATTTTAAAAGCTCAGGAGCAGGCAATTCCAGCATGTATTAACTGAAGCAAATAGGATAAAAGAGCAGTTTGGCTGAACAGGGAACCCCTCTTAACCCTTCAAGACTGCCAGTGTTCAAAAAGTATTTGGAGAGACCTTAATAACATTATCTTTTAGCTGGCCCTGAAGAGATCATTTAGCTGTATGAAGTTATTATTCTATATCTTTTCCTGCTGAATTATTCTATTCTATTCTATTCTATTCTATTCTATTCTATTCTATTCTATTCTATTCCAAAATGATGCTACTTCTGTCTCTTTTTATACAATCACAGCACCAGTGAATACCCTGAGATGGAAGGAACTCACAAGGATCATTAAAGTCCAACTCTTGGTCCCACAAAGAACAGCCCCAAGAGTCACACCATGTGCCTGAGAGCATTCTCCAAGCTCTTCCTGAACTGTGGCAAGCTCGGTGCTGTGACCACTTCCCTCGGGAGACTGTTCCAGTGTTTGAATGAAGATTGTTGGTATCACTGGTAGCCAGAGACAAGAGGTCAGCATATGGCCCTCCTCTTCCCCTTCCATGAGGAAGCAATGAGGTCTCCCGGTGGTCTCCTCTTCTCCAGGCTGAACACACCAAGTGACCTCAGCTATTTCTCTTAAGGCTTCACCTCTGGGCCCTTCTCCACCTTTGCTGACCTGCTTTGGATGCTCTCTAACAGCTCAGTGTCTTCCTTATTCTGTGTCACCTAGACCTGCCCCCAGCACTCAAGGTGAGGCTGCCCCAGTGCAGAGCAGAGCGGGACAATCCCCTCCCTTGCCCAGCTGTGATTCTGTGCCTGATGCACTCCAGGACACGAGTGACCCTCCTGGCTGCCAGGACACTGAGGGGTCAGGTTCAACTTGACATCAACCAGGACCCCCAAGTCGCTTTCCATGCACTGCTTTCCAGCCTCTAATTTCCCAGCCTGTCTGCAAATGCAGGGTTGCCCCATTCCAGGTATGGAATCTGGCACTTGCCCTTGTTCAACTTCATATGGTTGGTGATTGTCCAGCCCTCTAATCTGTCAAGGTCTCTCCCTAGGTATCCTCTGCTTTCAAGGGAGTCAATGTACCATCTGAAATTATCACAATTTAATATTTTAAGAGGTAGTGAATTTATGCAATGCTGTAGAAGTCACAGAAATATAATACCTATCTCACTGTTACTCTTAACAAATTAAGGTGTTTCTCACTAGGAATAACAATGTTACAGTCAGCTCAAGATGAATGGCTTATATTAGATTTAGTAGCTCTACAGCCTAATGTGCCAAGTCCAAATATTTTCTAAATAACCATATTTAGTTACTTTATTATTACATATTGAAGCATTTCATAAAATTAACTAGTATACAGTATTCAAGAGAATGACTAAAGATCAAAGGAAAAATAAAAAGCAGATAGTGCTTTTATTTCTGAGTAAGATAAAATGCCAAATTTTACAGAGATTAATAAATTTTTATTTAGAAGAAACCATTATGTCAGAGATATTAAAAATTTGCTGGATAGGATTAAAAAATTCAGAAACCTGCAGCAAGAGGTTAGGTTACATTCCTTGCAAACATTTTCCTCAGAGGTTTTAAAGGTTTCTAATCTGAATTCTGAAAAGAAAAATTAAGGTATGTACTAAGTGGGATGTGGTTTTTTTTTAATACTGTTGATTTTTTTTACTGAATAAAGTGGTCTCTGTTGTTTTGCCACCAGTTTCTCAGTCCTACACTGAGCTGTCAATGAATGATTGCCAGTAAGCCCTCTCTTCCCACTTCCAGCATCATTGTAGAAAGAGACTCTTTCTCTGAACACATGATAGAAACGGGGGCTGAATAATTTTTAAAACTTTTTATCATTCCTTTCAGATTTATTCTGAGCATGGGGTTAAGCATAACATCTTCATAACCTTTAAAGGCCACTTGTAGCAACTCAGTCTTTGTATTAGCTTGGCACAGGTATGAAATTCACAGAGAATGAAGCACTTAATTAAAAGCCACTGGACTCATCAACCTGTATACTGAGACATTAGCAATATGTTGTCTCTTCTTAGGTAATATAAATAGGAGTAAGTAGATAATGTCACCTTCACCATTTTTCTGGTCTTGTGAGAAATTGCTCATGAATTGAATTTAACAATTTATTAAGTATGTTTTATTATGTCTATTTCTCTAAATATCATATCCACGAGAGGTGCAATACCATATATGATTATACACTGCTGTCCAAGAGAAAATACCTGAAGTATTCACATGAAAAATAAACCTGATACATACAGCAAATTATAAGCTTTTTAAAAAAATTAAAAAGCTCTAGGTAATAACATATATGATTAAATAAGGAATGAGTTTAATTTAAAAGAGAAATATTGTCTGCAAAGAACTTCTATTGCATGCCCAGTGAGAAAAAATCATCAGGACTTCATAAACAAGCTTTATTCATCTTCTATATTCAACTAATATTTATAGAATAAAAGCTGAAATAAATCTGATCTTCTGCTTGCCAGTAGATTAATATCTTTTCCAACCAAATGAAAAATTAAGGTCTATTAAAACTTGATACAGGTCACAGGAAAGCATTCAGTAAGAAGAGTTTATTTAGATGGCACCAGCAGAGCTTCAGCCACAAGTCCAGGTTCTGTAGGTGCAATGACCCATCCTACCAGAGAACTGTGAAGATCTTGTTATGATATACCACACTGATGCTTCAACAACATATATGCATCACAAATGGCTACTTCTCTTGGTAATTTTTTTAGGTATGTTTTTTGGTTTGGTTTGGTTTGGTTTTTTTTTCATATTTTGTTTGATTTTGTGGAGGATTTTATTTGTTTTTGTTTTGCTGTTGTTGTTGGTTTTTGTTGATTGCTTTCTTTGCCCCACAATTAATTTCCTTCCCAAACAATTTAAACTGTTTTGGGGTCAGAAGGAGATCAGCTTTTTCAAATTACTCTAAGTCCAGTTTGGTTTCATTTGATTCCTAAGCTTACACTGAGCACTTCAGGTGTACACAGTTTACATAACTCAGTAGAACTATCCAAAGGATTTACTAGATTCTACAATTTATTTATAATGTAAGGTACAACAAATACAGAAGTCTTAATAAAAATAATTTATTTTTTTTTAGAAATAATATATGTAAAGCAAGAATTGTGTCTAAAAAAAGATAGCAGGGAGAAGACATAACTTCAAAATCTTATACCAGCTGTTTACTGGCTTGAAACAGCACAGTATAATATACTTAGGTAATTGTCACACTTGTTTATACAATTTTTGGAATTTTTACAACTCAAAGCTAGGAAAAAAAATGCAAAAGATTTGATGTCTAATCCAGCCAAGCACGAGGTACAGAATCTGTAGTTACCCACAAATGTCTTGACTCATTCTCATATCTCCTCCCAGTACTGGCAGATGCAGCTCAAAAATAAGCTGTTTTGTTTAGACTCTGGATGCACAATTATATTTCAGTGAGGAGTTAGTTTTAAAATTTTGTTTATGGACAACTGGTTGCTATTAGTCATTTAATCTCTTAGCTTTGATGGAGGGTGGTAAAACATGCATAAATAATATTCTTTTTATTGTGCTTAATTATATTAATTTCCAAGACCAATATCCATGGCCATTGATCAAAAAGCTGAAAAAATTGTCATGATTTAAATCAAAACAAATTCATAGATGAGGAATTTCAATTAAGTTTTCATATCCAGGAATTAATTTCATCCCAATACTTTTGTTGCATCTCCCCTCACCATCACTGGTGAGTAAATTATCAGTTAAATCAGATCCCTAAGGTTTACCCATGCTGTTACCCATGCTGACCATTATAAAGTGCGTGCCACTTTGCCCAATGAATAATGAAACTGGTTCTAGAACAGTGATAGTAAACGTAGTTTCAGGAGTACTACTCTCTGCATCCATAGGAACCTTTGGAAAATTCCTGGCAAGCAGAAATGAAAAAAAAATCTCTGTGGTACAGGGTAAAGCTATAAAAATGCTCATTTTACTTCCTATAGTTACTGTTTGTCTTTTTCTCTGATTTTTTGCTAGTTTATTTCTTACCTACTAGGAAGAAGCAGTAAGAACAAAACAGGAACATCTGGAAAACAAATACTGCAGGAAAAAATTTAATTCATCCCTAAAGAGTGTGTCATGTACTGTTAATAAGTTTAATATGCAATGCCAACTATATTTGACAAACAGTTAACATTAGCTGAAAACAGTGACTTTTTTTTGTGTATGCAAATCTAAGAAAAATAAAAAGCAAACTTAAAAATAATAAAAAAGCCTTTGTCTTGTCAGAGAGTTGAATGTATGTATCACATACATGTATCAAAGATTTGTCAAAGCAAATTACTTTATCTAGGCAAACAAGTGCTTTGGGGTAGAGCATAACACCAAGAGTCTAAACATTGCTGAACATAAATAGTATTTTAATAGAGGCACTTAAGATCTCTAAATGTATGATAATAGCTAAAAACTAAAAGACCTTCATGTGTTGATGTGAATTTAAAGGGTTTATGACAATTATTTGTGAAAGGGTACCACTAGTGAGGAAAATTCCATCTTGAAAGCAATCTAGTGGATATCTTTGAATCCTATAAAGAAAATTAAATGCTTTGTCTGGCACAGTGTTTTGTTTTGTGCCTTGGGGGACTGCATTACGTGAAAGACAGTAGTGCTGTAAAAGGAGAAACACGTTACAGATGCTGAACAGTTTAGTTATTACGGGGAACAGTGTTACTGTCTTATTGTGAGAGACTAAAAAGTTGCTGGTTCAAACATTGTTAAAATCACCAAAGAATTTGCTCACTATAGCAATTGCTTCACAAAGAAGCAATTTCTCACCTGTGACCACTGAAGCCATGTTCCTCTCACTCCTGATGATGCCTGTGGATGGAAATTTGGACTGTGAGTTAAGCCGCTATTGTCCAATTATCTCAGTTCTAAGGAGCAGTAGAGACTGATGGGGAAGAATGTATCCACAAAGAAAGCAAAACCTAGCAGCTGTGCAGAAAATCAGCTCTGTCTAGGTTTGGCAGGGGGAGGCCATAGCCCAGAGACTCCTCTACTAAGGCCAAGTTTGTTCACATTGCCCCCAGCAGAGATTTTGGGGTGTGGTAGCAAAACTTCTGATCTGCTTAAGACAAAAGGGGTGAACACCACAACCAGAGGCTACAAGCAGATGCTGTGGAGGCTGGATAGTGTTTTTCATTACGCCAGTTGTCCTCCCTTACACAAAGTGGCTCAGCTGTAAAATTCCCCACCCCGGAGGAGGTCACATTCACATGGAACATTCATGTGAGACATATCAGAAGAGGTCACAAACGACCAAAGAGCAGTGAGGCACCCCCAAAAGGCATTTCTAAGGTCTACCACCAGAGGACTGATGCAATCCAAAGTGTTGCAACAGATCCAGAGCTTGTAGCAAAAGACAGGGTAAAACTACCTCCAGTACATACAGGAATGTTCCCACATATACCTGAATATATATTAATCCATTGAACTTAATATTTTGTGGGACTTCCAGCCCTGAGAAGCTCCAAGTGAAGAGAAATAAAGGGACACTCACAGATTCACAGAGAGGGTGGCTATGTTTCTACCTAATCTCTCTCTCTCTCTCTCACTTTCTTTCTGTCCCCTCCCATTCTCTTTTTTTTTTTTTTCTGTTTCTTACCATCCCTGTCTCACACACATTTGCAGTTAAATAAAATCCATACTATTGACTTTGGCATATGGTCTTCTTTGCACCATACGCATCTCTTGAATAATCATAACACATATTGCTAATGGATTTTTCTGTTTTGGAAACCCCAAAACCAGCATGAGATGACAGGTACTTAATTAGACTAAGTTAAAAACAATGGATACAGGAGTAACAGGAATGCATGTCTTATGAACAAACCCATGACAAAACCAGACAGACAATACATATACTAGCAATGAATAATACAGTTGCAAAAAATTTCTGGAAGACCTGGCTGAGTGAGCTCTTTTATGGAGTTCATTACTTGCTGCTGTGAGCATTGTCACTGTACCACTCTTCTTCCCACCATTTCACTCTTGCAAAGAAGGTGGCAGTTTTCCCTCCTTTGAAAGGGTGTCCTGATTGCAGTCGGGCATGGAACAGCCAGCCACAAGAGCAGACCCTTCTATGAGGGTGGAAAGTTCCTGCTTTCATGGAGAGAAAATGTTTCAAGAACTATCACACCACCGTGGGAGCATTAGCAATTGGAACAGGCCTGATAGAAAATGTGTTTGAAATCCCTCATGTCAGTCAGACTCAGGTGCATCTGTGGAGACTGCATTAGTTTATATCAGCTGTCTGGCCTCTCCAAAGCCTGTTGCAACCTGATCCCTGAGGCACGAAATAAACTGCTATGCCAGTCTCATTACAGCATGGGTGAAAACATTTCTTTTTCTATAAATTCAGCTTTGAGTCAAATTGGAAATCTTTATCTTCAAATGTTACTGTTGACCAAACTCTTCCCCTGTCTTTCTTACAGCCATGAGAGAAGCTCTAACATGTCAAACTCTCAGATCATACCTGCTTCAGTCCAGCCTAATGATTTCCCAAGAAACACTTCACAAAAACATGTGACCAGCTCCTTTCTTAGCACTTAAATCAAAATAGATAACATTGCCTTACCTTAGAGCATAAACATAAAATAGATAATATTGCCTTAACTTAGAGCATAAGATTCATGCATAAATCAATATCTGTAAACCTTTTTAGCTTTCTACTTCTCAAGCTTACTGTTGGCATACTTTTGTTTCAGAGCAATTTCACCATATACCTCTGAAGTCTGCTTCCTTGCACTTGATAGTTCTCATGAACACATTCACAATTTTCTTCTAATAGTTGTCTTTCTAATCCATCTTTTTTTCCCCACCCAACAGTAAGAAGTGCAAAGATGATCTGCTTTAGGAATTTTATGTTACTAATATTAAAAAATTAGTTTCAAACTATTTAGATAAAAGAATTCTTGTTTTCTTATCTTTATGCTTTAAAATAAAAATTTAAACAATGAATTAAGAAATAAAGCACAGGGAAAAAAATCTTGTTACCCTGGACAGCAAAAGCAGATACAAGGCTACACATAGCACATAGGCAGTAACAACATAAACATATTTTATCATTTCATCATGAAAATGAAAATTCTAAGCACAAATGAACTACAAATCTAAGCCTGCCTTAGAAAATGCATAGGCTGGTAAGAGAGACTTTGTTTGTAATGTGCCACATATTTTATATCCTATACCATTCAAGAGCAGATTAAAATAATTAAGCCAATTATTTAATAAAAAAAGGAAGCAGAAAGAGCAACAGTATCAACAAAAGTTGTTTTATGTCATGATAGCACAACATTTTGCACTAGGTTGCTTTATTGACTTTTATATAAAAACACCCAGAGAAATTACTGATGCAGCAGATAAGGCATACAGCCTCAAAAGCATGCATTTTTCCACAGTCCCTCAGTAATGCGATTAAGAAGTTACCATAAACTATTTAGATGCATCTAGATGGTGCATCTAGATGGTGTATGTTAGAGTTAGCAGTATTTTTGGGCTAGATTTACATTTTTTGTTTCTCAGGACAGGGTAGTCTTTTCCAAGCTATCTGTGTGGGAGGTTTTAAGCTTAAATTTGCAGGTCAAGTAGTGTCTTCGTGAATTTTTTTAACCATGTTTCTTGATTTGTGTTTAGCCAGAAAAGGAAGTGCAGTCATTTAAGAGTTCTGAGCACAATTGCATTAACAAGCTTAGTCAAATTTATTATCTGAGACAGAGGGGGATATGCAGAGGCTAAATAATATGAGGTTTCCCTTCCCTATTTCTCCTGTGATCTTTAAAAACTCTTTTAATCCACTGTTATATGTGTGTGTTTTCATGTATTATTGATTTTAGTGACATACATTCCTTCTGGAACCACTGCAACCTTCTGCAATCAGTCAAGAATTAAAAAAAAAATTAGAAGTTTAGAATTCCAATATCATAGAATCATAGAATTCCAGAATGGGTTAAGTGGCCCTCTTTTAATTTGAAACCATTACCCTTGTCTTTATCACTAGGTCCCCTTGTGAATAGTCTCTCTCCACTTTTCCTGCAAGCTCCATTCAGGTACTAGAAGTCACAATTAGATTACCCACAAGCCTCCTCTTTTCCAGGCTGAACAAACCAAATTTCCTCAGCCTTTCCTCATAGAAGATGTGCTTCATTCTCTGATCATCTTGCTGTGCCTTTTCCAGACTCACTCCAAGTGTTCATGTCCTTCCTGTGCTGGGGATCCCAGGGCTGCATGTAGCACTTCAGATGGGGTCTCTCAGGAGTAGAGGGGCAGAATCACCTCCCTCAACCTCGATCACGTAGAAAGAAAATTAGGAAGGTAAAAGCTCATTTAGAACTGTATGTGGTCACTTCTGTAAAGGATAATAAATAGTGGTTTAATAAATCAAATAATATCAAAAGAAGAGCCAAGTAAAACTTCCCTTCTTTATTCAAAGTGTGAGGGAATATAGTCATCAACAGCCAACACAGGTTTAAGGAAAGGCTGGTGATGTCTAAGCAACCTGATCTCCTTTTATGAACAAGGGACCTGACTGCAGGATGAGTAAAGGTCTTCAGCCGAGCCTCTGACAGTCTCTCATGGCATTGTCCTGGAAAAGCTGGCAGCCCATGGCTTGCACTATTTTCTGGGTTAAAAACTGGCCCCAAGCAGTGCTACATGTTGGGGTAGAGTGCCTGGAAAGCTGCACAGCAGAAAAGAATGTAGGGGTGTTGGACAACAAGAGCTGAACATGAGCCAGTAGTGTTCCCAAGAAGGCCAATGGCATTCTGGCCTGCATCAGCAATAGTATGGCCACCAGGACCAGGGCAGTGATTGTCCCTCTATCTTCAGCACTAGAGGTGAAGGTGAGGTCAGACCTCAAGTCCTGTGTCCAGTTCTGAGTCCCTCACTACAAGAAGGACATTGAGGGGCTGAAGCATGTCTAGAGAAGGGTAGAGCTGGTGAAGGGTCTGGAGCACAGGTCCAATGAAAAGCAGCTGAGCTGGGTTTGTTAGCCTGGAGAAAAGGAGGCTCAAGGACAACCTTATCACTCTGTACAGCTACCTGAAAAGAATTTGTAGCCATGTGGGGGTACATGGGGCCAAGTCATGTCCAGCCTCTAATCCACCAGCATCCCCAATTCCCTCTCACAGGGCTGCTCTCAGACCGTTCATACCCAGCCTGCATCATTACCAGGGGTTGCCCCAACCAGGGTGCAGCATCTTGCCCTTGGTCTTGTTAAACCTCATATATTCCCATGGGCCCATTTCATGTACTTGTCCAGTCCTCTGGATGACACTTAATTCTTCAAGTGCATCAATGACACCCCTCAGCTTGGTGTCAGATAACTTATCTGAGACTGTGCAGCCCACTTTTCTAGTATGCATTTCCCTAAATATTTCCAGTTAAAATAAACATTTATTTTAAATTCAAAACATTCAAAACATACATATTTAATATAGCTACAAAAAGGTTTCTTTTTTCATTGTTTTTGGAGTTTTTTAACATATATATGTTTGGCCAAACTGCAGAAGCTGCTTCTACTTAAGTGTAATTCCATTTTCTTTATAGTCAGTATAAGAAACTTTCAAATAGTGAACATTTCAGAGTATTTTGCTGTTAAAAAAATCAGATTCAATTTTTTACTTATAGGACTTAGTATGGAATTGTCCCACCTTCTGTCAAATTCATCAGTTTTCTATGCTAGCCATGCTTTCCATTTAGCTTGGAAAAAAGGTCATGCACAGTTTTTCTCTTCGAAGAAATTCCTTCATAGTCAATAAATGTACCTTCTGCCTCCTTTCAACTGCTGAAGCTTCTAAACAAATAACTATATGATTACAGAAGTTATGTTCTCTTTAATAAAGAACACTACTAGAAAACATAATTATTTTACACTACAAATGTTAATAACTTGAAGAGTATAATAGAACAACATCAGAAAAAAGTTATTTAGAGAAGAATAAAAAGATGATGAAGGTAGGTGACAGTTTTTAAGTGTGGGAATACATTGCCTATTCCTCCAGATTTGTGTTTGTTATAGCAAAAGATAACTGCACATATGGAATTATTAAATTGTTAGTTATAAAGAGAAGTACACAATCAAAATCTTGAAAGAAAATGAAATGGGTTGTGACACAGAGAGAACAAGTCTGCTGTTTGCAGGCCATAGAACATTGATCTACGAAATACCTGATTTTATTACACAAATTACAGGCCAAGGTGTTTGGGTTTCATGAAACTGTAATGTGAACAGAATGCTTCTCAGCTGCTGAGTTCCATGATAGTAATTTGGAAGATGGAAGGGGAAAGGGAAAAAAAATGGGAGGCAGAAAAAATTCTGTCAAATCAACAATGTCACATATCATTCTTCCTTTTTGCAACAATACTTTACTTTGGAAAACAAGTTCTCTAAAGTATGATTGCCATAGGTATTTTTATGACAAGTTGTTCTTTAAAGAGGTCAAATACCTCCACTCCAACAAAAATATTATGTATTAAAAGTTAGAAAGAGTTTTCTTGTTTATATGATAGGGACTTAAAACAATATGCTTCTAGTTGGTTAAGATGAGGAACTTTGAAGGCTAATAGAAACACATTCTTTTGAATAATAAGCCTATATTAGTCTTTGGAAACAGCTACAGGAGATGAGCTTAAAAAAGATTTTTTCATCTCTTCTTGAGAAAGTTACAGTGGTTGGCGCGATCAATGCAACTATCTACTTAAGTCATACATAGTTCCTTGCATTTGAATTTTAGTCCTCAGCAATTACACTGAGATAAGGACATTTGATTGAACATAACAGGCTTGTTTTGTTCTGGTACTTTTTCTCTATGTGACCTTTCATCCTAGTTTCACATTTTCCTTTCAGGTCAGTGACATTATTGCAAACATCATTCTCAGTGTCCATGTCAGAGATAAAGTACCAATAGTACAAAGAATATTTGCTCAATGTCATGAGGGAAATCAATGAAAAGGAAAAACATTAAAGTTCTATCGACATAGACCTGCCATCCACTCATCTACCAACCAGATTTATGAATATCTGGTATAGTATTTTGAAAAACGCACAGCATTTCGTTACTCATCCATGATACAGCTTGAATGTGTTTTCATTATTGTTTTTTTCCTCAAATAGATTCTTCACTATGAAAAAAAAGAGAGAAAAATACCCAACTATTTTACTATTATATTAGTAGGCAAAATGAGATAATGAGATAATAAGTACAATATATTATTTTTTTAACCATTTTAAGCTTAGTAATAGACACATTTTTCAATTTTTTGACAAATTCAGGCACATAGGGAAAAAATATTGCAGATGAAATGAGATTTTAACTTTGAGTGAACCATTTCATATCACTCAAAAATGCTTTTAGAAAAATGATGGGTTACCAAGATTTTGATCTTTAAATTTCTTTAGTACAATAAGGTGACATCTTGAAAGGGATATAACTTTTTGCAGGAAAAAAAAACACTTTCTTGTTTAGCATCTTATGTTTTACTCCGTTTTTCAAAACCAGCCAGAAAAAGTTCATCTATTAGCCTTTTTATACCATAGATTTTTCTGACTTTCTGTGTTTTCTTCTGAGAAAGGATTTCATAGAAAGAAAAGAAATTACCATTTCATTTAACTATTGCATCATTGGTGCATCATTGTAATTGTATGCCTTTTTCAGCTAGAATCACTAAAAAGGCTAAGTGCATGTAGTGGTAAGTTACAGTCCTTATAATAATTGATACGAATCCAGTTGCAAAGCCCCCAGAGTGCCTGCAGCAAATGCCCTCAAGTGTAACAGCTCCGCACGAGGGGTTACCTGGCTTTTTCCGGCTCCACTTTTGCTCTCATTTTACCAAGACTTAAAACTACTCCTGAAGCTCTAAACTCTTAGGACTTACAGTTCTTACTGTGTGCTGCATAGCAGAAAAGTTCTGTAACAGTTGAAGGGCTTATCTCTTCTTTTTATCCCAGCAACAGGCAAAGTGGAGCGAGCAGCAGTGTAAAAGTCCAATTTCTTCCCTTTTCCATTATCTGCAAGCCAGCTGACACTGCAAACTTATACCAGCAGTAATCCTGAAACAGGAAGGAATCATCCAGGCATGCTATTGCAAGACTAAAATCTGTACAACTCTGTCTTTTCCTATACTTTTGTGTAATGATCTTGCATTCTTTCAGAAGAGCAGGAAAATTACAGTTTTCTACTGCTATAGCCACTGCTTAAGAGAAACACTTAGTTTCTAAAATATTCCTCCATATGCTGGCTTTTCTGAGAGAGCAGTGAATGGCTAGACTAAGAGTTCTTGTTAGACTTTAAAATATTCCTTTTAACTTCACACGTATTAGAAGCAAGCAAAAGTCATATTTGACAATGAGATATGATACACATGTATCCCAAGATGAAAATAATTGTAAATATTGCTTTTAGATAAAGGTTTACTCTTAATAGACTCTGATTTAGTCCTTCCTTTTTCTAAAGTAGAGTTTCATCTATCAGATTTCACTGATGTATAACAGTGATTTCAGCTGAGCGCTCTGGGAAATTCTGCCACTATCTAAGCAAGGAGAGTGAATTTTCAATATAGACAATGCTATCAGAGGTCAACTATCTTCCTACAAATTCCACTTGCAATTTTTCATCTTGTTCTGCTCTCATTTTGTTTTCCAGATATGAAGAATGTATCAAATAAGTAGATCACAATCAACATCTTCCACTTTTCTACGCTGACCAGTTTATTAACTCAAATGTCCTGTTCTCTTTTTTTTTTTTCATGTCCTGGTTTCGTGCTTTGTCCCCCAATCTTCCTTGAAGTACCCCTAGCTGAAACCTGAAGCCTAAGTTTGATACAGCCCAGAGGACAATATAGCTCAGATTTCTGAGGAAATTTCTGCACTGTTGGGAGGAATGATGAGAACATGCACAGAATAGACCTACACAAGATAGAGAATGGAAAAATAGAGGCAAGATAGCAGTAAGAAGACTTAAGAACAAGAATAGCAACTGAAATATGAGCATAAAAAACAAGTAAATTGATTACATCAATGACCAGATCACAATTTCCATATAACTTGTTGCACAGCTGCTCCAGCTTATGTGTGGCTTGGCCACATATGCCAACAGTGCTGGACAATTATTCTGACATGTGAAAGCACTGACATATATATCAGATATCCCTGATCATATCTAGCACAGAGGTCAGGAGCTCAGTTCTGAATCACTTCAGTGCTTTATGTCAACAAAGAATTAAGAGCAGGTTTTCACGATGCCTTACTCAGACAAATGTATGCTGAGCATGCTCATAAGTAGCTGTCCCTATCTGCCTGCATGTCAAAACCCCTATGGAAGAGTCTCTTAAAACCATGGAAGAAAAAGAAAATACTAACCTAGAAAATTAGACTCCACTGTTCTAATCAGTTTCATTTCAATAATAGTGTGGAAATTCAGAGTTTCAAATCATGAACATGGAAGAAGTCACAAAGCTTGTAATTAGAAATACAAAAAAACAATGGCTTGTGGCTTTTGCAATGTTTTGGGAAGCAAGAATTCTGGGTTTCATTTTTAGCTTTATGTCAGACATTTTGCTGCTATTTGGGTAAAATTGTTCATTCCTGCTATAATATAACACTTGAATTTGCAAACCAACAGAATTAAGCCTCTGTTGGGATTTTTAGGTAAACTCAATCAGCCCAGGTCTTCATACCCATGAGTATGATTTTGGGTGAGCTGAGGCATGTAGAATTTAAAGCAGCCAATTTCTGATCTGAAAGACATAGAACTTCTTAAAACTAGAATTACCAGAGGAAATTGCTACATCAGTTCAGATGTATGGTTTTCTGATTAACGTGACCAATGTGAACAAGGGGAGTAACAGACAAGTCCATATTGTACCTGAGATTATGGCAAATTTTGGTTTTGGGGATGCACGGGAGATTGGGAATTTTTCTGTTGATGGAAAAAACTATTCACACAGAGAAATACCCTTACTGAAATATTTTTACAGTTTTATAACTAAGCATAATATCACATTATGCAAATTTACCTATTCAAATGTCAATAGTAAGATCTTCCAAAAATGTTTCATCCTCCAAAATTTGAGTATAAATACAAAATCTTTTTAGAAAGAGTATAATTAGCTGTAGAGTAAATGTTGTTGAGGAAATGGTGGTTTACGAAGACATAAGTAATTTTCAGAATTCATGGAGAAAAACAATAGTTACCTCAGAGTCTCACAAGCCCATTCCTATCTCATTATTCTTAAAACAATAGATTGTTGTTACTATGCCTTGTTCATTTTTCTTCCTTCACATTTCTGCAAAATACAGCCTGGGTAGACATCAGACTTGTGGTATGATTATTTTCATTAATTAAGAAAAGTTATTTCAAACAAAGCAAAACAAAAAATGAAATCTAAAATAGAAAATAACCAAAACCAGACAAAAACCCAAACAAACAAACATAACTAAAAAAAACAAAAAACAAAGAAAATCCAAAACATAACCAGAAAATAATAATAAAAAAAGACCAACCAAACTGATGTTAGGTTCTGATCCAAACATCATCTAGGTATGTATGAAATGAGGACTGATGTCCACTCCTATCAAATGGACAAGAATAATTTAAATAGGATGAACTCATTTCCCTGCCTCTTTATAAACACTCAGGCCTCGGTCTTCATTTCTCCTGTCTGTCTGCCTACTAACAACCACCACTGGAGGAACAGGGCAGTGAGACATCTTTTCTCCTGTCTCAGGAAGGCACTGACGCCAGCTGCTGCTCAGGAGCTTCCAGGCTAGAATGAGTTTTGACAAGAAAAGTAGCTGGCCTCCACCCTCTCTCCGGACCCCACTCTCATTATTTTGGCAGTCACAGACACTCACTATGCATGCCCAAGAGTGGTCATAGCTTGTCCCAGCCTGACTAAGGCCTGGACTCCTGCTGAGTGGGTCTACAATGCCTGGAGAGTCAAGCAAGGCTCTGGCTGGTGCTGAATGGTGTGTTGGTGGCTCTTGGCAGCAGTTCTCCATGCCTGTCCCTGAAGATGTTGGCTGCACTTCCCTGGTTGCCATGGGAAAGCAGCTGCTGCTCTGAGTTCTCTCCAGCCTTCTGCAATGCATTGAGAGCACGGCCACAGCATCAGACTGGACAAATTCCATCTCCTGCAAAGCTCGGTCTGACCTTCATGATCCTGTGTCTACACCAGGTCTGCTTTGGCTGCATTATGCAGTGGACAGTAGGAAAACAGACTGTCCCACTCTGTGTGGGCCTTCTCCAGTGCATCAAGCTCCTGGTGTGGGTGGAAGATGACTTTTTAGACTAAACCAACATGCCTACCACACAGCCATTGGATGCCAGCAGCTATATAGAAGCAGCTCTGACAACCCAGGCACCCACCATCTTTTTCCCAAAGGATACCATTTCACAATGCAGCAGAGACAGTACCTAGGGCTGCTGTGGGTGGCCTCCCAGCAGACATCTGGGCAAGCATTTTCCAAGACTCTCCAGAAACCTTTGAAATCCTGATGTCCCAGCTGCAATAATTGTTGCGGGAGATCTAAGGGCTATTGTGGTGGCTAATTGTTACAGCAACTACTCTGATCATGACCAGTCTGTGCCTTCTAGGACTCAACAAAGAAGCCTCAGTCCAGGAGCTGCAGCCCAGCCTGCAAGACCACATAGCAATATTCTTACACTGGCCCATAGATGTCATTGTGCACCAGTGCAGTGAAGAAGATGAGAGGCATTTGGGCCAAAAGGATACCTCCAGTTCCAAAGGGGCAGGAGAACAGCCCATGGATATCCCCAGGCCTTCTACCTCCCTAGGGGGGACTCCCATTGTCAGCATGGGCATCTCCAGCAGAAAGTTAGGAAATTTTCCTTCATTCACTCCAGAAATTTCCCAGTTTACTTGTGTCTTGCTTTCTTGTCCCTCCAGCAGATATTAGCATAGCTCAAGTTCCCTGTAACTGTGAATGTGATGTTTCTTCCAGTTGTCTGAAGATGGCATCATTTGCTTTTCATTTGGGATGAGGCAGTGCATTGCAGACTCCCATTACATCATGTATGTTTGTCTACCTCCTCGTCCTGATGCACAACCAAAGTCAGTTGTCTCATAATCCATCCCTAGGCAGAGAGCTCCATACATACCAGCTGCTTTCACGTCAGTTAGAATCCTTCTTCTGTATTCCTGTCCTGCCCACACTGGAGAGACTGTATGCACCCACAGCAGCACTCCAGTTGTATGAACTGACCCACTATATCTCCATGATCCCATTGAGATTGTGGTCCTGCAGACACATGTAGACCAGGAATTTTTCCTTTTTGCTCCCCATGTTGCATATGTGAGAGATGTGAAGAATGAAGAAACTAGAAAGTGATCTCTAGCAGGCACAAGTCAAATTAGTTCTGGAAATACAAGGAGAAATGTTTCTTGTCTATGCTGTCTCAAAGGCTGCTGGAAATTGTGACGACATCTTCTCAGGTGTCATAAATTCTGAGACTCCCCTGGCATGCTGCAAACCTCAATCTCAGAAAAGAGTCACTCTCACAAAAGATATATAATCTTTTCTTGAGGAATACCAATAAAGAAAATCTTGCATACCCAAGTCCAAATATACTCTGAATGAGAGCATTACTTTATAAGACAACATGGAGTTGCACCATACCTGGTGCTTTGTATAACTTCTTGGAACTCTGATAGACACATGAAGAGCATGAGATAGCCTATAAAATTTTCAGAATGAAAATAATTATAATTAAAGAAAAAGCACCAATAAAACCTTCTCCATCAAAACTTTTCTCCCCACACACTAAAAACCTGAAGTAGTTTAGATGAAAAACGACAGCTTTTTTCATTATGTAACACTCCTACAACAACTGCTTCTTCCAGTTCCAAAGGGACCAATTAAAGAGGCAACGGAAGTGCTTGTATTTGTACTTTTTCCCATTACCTGAACTATCATTTGGAAATACTGGCCCAGGATGACTACTTCCATATTACTAGTCCATGAGAAGGGTCTTTTCTGTTTCTAGTGGTTTGACTCACCGGATGTCAAGCGTATTTTTCTGAGAATGAGAAACTGCTTTGGTGATTCACTGTAAAAAAAAGTGGGGGCAGTTCAGAATAAATTAGATGCATAAGAGAGATGAATTTTGCTAGACGAGAAGCACAAGCAAAAAAGTACCTAAGGGGAGATTCTATATGACTTCAAGAGTGTCAGTAAAAAGCTCACTAGTGAATTTTGCATTAAACACAGACGTTGAAATATCATGTTATATTTATTACGATTACTGTTTTCACATGAAAACTCTCTACAGTTCTGTTGAAAGTGTGAAATTCAGGGACAGAGCACTTTTTATTTATATTTTTCAGTATTCATCTATTTTTTTCCATTTTTCAACCTTTATTAAAATAGTAATTTAATTAAAAAGCAGGAGTCTTCATACTGATAGAAAAAAACAAGCTAACTCATTGTATAAAATTATACAGATAGAAGTAGAATATTATTACTACAAAATCTTTCTATCTTGAAAAGATGTCATTATATACTTTAGGGACTCTTAAGAAGAATATTCTTCTTTTTATTTTCTTTTTGTTCTCTTCTGATTTTCCAACTCATTCACTTAAAAAATGACCACTGGCTGTACTCCTGACTGAGATTACTGCAATATTCCACTTCTCCTCAGTGTGCATTACCCTTTATTAGTAAAGGTACTCTTTGAAGATAGCAAATTCTCAAGGAGTTACATCCACATTTTGGTAGTATTTACTATAATGCTATCTTCTTCACTTAAAAATTCAGTGTTAGGACTTGACTTCTAAAAGTTTTACTACGCTTGGTTCTGAATAAAACCTACTACTAAAACAGGTTGCCCAGAGAATCTGTGGATGTCCCATCCCTGGATGCGGTTTTGGCCAGTTGGATACAGACACAAGCAACCTGGTCTTGTGGAAGGTACATGTACATTCCCTGTACATGGAAATGTGGCAAAGTTAGAGCCAGAATTAAAGATTCTGGCTTTAATTTGAAAGACATTGAATGTTTCCCAAAGTCAGTCCTGTTTTGCCCATGACAGTAATTGCTGAGTGATCTTCTTGTTTTTACCTTGATCCACAACCTTTTTGTCACATTTTCTCCTGCCTGTGCTTTTGGGCAGGGGGAGTAGGAAAATACCTTAGCAGGCACCTAGCATATAGCTAGAGTTCACCAACTCAAACGCTCATCTCACAAAACCTTGAAAATTTCCAGAAATTCCTGGCATTCTGGAGTATACACAGTCTACCATTATTTTTTGACAAGAGCTCTTGCCATTTCCCGCTTTAGATGCAGTATTTCTTAAATGACTGAGGGACCAATTCTGCGTACCAACAGCACACTACCAGTATAAACCTACACAAAACACACACAGCATACACATATTCTCTTCTGTTCTCTCCGTGGTAGTTGCTTCTCTTCCATAGGAACACAAAGCAGCAAGCACACAAAGGCAGTGCTAAGAAAAGCCGAACATATTTCCTTTGCTTTGTGCATTGAATTATTCATTTAGGGCTTTCTGAATTTGTTCCAAGTAATTCCTCTGTGCTCCAGCACTTTAAAAGACATTTCTTGGCACCTTAATAAAACTGAACAAAACTTTTAAACTGAAAAACTTATATCATGTCTTTAAACATTTTTCTTAATAGTAGGACTACTTCTGTATATAAACACCTAGAATCCTTGTTTAAGGAATTGAAATTGTTGTGGAAGGAAAACAGTAGATTAAGTTTCTTAGACTTGATTAGAGAGATTAGTAGATTTAGTAGATTAGAATTGCTTTATTTTTAAATTCTCTGTGGATGAAGGAATTTTATTTCATTCCTAATATAGCCACAGACTAGCAATGCAAAAGCATGCACTTCATGATAGTGCAGTGTAGACATCTTAAGATCTGCTCAACATGAGATTGTTTAAATATAAGAGGTCCTTCAGGTCCACCACCATCACGTTCCTCCTGTAGGTCAACTTGCTGAGAAATGAGCAAGTTGAGAAGCTCTTCACCGAGGCAGAGCTGTCTTCTAACACAGCTTCCTGTGTCTAGTACTTTTGATAAGCCATTGAGATCTGCCTCCAGTTTCTGTGTTATTCGTATTTTCCTGACCTACTTTGATAATTTTCAGGAGCTAATTAAACCAAGGTTTAACACTACTCCTGTACTGAAAAGACTCTGCAAAATGGAGCTGAGAACTGCACATTCAGTAATAACACTGTCATTGAAGGTGAACATAAAAATGCATAAAATCAGTGCCGTGTATTTCCCCTGGAACTACGTTCAGATAGCAGAGACAAACATGAATATTTTTGTACATAACATCAATTTCTTGTTCTATTATTTTTTCCTACTATCTGATTACCATGCAGCAATATAAAATACAAACCACAGGGTTTCACACTAGTATCCCTGACATATCCCATTCACTGGATGGATTTGCAACTTAGAATCATGGAGTCATTGACATTGGAGAAGACCTCTAGGATCACCAAATCCAAATGCTAGCCTAGCACCATGGTGTTTACCACTGAACCGTGTGACATCCACATGCCTTTTGAACAGCTTCAGCAGTGATGATTCCATCCCTTCCCTAGGTAGCCTGTTTCACTGCCATGCCATCCTTTCAGCGAAAAAATTTTTCCCACCATCCTACATTAACCTCCCCTGGTGCCAGTTGAGGCCATTTCCTCTGATTCGGTCACTTGCCACGTGGGAGAATAGACCGACCCTCACATGGCTTCCACCTCCTTTCTGGTAGTTGTAGAGGGTGATAAGGTCACCCCTGAGCCTTCTTTCACCTACATTTTTTTCTACCATTTCCTTTGCATACCTAGAGAACTACTGGCAGTGTTTGAATGGTGAAGTCACCTCAGGAGGCCCAAAACCGACCATCATGCAAAAACTGCCCTACATTTTAATGAAGGAACCAATCTGTCTCATTTACCAGCCTGCATAGCCATTCACGAGCCAGTTTGGAAAGAACCTCTAAACCTGTAACTTTCTGCGCCAAAAGAATTCTGTTGTTTCTATTCTAGCAGCATGGGCATACATAAGGTTTAGTATCCCAGCAATGTAATCTACAGAAGGCAAATAACTGTTTGAACCAATGAGAGACAGATATGAGAAGACTGCTAGATTTTTTTCATTCCTTTATTATACTTTCTTTTTCATGAATTTGTTGTCCAGCACTGGGCAAAATATGATAAAGGCTTTTTAGCTGACCCCTTTTTCTTTTGCAGTCACATATCAGAAGTCTGTAAAGGCTGCCTGCACCTAGTGAAATTCTTATGCCTCTTTTTCAGGAGCTAATGGATCTAGCATTCTACATCAGTTCCCATTTCTGATACTCATTAATTCTGACATCTTAGTTCTCTACTGTGTGAGGTGACTTTGCCATGTACAACTAGTTGCAGTGATTTTACTTAAGACTGTTTTAGAAATGAACTATTGTTTGAATACTATTATTTTAAACTAGTATTTTTATGATAACTACTGTAGAATATTTCATTTTCTCAACTCACATTCTTCTTTTTTTCTTTCTGCTTCACAAATTTCCATAAAAGGAGGAAGATAGAGGCTTTTATCTATACACACATATTTACATATATGTAAACATGTATATGCATGGAAATTCTTCTAAATCACAAAGCTTACTCGCTTTCAAAATGCAGAACAAGCTTCTAAAATGAAAGCACTCTTTGTTCAGAAAAATATAGAACTCCAAATTTTCAAAATCAGGGGTTTTTTTCCTGGAAAAATCAGATTTTCTGCTTAAAGAAAAGCATTTGAGATGGCTGTCTAGAGAACTTGTGGGTATGCTAGGATCTAGAAGATAGGGAATAGAAACAAATAGTGAAAAAGTAGAGCTTCTGCTTAATCCCTCAGCATTTTCCTTGAAGAGACACATAAAATTGCTTTGTTCTACAAGATTAAGAAAAATATTGCAAGATACCATTACATATCCCACAATTTTGTTTGGTTAGGTATGCAAATCATTCTTCCAAGGGAGCCAAACACAACAAACACAACATTTTCAGGGGCAGTGCAGGATATTTCATCTCCCTGAATTCATGCTGATTGAAATTTGATATGCAAATTATGCCTGGAAACAGAGATGTGTAAATAAATGAAAAATGAAGCAAGATTATGATGACTTATGTTGGAAAGTAGAATCTGACCCCTATAGCTTCAAGTTTACAGAGACATCTCTGAACTGACTCATCTAAAAAGTCATTAAGATATGATCAATTTAGTTTTGCAGCCTTTGTGTTGCTAAACTTAATTTCTTTGGCTTTCTTTTGCATATCCCTAATTGTAGTCTTCACTTACAAACACTCGCCCCTTCTTTCTGGTGCTGTTGCTTAGTTCAGCCTCTGATGGCACTTTTGCTAGGTTGGTCATGGCCTCTATCCCCTCCACTGCTGTCAGAACACTACCTGATATGTTGACACAGACCTACAGGGAGAACAAGAGTGGCTCTCCCGGTACAAGAAGTTGGCATCCCTCAGCCTTCAGCATTGACTCTCTATTTTCCAGCTCACCTTCTACTTCAGCACTGCAGCAGTTTTATTTGGCAACATACATTGTGCATCCGCACAGCCACCCTGAAAACAACAGCACTGTCACCCACACTGTAGTCACAGTGAGTCCCCACACTGCTTAAAGATCTACAGGCTCATGCCTGGAGACTTGTATCCGCTCCTGAGAGCTCCTCCCAGGAGCTGCTGTCTTTGATGTGCCAAGGTAGTTTGTCCAGTGGATGCTGAGAAGAATGATTGGTAGAGCATCACCACAATTGCTGAGCATATATACACTGCTTTCTGCACATCCTCTGACTCCATTCTGTAGGAACAAACTGCTATGTCTGCTGTCACAGTCAAAAATTATTATTCTAGGAGCTTCTTATTTCTCAACTACATCCTCTTCAACACAATTTCTGTGGATCTTTGCTCAACACTGTAGGTTTAATCTGTGCTTTCTTTCTTATCTCCGAGTACAACTCAGAGTTCTGCATATGAAATCCATCACAACGTGTTATTTCCCCACATTATAGCATTCTTTGAATGTGATATTAGTTCCATAAAAGACAAAGGTTTTTTCTTTCCCCTAAGAATTTTCTCTTTGTTTTCAGGACTAATATCACATATACATAGTTAGTTCTACCACCTCTGTGACAAATGACATAAAAGATGTCTTTTTTTGGATCAACTGTGATCCCATCTTAGAAAAAAAAAATTTAGAACAAAGATTGCAGATGGTTTTCTTAGACTTTTTGTTACTTGCTCTCTCATTCTAATAATCTAGTGCAGTTTTTCATTATTTACATAATTGCAAGTGAACACACACTTTTCAGACACTTCTATGAATGGGGTGAAAGGTTGTGAAGAGACATCAGTGTTCACAGAGCATTGGGAATACAAATATTTATCAACAGGACCCAGCCCTTCATTCTAATAAATATCACATCTATTGCTGACAGTTTTTTAGTTTACTTATTCCATTCTAGGCCCTGTCTAAAAGTGTTAATGTTCAAATCACAGTCCCTGGAAACACCCTAAAATATTTTAGGATGCGTGTGGTAGGAAACCATTTTTTTCCACTTTTTTTCCCCTTCTCTGTACTTTGACAAAAAAGAAATTCCTTTCCCTTACATGTAATGCCTCTGTCTTTATGTGTCCTCCAGATGCTTTTAGAAATTCTGTAGTCAGAGAGACATGTACATGGATTAACACTTAAAGCATTATAGGATTCTGCTGCGCTGAAGCATCAGTGGGAGACTACAAGTAAGCAATGAAAAGTCCCTGGTAAAACCATCAAGGACCCAATCAACCAGCCAGGTAGTAAATTCAGTCAACTATTGCCAGACCCATCTCAGTCTATCTATTGAGTGCTGAATGACTGTAAGCAGAAGGTAGGTCTAACTAAGTAGGCATCATGTATTTCAATTATTTTGATGTATACAGTGATTTTTATATTAATATTAAATTTTTTTCATTCTAAGAATGAGACACAGAATCAGTCTCTTATAACAGTATTCCTATGAAAAATTATTTGCAAGTGAATTCCAACTTCATTAAATTGACTTTAAAAAAAAGAGATTTAGAGGATGATCCTTCACATCGCACTGTCTTTCAAAGCACAAAGTGTTAATTCTTCTAGTATTTTGCTAATATATTTCTTCAAAGAAAGAGTATTTTTATTGGCATGATTCAGTAAAGTATAGGATTTAAGGGAAAAGCTGACCCATCAGAAAACTTCATGTTTTCTGAAGTTTCATGTGTGTACATGAAATGAGACAGAACAACTATTAAAAGTTATTTTCAGGGAATATGTGAGCATTTGTGTTACTAACTTCTGGAATTTCTAATGTTAATCCTGACCACCTTTATATATGTATTTTTAGGAACCATAGATGATTCTACCTGTTTTTAAATGCTACCATGTCCAGGTTTGCTCTCAGCACACAAACAGTTCTGATTTTAGACAGAGAGACTAAGTCACACTGCCTACAGGGTGGTACTCACAACAGTGGGATTTATAGCATATTTATAGTGTTTTCTGGAAAACAGAGGGAGAACAGAAGTCAACTCATCCTTATTCAACATAGGTATAGCAGAGAAACAGAGCTGCCTGTTGCTAAAGAATTGTACATACCAAACACTTTGCCTTGTGTAGTGAGGATCCTGAAAAGAGCTCAGAAGACATTAATACTGTCCATGCTTCATTATTCTGTACCTTTTCCGGGAGCAGTTTCAGCTTTGGTAAAATGCTTATTCTGAGTCAAAGCAGGATGTAGCAGCTTCATGAAGCATTCAAAGATCAGTCTACCAGCTTTGGTAAGCATTAGTGTTACTGCATTTACAAGGTGTTAAATTAATACCTGCAGGATGACAGAGATATTACAGAGTTTCTTTGCTGTAGCTGGAAGTCAGCCAAATCCAAGTCCCTGAAGAGGTAAAACAAAAAATTGTCATGCTTTGGGAAGAAACTGGGTGTTTGAGTTTGCAAACTGCCCAGGAGAAGACTGGTAAGTGTGTAGTGTACCCAGACCCTAAGTCACAGAAATTGAAGGGATAGAAGCCTGCTGAGGCATGGAATGCCTCAGCAGCTTTCCCATTTCATTTAAAAAGAAGAAAAGGTGAAGGTGAGCCCTTGACATGAGGGTAAGGGAAGGCCTAGGGCAGAGGGTTGTGATTCACACAGCCCCAAAGCACAGCCTCCATGTTCTATGCAGGATTTCACTCTGATGCAAGGAAAGTGAGCTGACCCAGGAGCCCCTTCTCCAAGTAGATGTAAGACGTGACTTATTAGTGGAAGCTGAAACCTTTCTTGTCTAAGCAAAGCCTGTCACTGGGACTGCTGAGGATTCAGAGACCTATATCCCCCTGAGATATCCTTCCTGCTGAATATGAGAGGAAGATATAATTTTGTATTGCATGGCATGCAATGGGAATACATTTATAACACCGAGCATGGACATTACAGTAAAAAATGCTGCCATGATGAATGAGGCTCATGACCTCTATCTCACCATGCTATCCTGAAAATTTCATTATAACATCTTAAAACTCAGGAACTACACTTACACGTCTCTTTCTATACAGTAAGGCATTCCTGCCAATAACACCTAAAAGTAAAGGTGAAGTAAAAGGATCTTTTGCTAAGGGCTGTAAACAGCAATAATATTTGATTATTAATACACAGCTGATGCTTTTTTTTTTTTTTATCTGCAAGCAAAAGTAATGTTTTAGCTGAGGTTAGAATAATTCTGAACAAATCTTGGATTCTTTTATTCCTCTATAGCAGCAGATTCTCAACTGACAAAAAAGATCACATCTCCTTCAGATGAACTGCAACAATTGATACTGCCTGGGAGTTCGGCTGATAATTTAAAAAGTCACTGTCTGTAGGAAAGAGCTAATAATTAAACTGAGAGTCAGAAAAAATAAGGTTCTTTTCTTTTATTTATTGGTGTATTATTTTTATAGCAAAATCAAGAAAAGAGTTCACCTCAGCACTAATATGTCAAGCTGCAATTCTCCTCTAGGAAATTCACCTAATCTTCACTAACTTCCCAACAACATGGATGAAGACCTAAAATTTCTTCCCTGATGTTATCGTTTTACATCCACAAATGCTAGCAGCTACAAATTCAATTAATACCTTAAACCTAAATGAACTCACTATGGTGAAATTCTGAGCTTTGTCACTTGATAAACTCTTTAAACCTTTCCAGCAACAAGAGAAAAAATAAAAAGTTGTGATGCATGGTTTTTCTTAGCAAATTTATTTCACTGGATTTAATATTGTTCACACTCAAATCAGTATTCACTGAAGTAATTTTTCAATTCACAGACAAAAAAATCCAGTTTATCTCTCCTTCACTGTTGCCATTTGGGTCATGACCATTTTTTTTTAATTAATTTTCATTACATCCGAGTGTTTCTTGAAAACAAAACAAAATAAAACTAAAATTTTAATTCCATTTCTGCTTTGCATATAATGCATATTTCCTGGGAACACATAGGTTCAAAAATGGAAGCCAGATTCAAAAGTATAATGGAAGTATCCCAAGAACAATCAATCCACAGTAAAAGAGAATGCTTATCTGCAAAAGTTGTGGTTTACAAGCAAATTAAATGGTTGTGTCAGTTGTATCTAGGTGGCATAGATTAATTTAAGTCATCAATAATTTAGCTTATTCTGTATGAATTTTTACTAATTAGCTTTTCATATTGCTCTCTATAAATTTACTAAAAATTTTCATTCTTTACAAAGGAAGAGAAGGAATCTTGTGCAGATCACAGACATTTCACTTGCAGATTTCAGAAACTCCCTAAGAGAAAATGGGAGCTAAATGAGGCAGGTATCCCTTTCTAACCTTAAGAAGTTAGATAGCTGACAACACAGAAAAACACTTTATAAAGAAAGAGGTAGCCATCATCTTCCTACAAAAGCCTGGACTGACTTTCAGGTAATATCAACATCAAAAAACCCCTTAGAAATGTTATAATAAAAGAAGTTTTGGTTTTTTATGTTTCTTGGGAGGAGTTATCAGGAAAAAAAGGGCCCAAAGTCTAATTGTTTTTAAATATCTGGTCCATACTCTCAAGCATACAAGCCTTTAATCTGTTACCTAGACATTCAGATTAAGAGTACTCTGTAGCGTTTCCTCTACAGTGAGAGGACAGAGGAAATGGCCCTAAACTGAGAGAGGGCATATTCAGATTAGATACTATTTCCCTGTCAGGATGGTCAGGCATTGGAATAGGTTGCCCAGGAAGGTGAAGGAGTCACTGGAGGTGTTCAAGGTGCACCTGGATCTGGTGCTGGGGGATTTGGTTCAGTGGTTTAGGCATTACAGTGGCAGTGCTGAGTGGATGATGGGACTGGGTGACTTTAAAGGTCTCTTCCAATCTTGATGATTCAGTATACATTTGCACAGAACTTGAAATACTTTTCTGTTGTAATGTAGTTTGTATTTGCTTCATAGACTTTCTCCCCCCACTGCCTGAATTAGATGGTTGTAGGTACTTTAAATTAAATTAAACATTTATTCTACAAGCTCCTACCACATTTTCAGTTTGAAACAACTAGCACAGTTTTTTCAGTCTTCTTAAGGCAGTAAAGCTCCACATGTCTAACTGTAATTGTGTTATTTGTTATGCAGTTTCAAATGTTAAGTGAGATGTGCCAATTGTCCCCTGATGCGGCCTGTGTCCACGTATTGAAATAAATAATTAGTTGTCACTTATTGCAAAAGTGTTTTGTCTGTCACTGAATGCCTCACAGGTTATTCAGAGTTCACAGTGAACCATGAATTAAAATGCTACAGTACATCAAACATCAATCCTCCAGTCTTACTGCTGCTAAACAGAGAGCAGTGAAAAGACCCCAGCATCAACTGAAGAATGCCTTGCAATGTAATTTGCAGATGGGCCTATTTTGGGCACACTTACTTGGATGTCTCTCAGGGACAGCAGCACAACAGATCTATGATCCATATCCATGTACATGCAGCAAGCTGGTGCTGAGGAAGAGATGAAACCTCAGTGTCTGGGAAGTTAGGGCTAATGACTTTTTAGTTCTGCTTCTAGATCCATTGTTGATTCATTCTCCTACAAGCTTTTTCCACAGCTGTGGAATGAGTGTCACTGACAATAGTCACAAGGATATTCACTGAGTATACAGATACACTCGTTCTCTTTTAAACTAGGAGAAATAGGCAGCATAGGTTTTGAGTCATCCAAGCAAGGTCTGTCAGACATTTTGAAGGGAAGGTTACCAGTTCGCATTCCATTGGTTAATTTTGATAATAAAATACAGCAGATTTGAAAATGGAAAACCAGTGTAGCTATTTCATTAGGCTGGACTACATTTTTGATTGCATCCTTTAAGAAAAATAACAGTATCACAGTTTGTATCCATTTAACTATACCTGAAAAATTGAAGAGTAGTAAGGTACAATAGGGCCCAAATAATAATGTGCATCTACAGAACTGATCCAGATGTAGACTAACCATTATGATCTCTGCAGCTAAAATGTTCATGACTTGTGCTAATGTCCAGTCCACTGTTCTACCCATAAAACCTCTTTCCTATCCTCTCCTCCTAGCTCGTCTGTTTACTCATAGTCAGGACTTTAGTAATCATTCTACCCAATAGCATTCTGTGGTAGTTTCGGCTAAGGTAGAGTTAACTTTCTTCTCAGTGTTGGGTGTGGGGATGAATTTGGGATTTGTGCTGAACACAGGGTTGAACATCATTAGTGATGTTTTAGTTATTGCTTAGCAGGGCTTACACAAAGCCAAGGTCTCTTCGTACTGCCAAGCTGGTGAGGAACTTTTGGGTGCCTGAAAGAGTGAGAGACAGAGGCAGGACTGCTTACCCAAACTGGCCAAAGGAATATTCCAGACCATGTGAAATCCTACTCAATATTTGAAGCTGGGGCAAAGAAGGAGTAAGTAAGGGATGTTCCTAATGATGGTGTTCGTGCCCCCAAGTCACCTCGAGGCATGAGGAGCCTGCTGTCCAGAAGATGTGAAACACCTGACTGCCCATGGGAAGTAGTGAATGAATTCTTTGGGGTTTTTTGCTTGTGTGGCTTTTGGATTCCCCATTACGCTGTCTTTACCTCAACCCATGAGTTTTCCAGCTTCTACCCATCCAATTCTTCCCTCAGTCCTGCTGGTGGCAGAGAGAGTGAGAGTGTGTGATGATTTGATGCCAGATGGGGTGAAACAACAACATATATGTGTCTTGGTTACTTAGGCATTAGAAATAAAATATAGATTGAAATGAAAGCATGTAAATTAGGTTGGGGGAGGACGTTTCATGTTAGAGTAAGGTAGGAGTAAGGATCTTACCATGTTGTTTCACAGAACTAGCTAGGGGCAGCAGCTGTCTGACTTGCCCTGAATTACACTAGAAAATCCTAATTTCCCATGACCAAGAGGCAAAAGAAATACACTATGGCAAAGGATAGATGAAGTTTTCATTTTTGTATCAATAAAAAGTACAGTTTTATGTGATTCCTTGATTGAATTTTCTTGAGAGCTTGAAAAATGCAAAGTACCAAACTAAGATGTGTATGGCTTTTTTTGTTTGTTTGTTTAATTGGCTGGGTTTTTTTAAGGAGACAGGGTTGCTTACTTTTTTGAAAAGTCTCTAAAATGTTTTTATTGACCTTTTTTTTCCTAATTTAAGCCACATTTTTTTGAGAAAAAATACTCTAAAACAGGTTTGTCCTGTGTGTCCAGGACTTTTAGAGGAGTTATTTATTAATGCCCAAGAATAGTGAAAAGTGGAAAAAAAGACTTCCAATGCAGATAAACCTAATACATATGCAATGCTCATTTTAGGATTAAACTTCATAGATCCTTTTTTTCATATTGTATATCCCAACAACCATACAATATTTAAAGATAATTTAATTCATAAGCAACTTCTGAGCAGTTGCTGAAAACACTTTCTCAAGACTCTAACACTTATGAAAATATGTCCATGTGAGCTAGTGACTGGTGAGTTATTAACGTTTCTGTAAAGAGCTTGTGCTCACTACAAAATGTGAACAAATACTTAGACCACCATTTGTTATTGTGTATTTTCATTTGTGCTATCAGGCTTTCAGTAACTTTTTCAAGTTGTTTTTTTTTTTTTTTTGTGGACAGCTGAAAATACAAGTATTTAAAGATGTCTCCCTTGTCTTGCATCAATATATTTTTCCATGTATGGTAATTTTTTTATAACCATCTTCCTTCTAAAGAGATCAGGTGTTTATTCTGTATGTTTTAAATTACAGTTAGATTATACTGTCTCTTTCCAATGAATATAGTGGCAAAAATCTACCTATTTGAAATAACTGATGCTTATATTGCTCCAGAAAAACTCTGCATCTAGTGCATTTTCTTTGGTTAAACTAAAAAACAAAAGGAGAGAAAAAAATATATACTTTAAGAAAGCCCATGTCAAAATTAGAATATGGACATTTTTTCTTTTAAATGCATCACAGGAGACTCAAAGGAGTGAAATGTCACCTTTATGCTGCTTAATGGCAAAGACATTTTCAGTCTTTAGGTAAACCCTGCCTTCTTCAAGAAAGACATTATTAGCAAGGAAAATTATTTTCCATTGTTATACATGTCACCTTTCCGCTGCAACAAGTCCCATCTCAGGACAGAATATCACATTTTATATGTATATCACAATGAGGGACAAATATCAAATGTTTATTCAAACAGACACACGGAATTGATTACTCCAGCAAATATCTACATTTTCCAAAGAAGGGATTTATATGAATATTAGAGAGATAGAAACACCTGGACACTTCAGAAATAATATCCAACTCCTACAGTGTCTTCCATTAATAAGAGCTTGGGGTTTGTTTTTTGGGTTTCTTTTTTTCCTGTCACAGCAAGGTTAAGGTGAAACTCAAAGTCTTTATTTAAATCCAGAGACTTTTCATCTCCTAATTAGTACCACAGTTCACAGAGCGTCTGTGATTGGTTTTACACTTCTGTATTTAACTAATTAAATTTGCAGTGCCAAAATAATTTAAAAAACTTGGGAATCTGCTTCTTTTTTAATGGTTGCAGATGACAGCAGAAAGGTGCTATGGATTTAAATTCCTAAAGATTTATCTTAATGCCTTACTTCCCTCTAAAGTGCGCAGTGACAGGAAAAGAGGCAGAACTCTATATAGAAACTTTGAGAAAGTAAGGCACTTTTTACTTAAAATCAATTAATAACAGTCCAATTTCAGTCCTCATAGTTAGAATCTATAAAAGTGTGTTATTTTTTGTCCTTTTTTCTACAGCTGAGCGGCTTGCAGCCTCTGCTATGGTCTCTGAAAACTAAACACCTACATAAATGCTTGGTGTGCTGCAAATCCCATTTGTCCACAATGCCTACCTCCGAGCTGCAATGGGTCAATTGGCTGTGCACTGACTTCATGTCTAAACATCAGAAAGAGAGAAATGTGATAACAGGGGTCAGCCTGATCTGTGGCATCAAACACTCAGAATGGACAGAAGGAATCCCCCTGTACTTGTCAAGGTGAGTTTTTGTCTGCCATGGATGAGCAGGCTGCTCTCAGTTATTAATTATTTGAATCTCCAAAGCACAAGGTCATACATTAGTAATGCAAGCACTTCCACATCAGCTTTAAGGAGAGTGAAAATCATGCTTTACAGTAAATGGTGGAGTTAAACACAGCCTTGAAAGCAAACACAAACTAGCTCTCAGCAGCCAGACTCTTGCCCACTGAGTACCTTTTTATATCTATGAAAAATTTAAGTGAAATGGTCTTTCCAATTTGGGAGTGCTTTGTGCACATTTTCACAAATGTCAATGACTGAACAATATTTAAAGCAGCACAAAAATCTGCTCAAGAAGTTTCATATTCATATCAGGACAGATGAGGAGGACTTTTGACCATTTCAAAATTTCTGGTAAAGAAAACACCACAAGTACAAATACAAGGGAAATTGGCCTCTAAAACACCAACAGTTGACTTTCAATGCTCCCAGGTAACACCAGGGAAAGAGTATAATACCATATCCATGACTTTGACATTAAAAAAATATTTTTGTTAATTAATATAACATTCTAGCAGTAGGTTACACAATTGATTGGGTTGAAACCTTCTCAAGTTGGGGCATGATTAGGGTGGTACCTGTAAAGTGGGGTAGCTTAACCACTACAATGTTGAATGTGTGAGTTGGATAAGCAGTACTGGTAATATGTATTGACATATGACAACGTGACTTAATGGTACTGGTAACATGGAAGTGACATGTATGAGCTATCATTCAAGCAAAGTTGTTAGTACCAAGTGCACTGGGGGATACTTAAACAAGTGTACAGTACCACTCAGAGTATTTTACCAGTTTTTTCAAGGCATTACCTTAGACATCAGCCAAAAACTTTGTTCTGTTGAACCCAAAAAGATCGAAAGACTGAAAAGAAGACATGCTACTAGGAAGGAATTGAATGTTGTTTAAGGACTTGAGTGAAGTTTAAGTACTTTTCCTGAGCTGTGGCTGACAAGAAGAGCATAAAAATTAAAGCCACTATTTTAGCATTGGTGTACAGGTATTGCAATATCAATCACCAAAATCTAAAAGGTTAAAGCAAACACATATAGCATGTAATTGCTGAACAGTTTAAATTATCAAAATGAAACACTGGGTTTCTGAACTTTTAGTGTTCATCTCATTGGCCAGTCATTATTCATCTGTCAAAGAAACAGAAAGGTTCAATAGGTCTGCTGAAAATAAGCAATTAAAAAATGAAATTATCTCAACTGAGAAAAGAAAAACTATGCATTTTCATTTATTAAGATGTGATAGAATTTTAGAGCCAAATCGTGATCAATCTAATATCTTTTAGAATCTAAGTTGAAAAAAAAAAAGTACGTATCATTAAAATAAAGCTGAAAGAACAGGTAATAAAGCCATTCTGATTTATTTAATAACTATTCCTTTTTCAAGACCAAAGTCCTTTGTTTCTTATTTGTTGTAGTACACACTGCAGTCACTACTGATGAGTCATATATGTCTGGAATTTGAACCAGTGTAAATTTATAAAGCTTTAGTCTATTCCAGCCCACTTTTGCAGTAGCAAGTATTAGGCAAACACTTAGCTGAGCATTTGAATCTAGCCATTTTCTATCACTCCTCTACATATTTCAGTGTGTTGTGTCTGAAGGAGACAAGGCACTTTGTGAAATGTCACACACAATACAGTTGACGAAGACACTCAAGAAAGAACTCCAAGTAAAATGAAATGTAGTCTACAATGCTAAAGCATTGAGTGAAATCTCACTTAAAGCATAAAGTGAAATCTAAAGCATTTCCCTGCTGCAATTATCTTTCCATAGAGACTGTCCAGAGCTCTGCCTTGCACCCTGCTAGACCCATCCTTCGTACCATGCCAGTACCAGCACCAGAGCCTTCAGTGAGAACCACTAGACAGCCCACAGAGAAATGGACAAGTGAGAGGGACACTAAAAGAGACAGACTCATCAGAAGTATATGTAATAAACAAAGCTGTTATTTGGTTTTGTTTTTTTTTTTTTTTTCCCAGCAAATATATCACAAATTAATTTGTATTGAGTTTGGCACTTACAATTTTAAATGCAGCCCTTTGGATCTCTAGCACAGAATCATAATCAGGTGCCTGTCTTCAAGCACTTTAAAAATTTTCCAAAAGCAGTGAAGATATTCATGCTCAGTACTAGGAAGAGAATTGCAACAAAGCCCTACAATGGGAAGAAACAGAGGAATTCAAGGTAAGCTCTCATGGCAGAGGTTCAAATTAGATTCAGGACTTGAAATGTCAAATCTGGAAGCATTCCTATTATGCTGAACCACCTCGTGTTTTATGCCCAGATATATCAACAATGTTGCAAAAAATTCAAGGCCATGTTGGAAGGGTGTTAAATGTCTTTGGAGAGAGAAAAATAATTCCATTGCCACCTCTTCAGCCCATTTTGTGGAACAAAAAGAAAGAGGAAGAAAAGTGTACAACATATTTTGGTAGTCATTATTTCACTGAACTTACCCACTGCTGGAACATGATTTAAACTAAGCTAATAAAACCCAGATGGAGGACTATTCCAAAAGCAATTGGCATATGCCCTCCAGGACTAGATATTAGTTCTCAGTCTGTTTAAAGTAGCAAAATTCTCTTTCAAACTCATCCGCTAATAGCCTTATACTAAAAAACACCATCAGACTCTGAGGAAAGCAGTAGAAAAATTTGCAGATGAACAGTGATCAGGAGAGAGATTTTTAAAAAATGTCCTTAGTTAAAGTAAGGGATGGAGATGGAACAGAACAGAGCCAGCCTGTTAAATCAGAGTTGACTTTCCAATGGATATTTTTCAGTACCCACTGTTAATACACCTGAAAAAAAAAGGAAAATACAATTAAGAAAACCAACAAAATTCAGATACTGATTAAATCATTTTAGGCAGATGGGAAGGACCGCTAACTGGGAACAGACTAATAAAAAAGTTTATTTATGTGCTTACCTCACTGAAAGATTAAATTCTTAGACAATTCTTTTGGGAGTGAGCAGATAGTTTAAACATGTGTTGACTGAAAGCCAATGACTTAATTAATTAAACTCATGCTACATAAATAATATATTTAAATTAAACTAACTAAGATGATAATGTCCTTACATATGCAGTAATTCCTTTGGCATCATGAAGGCTCAAGACATTATTTTGGGCTCAAAGCCACCTTGAAGAATTATTTTTTCAGTAGATCCTTGGAGCATGGGAACAGAACAACTTTGATAGAACAGAAGAACTACAAATAAGTTAAAAACATCTTTCTATTAACCCTCTGTGAAGCTTATCTAAAGAATTCTACTGTAAGTGTATGTTTTTCCCATCACTCCTTTGCTATGGTGTTTCAGAACCATTTGCAATCATAAAATAAAGAACTTCCATATTTCTTTTCTAGCTTCTCCTCTCTAGTCTAAAAGATTCTCATGGACAAATAAATAAATAAATAAATAAACTGAGTTTATATTTTCATATTTTTGTCTCAGAAAAATATCACCAATCTTCCAAAAGATTAAATTAAGAAATATAATCTATTTCTAGGAGGACTGTCTCAGAAAGTTTATCCTAGCTACTCTACCAGTTGCAGTAGTGATAAAAAAATCTGCATTTAAACAATTAGAGTTTGATTTATAGATACAGTGAAAACATATTTAAAGGATTTCATGTCATATATTAGATAACAGCCTGAATGAATTCAAATCATACTACTTTCCATAATATATTTCTCCAGGCTATTTAGATTTTTGCTGACAGAGTAAAAGGAAGAAAGAATAATTACAGTGAAATTAAATGAAAAAATTAAAGACTAACATCCTCACTTGTCCATATCAGCTGCCATTTAGCAATCACTAAAATGCACAGAGCATATTTTAAAACACTTTTCAATAACAGACAAAAAGTAAATTGTTGAAAAACTTCTATATTATTTTCTATAAGGAAGTACTACTTGAATGCATGGAACACTACCTAGAAATTAGTTTATGCACTGTATAAGTTTTAGCTATTAGAGCTACATAACTATGTGTTTTCAATCAAGTTCTGTAAATGATAAAACTTTTTCCATTGCAGAATAATCTAGCAAAGGCTGTATGAAACTGGAATTTAATTTGCGTAACATAAGAGCCAGTCAGCATTTGATTGATTCAAGATCTGGAAAGGTAGTAGAGCTCAAAAAACTGTACATGAAATACTTGATTAAACAAGACAGGAATCACAGGGTTGATTAATATGAAGTCACAGCACCAAGACCAGTTCCAAACCATCAGCTCTGCAGTACTCAGGGAAAGGACATAAATTCTTGCACTCAAAAGACATCAAAGTTTTTATCTTGCTACCACTGAGAAGAAATTCAATTTCCTGTTATAGTCCATATTTGGAAGTACGCTTCTGCAGGAAGACAAAGGACATGTGTAACTCTTGAATTATAGATAAATTCCTCATCTGGTAATAGCAATATTTCCATAAGGGGACATGATCCCCATAAATGGGAATGAGCACCTATTATTTTCCCTTTGTTACAATGCTGCATGTAAATGTCAAAATAAAATATTCTCACTGTTAAATATTTAATGGGTTTTGAGATTATTATAGGCTTTTCTTTCTACTTAGGGATCATTCTGCCTCTGTAAAATTATGGCGTTTAAGAATCTGGACAGAAAATGTCAAAGAAAATTTATGCAAAATTCTTCTTAATGTTGTCTTTTAGTAGAAAGATATTTGCCACTACATTTTCTGCTTCTTGAAAAAGGGTAAGGTGGGGTAAAGGGTAAATCTCCTTACTAAATCTAGGCAGGTTCCCCAGGTAATCTCAAAGATCATACTGTCTGATAAAAAAGCACTCACACAAATGTTTTATCACAATGGCACGCAAAGTTCCTCATTTTAGGGAAAGGCTCAGAGGTGAAAAGGATTACCAACCAGACATTACACCAGAGAACTGTTCAGGCCAGCATGACATGACCATTAACACCATGAGCCGAACATACATTAGTATCTTTTCAAGGGTCAGAATTCACCTAAGTGCATTTTCAAATCTTGTTGAATTAATTTAAAATAATATTCAGTAGCACAGAAATAGAGAGTTTCAGCATCATAGAAGGGTTTGGTGGGTTTGGTTTAGTTTGGTTTGATTTTGTAGGTTGAAGGTTGGCTTGTTGAATCTCCCCTTCCATGAGCAGGGACACCTCTCTTGGTCAGGTTGACCAAAGCCTCATCAAACTTTCTTCAGGAAAAACATTAACAAGTTCTTTAGGAGATAAAAAAAAAGTTGTTAGCAACCAGTGATATAATTTGGTTTTATATATAAGTGAAGTTTGTAATTAAATCTTTCATGATGCCTGTAATGTAACACGCTTGCAGTTAAATGGTATACCAGATATTTTCAGACACATATAAATAACACATCTCTTGCAGAGTTTTTCCTAGAATGACCTGGTCAATTATTAATCTCTGTAGTTAATCACACCAGAAAGTAAATGGACAAGTTTCAACTTCTCTAATAGGTACTGCAAGACAACAGATGGAAAAATAACTCATGGATTGATTTTCTTATCACGGTTTAAAACAGCATTAGTATTTATTGCCTGAGGGATATGGCATAAAAAAAGGCAGAACAGAGTTGACAGAGTAGTAATAAAATTTAAAGAGAAATCCCTCATGATTTTACCAACATCATTTTTCAGAATAGCACAGGAGTCTAAAGTTACTACAAAAGCCAACAATCTTCTGCAGTTCACTAGGACTGACAAGGAGCAAAAATATCACAGTCCTTCATTCCTGTTGTACTGTTTCTACCATGTGTATACAAAGAACTGACTAATGGGAAAAAAAAACCAACCAACTGACACCATGGTTGACTTGCACTCAGGCCTTTTGTGTTGAGGCATTCACCAGACATGGTGTTTGAAGAGTTCAGAGGAAACTGTCCTGTGAGTTCTGTGTGATTCACACAGTAACTCCCTGTTGCTGACTGATGTTCCACAAGTGAAGCAATGTTAAAAGAAGCTTATCTCCAACTCTAAACGTAATATCATGGTAATCCATATGTATTACAGGGAATTCATTCCAAAACATAAAAAAAATGCAAAAATTAAGTTTGAATCAAGTGACTCTGCATCATCTGCAGTTCACGCTCATACCTTCTGATTTGGGCACACAAATTGTTTAATTTTGGTGCATACGCATTCAGTTTGGGGCACCATTTTATTCTAAAGAACATTTCAAAGGCCTTTGAAGGCAGGTTTCTTTCAAACTAAAACATCATTTTAATATTATTATTTTTAAGAAAAGAAGAAAAGAGAACAAAAATATCTTTTAAATTCAGTACACAAGCACATAGTGTATTAGAGTGTCCCTGAACAGCTTTTGTGCCTGAAACAGCACTATGGGACAATATCTATTTTACTTTATTCTGGCAGCCAGGGGTCAGTTAAAATCTTGGTTTATGAATTTACTCTTTCTGTATATAGGATGAGCCATTGCAATTTGTGTGCATACATTCAATCAGTTCTCCATTAGTCTTTGCCTTCTAGAACCCCAAACATAACTTTTAAAATATGAAGAAAGGGAACAAATCAAACACCTGAAAAGTCAGAATAAAAAGAAACAGTGGTTCAGTTTCTCAGCTGCTTCACCTGCATTCAAGTTCTGTTTCATCCAGGTTTCCCTCATCCTTCTCTCTCTTATTCCTTTAGTTTTAAGCTGTAGTTTTCCTGCCTAGATTCCTGTCACAAGGCCCCTTCCTCATAAGGCCCTCCTTTTCCAGCCTTCTGATTTCCCAGTCAGTTGCTGTTCACTCTCACCTTGCTATTTCATACATTCCTTCAGTAAATATTTTGCAATAATTTCTGCAAACTTGCTCTAACTGACTGCCAAAATCCAAATTTCTGTTCAAAACACTAAAGGTATTTAAAGTCTCCCAAAGTAAAAGAGTCAGATCATTGGTGGGTTTATTTTTCTGCTTTGGGGTTTTTTTGCAGGGAGGGCTTTCTTTGCTTTGCAGAGGGAGGAAGTGTGAGGCAGATCAGGTTTTTTGTTTAGTTTTTGATTGGTTTTGGTTTGATTTTTTTTAAAGTCCTTGAAATGATGGATTTTGACTTAGCCTTGTACTCCACAAATAATACTGTGGGGACCAGAACATGCATAAACATTTCATCTATAAGCTTATGTCTCTTATTCCTTACTGGCTCTGACTGAAGCATTACCTATGTTTGGATATTTTTCCTGTTTTTAAACTGTGGGAAGTCACAGAATTGCTTTTCCTACCCTTGAAATGTCTTAGTTCACTCCCCACAGTTTTGCTTATTAGTTTCACACAAAAACTTGCTTATCTTTGTGATGTACTTACCTCTGTCCAATTTTAATGAAATCAGTCAGTTAGTGGAGTAGGCAAAGAATACTTAGACACTGGAAATAAAACTAGAGCCAACCAAACCAGTTGATGTTTCTCAAACAGTAAGGCTGAGAGAAATTTTTAATTGTATGCAGGATTCTGATACTTATCATTACCTTTACATTCACTGCATCATCTTGTCAGTATAAGAAACAAAAAAAACCCAAAAAAATTATCAACTTCTGGAAGTATTTTGATGTGCTGGCAAGACTGGCAGCTTTCAGCACTCCAGGAATTCTACTGGAAAACTACTTTTTGTTTCTTGACATTCATAAATGAGATAAGCTGAAGAAATCACCAATGCATATGAACCACATATTAATCATTCCCACTAGTTCATAAAGAAAAGATTTGCCATGCTTAGCTTACAGTTAATAGGGAACAGAGGAGCACAAAGAGATAATTTCAACACTGTTCTCTTTTTCACTCCACATCGGAAACTGGATGTCCCATTTTCTAAACACAAGCTGGGGCATGCAAGTCATAAAGATGATATACATACACAGGCACTTCTACAGCTGGGGGGATGATCAAAACCAAAACTAACAAGAGCTCTGAAATGAAAGTGCACTGAACTATTCCTTTTGTGAGCTCTGTACAGACTGGCAAAAGATGCCCGAACTGAAAAGAAAGGGTTAAAAAAAAAAAGGAAAAAAAAAAAAAAAGAAAGAAAGAAAGATAAGGAAGATTTATCAGTGTGCTTTCTTTCTTTCTTTCTGGTATGATGCTCTGGTTTGCAGGATACTCTGCTCAGTCCCCAGCGACCCCAGGGTTGATTCTCTTTCTATTACAGAAGATCATTGAATACTTGAGGTTGGAAGCAATCATTGAAGTTTACCTTGTACAATCCTCTCATCCAAGCACTCAACAAAACTACCAAGGAGAGCCCACTACCTCTCTGAGCAACCTGTGCCAGTGTTCCATTACCCTCAAAATTCAAAAGGTGTCCTGGCGTCCAGATTAAAACTCCTGTGTTTCAGTCTGTTCCTATTGCCTCTTCTTCTGCTGCTGCACATTGCTGGAAGAAGCCTAGCTCTGCCCTCTTCATTTTATCTCTTCAGGTATTTATATACATTGGCAAGATGTCTCCTGAACCTGGTCTTCCCCAGTCCCACCACTTAGATAGACCAGCCAGATGATAGTACCTTACTATCGTGCAAGACAGTCCTCACAGATAAATTAACATAAGGATTTCACACCAGAAAGAAAAATAATTTGATGGTTTAAACCAACTGTCCAAACTGTACAACATGAAAACAAAACAGAACAAAAGAAACTCCAAGCAAGCAAGCAAACAAATGCAAAACCACTTGTTCATCATAGGACTCAAGACAGCATTTTTGCATTCACTATCTGTCATTATCATGGTCTCGGGACCTGGATTTTTCATACTACCAGGTTGTTTTATGATTCTAATGGTGAAGTTCAGATTCAGGATTTCTGCAAAAAACAATTCATATGTTTCATGTGTTCCCCGTGAAACAGATAATTATCTGGACAATCAGAAATTAGAATCCACTGTAGCAGACAGGAATTAGCAGACAAAAGACAGCTTTTATGTGTGATTGTGTGGGCGTCCGTAAGACTCAGTTTCTGTATGAAAAAGTCCTTATCATCTATGAAGTCTCACACGAGAGAGTTTTGTCCCGTAGAAATAAGCAATACGTAAACCAATTCTCAAGTAACTAACAGTGGCAGCTCTTGTAAAGCTGCCTCTTTGGAGCAATTTCACTGGTTCACAATCTGCTGTTTAAAGACTTTATTAACCATGTGAATAATTACCAAATTAAAATGTAACTACCAACAGGTCCTTGGAGGAAAAGAAGGATATAAATATATTTTTCTGTAAGCTGAAGGACTTATGAAAGCCAGTAAAAGCCCATGGGCCAAAACCAATCTAGAACCAGGATTCGAAGTTTCACAACATGGAAAACTGCAGAGTCCAAATGAGCAAAGCAGGTCTGAACTTAATTAACACTATAGATTGCAAGAAACTGAAACATTAATGATTGATGACTCAAACAACTGGCAATTTACAAAAGCAGTGCGTGCTTTGCTGAGGCCAGGTTTGCACCCCCTGCCCCCAAAAGAAGGGGAGGAGGAGAGTTTTTTGTGTGGTGGTGAAAGCTCTAATCCACATCAGACAGAGAAGCTGAACACTGGAGGACACAAGCTGAGTTTTGATCCAGATAAGGGAGAAGGCAAATAAGAAGCAAAGCAGTCCCTGCTGAGGCACCGCAGTGCTTTTGATCACACCAATGTCCTCCCTAACACAACTGGCTCAGATGTAAAGCTCCCCAGGGAGGTACTGGGACATTCACACACAGGCCTGAGGGTGTCCATCCATTCTGGTGGGGCATAACTGGCTCAACTACATTTATGAGGCAGCTGTCTTGTTTTAGAAGGTGTCATAGACCACCAAAGACCCCCAAAGTGCCTCCAGACTCGTTTTTGGGGCCTTCCACTAAAAAACTAAGCATTATGCACATTGTTCCTACAGGTGTAAAACTCCCACCCACTCAAAGGGTACCTGGTCATCCCTACATCCCACATAAACCTGAATATGTATTAAGCCATTGAACTTTGTGATTCATGGGCTTTCCCCACTCCTGACAGACCAAGACTGTGACCATTACTACAACCAGTGGACCTGAAAACTTCAATAATCAAATCTGTCACTGGATCCCCTTCCTTCCTTCCTTCCTTCCTTCCGACACTTCCTTCCGACACTTCCTTCCGACACTTCCTTCCGACACTTCCTTCCTTCCTTCCGACACTTCCTTCCTTCCTTCCTTCCTTCCTTCCTTCCTTCCTTCCTTCCTTCCTTCCTTCCTTCCTTCCGACACTTCCTTCCGACACTTCCTTCCGACACTTCCTTCCCTTCCTTCCTTCCTTCCTTCCTTCCTTCCTTCCTTCCTTCCTTCCTTCCTTCCTTCCTTCCTTCCTTCCTTCCTTCCTTCCTTCCTTCCTTCCTTCCTTCCTTCCTTCCTTCCTTCCTTCCTTCCGACCTTCCTTCCTTCCTTCCTTCCTTCCTTCCTTCCTTCCTTCCTTCCTTCCTTCCTTCCTTCCGACACTTCCTTCCTTCCTTCCTTCCTTCCTTCCTTCCTTCCGACACTTCCTTCCTTCCTTCCTTCCGACACTTCCTTCCTTCCTTCCTTCCTTCCTTCCTTCCTTCCTTCCTTCCTTCCTTCCTTCCTTCCTTCCTTCCTTCCTTCCTTCCTTCCTTCCTTCCGACACTTCCTTCCGACACTTCCTTCCGACACTTCCTTCCGACACTTCCTTCCGACACTTCCTTCCGACACTTCCTTCCTTCCGACACTTCCTTCCTTCCTTCCGCCACACTTCCTTCCTTCCTTCCTTCCTTCCTTCCTTCCTTCCTTCCTTCCTTCCTTCCTTCCTTCCTCCCTTGCTTCCACACACTTTTAAATGCTGTTTTTATGTTTTTATATTGTTATATTACTACAGATAATAACAATCAATAATAACCTCCTTTCCCTTACAACTAAATTATTCTAAAATAGAACTTACATATATATATGTATGTATGTACACACACACACATATACATATATACACACACACACACACACATATATATATATATATACAAACACATACTTTTTAATTATCTATACAAATATATGTGTATATATCTGCTGGGTTTTCAGTGTTGTTTCACTCTAATCTGCCCCAAGGGGTCTATTAAAAAGAACCTGAGTTAGTTACCCATATCTTCTGGGGTGGATCATAACACAGATAAGACTGCAGTGAAAACCAGTAGTGCAGACTGCATAGCACATGAGATGGCATTGACTAATGTTCCACACAACTTTTTTCAGAAAATATAATAATGAATGCTAAATTCTATAGTTGGTATAATATAAATTCTATAGTTGGTATAATATAGACTCATAAATCTAACCCTTCAGTTACTCTATAATGTGGCAATTAATTAGCTTTTTGCACTTTTGATGCAATGCTAGAGGTTGTAAGCATTTTATTTAGGGATGTCCCAGCTCACTATTTCATTCTGCTTTGTCCACCTTAATTCAGCACCACTGAAGTTTTCCTGCAGAATTAGTAAATTAGATATCTGAAGGGAGCCTACAAAGGAGATGAAGAGAGACTCTATATGCAAGAGCATATCGTGACAGGATGAGGGGGGATGGCCTCAAACTGAAAGAGAGTAGGTTTAGATTAGATACAAGGAAGAAATTCTTTACTGTGAGGGGGTTGAGGCACCAGAGCAATTGGTCAGAGAAGTTGTGGAAGCCCATCCCTAGAAGTTTTCAAGGTTAGGTTGGGCTTTGCACAGCCTGGTCTACTCAGAGGTGTCCCTGCCCATGGAAGGGGTGTAGGAGCTAGATGACCTTTAAAGTCCCTTCCAACTCAGGCAATTCTTTCATTCTATGGATCTATCTGGCTCATTAGGAAGCTGTGAAACAAAAATTAATGAGGTATAGGACCAAGACAGGCATTTTTCTGTGTTCTGAACACTCTGCTACTGAGGTCTCCAAAGTAAAGGAAACTAAGAAGTCTTGGCTGCTTGGCTGAAGACTGCGCCAAAATCCACCCAAAACAAAAATGAATGAAAAAATGAAAACTGGATGAACTGCATTTGTCATTGTGATTAGAAAAAAAGCATGATCTTATTGTTCCAGTAAGTTAAGAAGTTGTCATGTTTTGAATAGCAGTATTTCATGTGTCTTTGGGTGATAGTGATGGATGCATTTCTCAAAAGTTAGGAAAGAAGCAAGCTTTCTTAAAAAAGTTTTTTATACTTTGGGAAAGGAACTGTTTGGGAAACATATGAAGGGCTTTCCAAAAATTTGGATTTTGTTTCATTTCTCACAGACTGTAGCTGCCAGTTGTTGCAGTGCACTGCTTTGGCACAGAATCAAGGCTTTCGTCTGTGGCGGTTTCTGCTGTGATCAACAAGTGCACAACACTTAACAGCTCAGCATAGGTCCAAGACTCTGAAATATCCTTCAGAATTAGATCTAATAATTTTTAGATTATTTTATAAGACCTGCTTCATAACTCAAGCTTTCCCAAATGGCCTGAGTGAAAGCAATAAAGAAGGATTATAAAACGATGAGAGCAGGAGTGCAGCAATCATTTTTCTTCAGAAAATGAAGCTTATAATTTTGTCTGGCATAAGGAAAATTAATTAAAACTTGTGAAATATTTATGGTGGCATTTTAATTTCGTAAGATTTTAGACAGTGATTTGACAAGTGCTTTGGAAATGTTAATAGATTGAGCATAGAGGGGGATGGAGTGTATGTGCGCATGTGATTGTGTTTTATAGACACAGTCTTTAATATACTATGCACACCTGGAGATGTTATCCTTAGGAGTTCAGAGATGGGATTTATTAACCAAACATATATCCTTTATCTTCTTGCCAGTTATCTGCTGTCTAACTTGTCTTTGGTGAAGTTTACTCCAGCACCCAAATTTTAGATAAGCATGATTTTTCTCCTGAAATCCTGGGAAGCATCCTTGATTTGTTTTTGGTTTAGTGGTTTTTTTTCACACTGCTCCTTCCTCTGCAAATTCTATCTGCCTGAAGATTACAGTGAACAATGGTTGGTTTGCATTCCTTGTTAGGTTGTCCTATACCTACAAAAAAGCTCAGCTGTCAATGTAGTATATACATCAAAACACTTTAAACATTTATGCCAAATATGTCAGTTAATAAATATGAATTTCTCAATTTAGTATAACTTTTCAAGACTTACTACTAAGCATTAAATGTGCTTTAATTATTGCAAGGCATTAAAAGCCCAAAAAGATAATGTATGTTTTAGTTAAATCTATACTGCACTGTCTTATATACCCTGAAAAACTTAATAAACATCTAACTGTATTGAAAAGCAAATGATGCCTTAAATGAGACTACATTCCATTTACCCATGTATAACTGTCAATGCAATAAATAAGGTGAAGAACTTAGACTGCGAAAGCCTAAACCAAAGGAGGATTCGCACATGAGTGCGCACACACACACACACACTGTAGAGGAGATTACTGTGAGAAGCTGCTAAAAGCTTCTGCCAGGTCCAAAGGAGCCAGTGACAACCAGCTTCAAGCCAGTCCTGTCACTGGCCAAGGCTGAGCCAGTCAGCAACAGGGGTGGTTATTATAGGATAACAGATTTAAGAAGGGAGGAAAATTAAGGTACAACATCTGCAGACAGAGAAGAGGGGAGTGAGAAGGTGTGAGACAAACAGCCCTGCAGACGCCAAGGTCAGTGAAAGAAGGGGAGGAGGTGTTCTAGGCACCAGAACAGAGATTCCTCTGCAGCCTGTGACGAAGGTCATGGTGAGGTAGCTGTGCCCTTACAGCCCACAGAGGATGCCAGGCCAGAGCAAGTGGACACCCAAAGTAGGATATTATGCTGTGCACAGTCTGCACTGGAGCAAGCTCCTGGAAGCACTCGTGGCCCTGTGAAGAGAGGACCACATTGGAGCAGTTTTGCTGGTAGGACATGAGATCCCACAGGGGAACCATGCTGGAGTGATCTGTTCCCAAAGGACTGCACCCAATGGAAGGGAACCATGCTGGAGCAGTTCATTAAGAATTCCAGCACTTGGGAAGGAAGCACAGTGAAGCAGCTCATGGAGGACTGTCTCCCAGTGGAGGAACCCTGTGCTGGAGCAGCAGAACAGTGTGAGGAGCCATCCCACTGAGGGGGAAGAAGTGGCAGAGACACCAAGTGATGGACTAACTGCAGCCCCCATTCCCCATCTCCATGTGTTTCTGAGAGGAAAGAGACAGAGAAAAGAAGAGTGAAGTTTAACCCATGAAGAAGGAAGGGGTGGGGGGAAAGGTTTATAAGATTTGGATATACATCTCATTCTCCTACTCTGATTCCACTGGTAAGAAATTCAGTTAATTTATTGAGTCTGTTTTGTTTATGATGGTAATTAGTGAGTGATTTCTCCCTGTCTTGATCCATGAATCTTTCACTATATTTTCCCTCTCACGTCCAGCTAAGGAAGGCAGTGACAGAGCAGCTTTGATGGACACCTGGTGTCTAGCCAGGGTCACCCCACCACAGGATTCAATTCACTTATTTGAAAACACCTGTGATAAGACCTTCATGTCATACCATTATGTTAGTCCTGACAACAGTGTAAATGAGATCAGACAGCTGGAAAATTATATTCCATTTTAGGAAGCTGACCACTACACGAATATTTTGAGTAGTCAGGAGAAGCCAGTAATCTGTCTTTATTATGACTACAGTTCTAGCAGTCCTGCAGTGTAGCCATAAATAGCTAAGGTGCTAAAGAAAGAGGGCAGCCACATAAATTTACTGCAGTGCAGCAGAGATGGAAAAGGAGTATACAGCAAGCAGGATGGATATAATTTCTGGCTCAGCAGTTTTCAGGCTTTAGGCTTAACTAGAACATTCATCTTTCTGGTAAAACTAACAGTCATTCAAACTGGGTTACTTGATCTCTTCAAGGATGGGTGGAAATTTCAAGCTGAACAGGAAAACAGTTCTTTGCTTCACTAAGGTAGAATACACTGCTACAAAAAAAAAGGTTCTTTGAGATCTACTACGCCTTCAAGAGAAGACCACATCACATGAGCTCCACTTTAACATATTAATATCTTCATATCACCTCACATTACCTTCACATCACTGATGCGGATAATTTGCAAAAGAAGGATCCTAAAATCACTTTTTCATTTAATATTTTCTCATCCTTATTTCTAGGCCTCTGAACTTTCTGAACTCTAACCCCAGATACCATCACTTTCCATTTTCTCTTTGAAATAAAATGTTAATGAGCTGCCATAATGCAAAACAGTTAACAAAAGAGAGAAGAATAATATATTGCCTGATTCCCTTATTTGCTTTGCAACAGCTGGATAGGGCATCCTAAAAAACTTTAGTTCATTTTAAAAGCATGTGTGATGTTATCAACAACACTTCATTCAAAGGTCACCATAGTTCAGCGGAATTATTTTTTTCTTTTATTTCCTAACCTATTTTGCTGGCCATGGTACACTATCACCTAGATAGGAACCAAACCCTTCATTACTCAAGCTGCAAAAATCTTTACATATTCCTTCTTTTTATTCTGTACCTTGAAACCACATGCACTAGGTCACAAGGCCAACTCAAACTGTCTGGAGTGGGAGATACACATATGACAACCAGTGTAGATAACCTTTTTACTTACTCATTTAAATGAGTTGTATACAGAAGGAAATATGAAAGGAAAGCTTGGTAGTATGATTCAAGACATTAATTCCAGTCGTCTGAAATTTGTAAAAGCAACATTAACTGCAAAAGTAATATTTAGTCATGTTTAATAGATATTTACAGCAAAATAAAATTTAGATATTCCATCTAAGGTTAGCTTCCTCCTGCAATCACCACTGTAAACCTTTCACAGGTCAAACTGTACACACAGAGGATAAAAATAGAAAATACAAGGGGAGATGAAACACTATCACCAGGAATAGAACAAAACATACATTATTAAAGTATCTAAATAATAGGCACTTATTAAAAGCTGAAAGAAGCACTAAATAAAATAAGAAAGGGGAAAGGAGCAGATATGATGAGTGCAAAACCTATAGCTCTTTTAATATTGCTAGGAAGTACATTGGTTGTCAAAGTAGTAGTCTGTGACGATTTAGTGCTATCACAAGTTGGAGATTATTTTGTGATAGGAAAATGAGAGAAGTAATTGCATAATACAGAAAGATTTTCTAGGTGAACACCTGTTATAAGACATATACTAAAAGCATCAGCAGTGAATACAGTGAATTCAGTTAATAGGCAAGTGTTGTGGTTTAACAACTAAGTTGCTGGTCACCCAGCAACTAAGCATACCATAGCCTCTCCCTGGCTAGGAGAAAATTGGAAGGGAAAAAACTAGAAAATTCTTGAGGTGAGAGAAAGACAGTTTAATAGGAAGAAGAAGAAATCTCACATGCAACCAAAGCAAAACAAGAAATTAATTCACCAGTTTCCATAGCCAGATAGGTGTGCAGCCATCTCCACGACAACAGGGCCCCGTTAGGCCTCACAGCGACTGGAGAAGACAAACTCCACCACTCCAAATGACCCTTCCTTCCTCCTTCCACCTGAGCATGGCACCATGTGGTGTGGGGTCAGCTGTCCCAGCTGTGCCCCCTCCCAGCTCCCTGCATACCCGCAGCCTCCTCGCTGGAGGGGTGGGTGAGGAGCTGCAAAGGCCTTGGCTCTGTGTAAGCCCTGCTCAGCAGGAACTAAAACATTCCTGTGTTATCCAACGTGTTTCCGGTACAAATTCAGAACATGGCCCCATACTAGCTATTAGGGACAAAATTAACTGTATCACAGTTCAAAGTGGTACAGCAAGGAATATTTTTCTGCCATGCCTTGCTTATTTGCATGAAATACAAGTTATGAATCATTAAGCACTTTTTGGATAAGATTTTTTTCCAAAACTGTCTACTTCCTGCACATTTTTTTTCATCTCTTATTGAAACACACTTTATTACAAATGAAAAGGAGCTGACTTGGCTCCCCAACACAATTTTACAACACCATTATGACACCACAGTAATGCTGAGCTGTCAATGCCTCACACTGAGGCAAATGGAGTCACACTGTAATTTCATTATGTTCACAGTTGTTGTTTAAGAGGGAAGATATAGGGGCAGGGTATTCTTTTCCCATAGAAAACTGATATTTTTTCATAAAATAAGCAAAAAAAGACAAACAACTATCTCCTTTACCTCATGAAGAAAAAATGGAAATGTTTGTCTGGTATGTTAGATACTTGTTACTGGAGTACAGGTCAGCTGTTACTGGACTCACTTTTTTGGGGTGTACCTCCTGAGACTTCCTTTTTGTTGAATCACTGGGACAAATACTTGTAAGCATCTGGTTCTAATTTCTTTCAACTTACCTGAAAAAGTTGTCCATCTAGGAAGTGAAGAAAAGCAGAAAGAAAAGAGGTTACTTAAAATAAAAATAATATAAAGGGAAATCTTTCCAGAACAAAGCTTATGAAGTTCTGGAATTTTTATTTATATGATAGGGTATAACAACATACATTATAGAGCAGTGTCAAAAACACATGACAAGGTAGCAAGTGAATTGCTGATTTGCAGAGGCACGTGAAGTATGATGCATTAGCTCATTAGCTCAAGGCTGCTTCCATTGAAGACAACGCTAGCGCCTAATTGCAAATGCCATTACCCACTTTTCAGAAAGATGTTTTCAGAAGTCATTTATTTATCCAGGTTTACAAATATTTTCATTTTCCTCACAGAAGTGAAAAGAAAGAAGGCACAATACAAAAAAAAAAAAAAAAAAAAAACAAACAAAAAAAACAACAAACCAGTGCATCATGACTTCTACTCACAGTTCAGTGCTTGATACTCAGCCTCTTAGAAAATCACAGAATCATTTAGGCTGTAAAAGATCTCTGAGATCATTGAGTCAAATTTTGACCAGCCATGACCCTGTCAACCAGACCATGACACTAAGTGCCACGGACAGTTTTTGTTAAACACCTCCATGGATAGTGAGTGCATCCCTTCTGTGGTCAGTCAACTTCAATGCTTACGAGCACTTCCCATGAAAATAATTCCTGATGTTCAACCTGAACCTCCCCTGGTACAGCTTGAAGTAATTTCCTCTTGTCTTGTCAGTGGTTGCCTGGGAGAAGAGGCTGACCCTCACCTGGCTACAACCTCCTTTGAGGTAGTTGTAGAGAATAATAACGTTGTCCCTCCTTTTCTCCAGGCTAAACAACACCATCTCCCTCAGCTACTCCTCATACGACTTACCGTCTTCACCAGATTTGTTACTCTCCTTTGAATATAGTCCAAAACCTCAATGTATTTTTTTAAAGAAATGTGCCAGAACCAGACACAAAACTTGAAGTGTGACCTCACCAGGGACAATCATTGCCCTGGTTCAGCTGGCCACACTATTGCTGATACAGTTCAGAATGCCACTGGGTCTTTTGGGTTTTTGTGAAAAAAAAACTCCTGGCTCGCTCTCAGATGCTGTTGACCACAACCCTCCAGTGTTTTTCTACTGGGCAGCTTTGTAGCTATTCTTCCCCAACCTGTAGCTTTGCATGGGGTTGTAGTCACCCAAGGGCAGGACCTGACACTTGGCTTTGTTGAACCTCATACAACTGGCCTTGGTCCATGGATCCAGGCTGTCCAGATCCCTCTGCAAAACCTTCCTGCTCTCCATCAGATCCACACTACCACCCAATATGGTGTTATTCATGAAGTTACTATGGGCTTACTTAATCTTTCAGATAATAAAGATATTAAATAGGACTGGCCCCAGCACTGATCACTGGGGAACACAAATAGTGACTGGCAACCAACTGGATGTGATAGTATTCACCTCCAGTCTCTGGGCATTGCCATCCATCTATTTTTTTTTTTTAACACAGTGAAGGCTATACCTGCCCAACTTTTCTAGGAGAATGCCATGGAAGACTGCGTCAAATGTTGTGGTGACTTCCAGGTATATGACCTCCACAGTCCTTCCCTTATCCACTGAGAAGGCTACCTGATCATAAAAGGATTGAATTCCTGTGTTTCAGAATGAAACTCAAATTAGGACAGACTAAAAAAGTGCTGATTTTAAATAGTGAGGAATTTCCTACTATAGAGATATGAAAGAAGTTTTTGATAAAAGTGATTACAGATAGTTGAAAGAGAACATTTTCAAAAACCTTTCATGGAACATGCTGAAAATTAAACGAAGAAATACATCTGCAAAATCTATACAGCTCAATCTCATCTTGAAGAAAATAATCTCAGTCTCATCTTGAAGAAAAGTTAAGGTCCCTTTTTCACATGTGTGTTTCAGACCAGTGAAGAGGTAAAGAAGTCTTGTTGTGGTTGATACACCACCAAGCTTCTAAAGAAAAATAGCTAACAATATTCATTTGAAAATGTTATAATGGTCATAAGTTTAAACTAACTTATTTCACCAGTACTAAACCAAATAAATGTAGGACCTTTCTGGACAATGGAACATGTTGCCCAAGGAGGTGATGGGGTCTACATCCTTAGAGATATTTAAAAACTGTCTGGACACAGCTCCACACAACATGCCATAGGTTTTCCTACTGTAGAAAAGGATTTTAGACAAGAAGACCTCCAAAGAATCTGTTTCTGCACTCAGTAGAGCAATGTCTTTTGCTCAGTGCAATACTTACTTAGAGCAAAGAACAGTGAAATTAATTTGCTTCACTTTCTTGAATAGGACAGAAAAAAACAAAGAATGCTGTCATTCTTTGTTATTCTAAATTTATTCAGACAGTGTATACTTCAATGTTTGCATATGGTTATAAGTTTAGCATATTCAAGATTTCTGCCTTATTCTATTTGGCAGATCTTATTCACTTTGTGAAATATCTTAAAAGTATCTGTCTGAGGTGTAAAAGACTTCTATCAAGAGTCTGGGCAAAGAGCCTGGGATCTCTTCAGGGGCCATTTTTTCTCTCCTGTCTCTCATACTCATTTTGGACTCTAACTACAACTGTAAATTGGAATTGACATGAATGTATATTTTACAAAAACTGGTAGTACATTCTCTGCCAGTTGAAGGACCACATCCTGCCAACATTTGAGTGCATCCAGTCTATTCCAGAAAGTTAAGCCTGTCTCACAAATTGTTCAGACTAATGTGGCCAAAGTTCTGATTGGAAGATTTTCTATATTTTAAGCTATCTATAATTCTGCATATATTACTTCAGTCTCACATTTTCTTAAATAGTAACCTAATCTAAAAATCTCTACCTGTTTGGTTTATTCCTGAATTTCATAAGTTGAAGACATGTCTTCACTTGCTGAAGATTAATGTCAAAAGCCTAGTTAATTGAACATGAATACATCAAACTGAATAATGAAACATTGAATAATGTTTCATTCCTGCACTGTGATAAATGAAAAAAGAAGTAAAATTAGAAAGTTATAAATGTTTAAACCCATTGTAGGATGCAGACTACATTACTTACTCTTCCAGAATTAGTGAACAGGATACTTTTAAAACGTATTCTGGCCACTTGAGACATTGATTCAGTTGGTATTCCACTAAATTACATGTAATTCAGTACAAGCAAAGCAACTTGATCTACAATAACAAGAAATTATCCTTCTTTCCCATGCTAAAAGGAGAAATAAGAAAGGAAGAAATAAGATCAAGAGAACCAAGAAGGAAGTAAGGTAGGAGAAAAAGGGAGGGAGAATTACTTAACTCCATTATATGACTTTCTATATATAAAACTGTACAACGAAAGTCATTCATGTATTTAAATACATATTTAGAGCATCCCTTCATCATGGTTTTTTCATGTTTTATGTAATCAATCCATAAATATATCTGTTCTGATAATCTCATAAATTCACATATATTGTGCAGAAATACCTCATTTCCTCAATTTCTCTCTCACATCAAAGAATAAGCTTTGCCATGCTCCGGGAAATGTAAATCAGAATGAGGTAATGTCATGGTTTGGCGCTGGCCCAATGCCAGTGGCCCCATGAAAACCTATTCTCCCTGGTATCTGCTGTGAGATGTGATCAGAGACAGAGCAAAGCAGGCCTCAACTTGGGAACAAAGAAAAAAAAACTTTATTATCATACAATTATAAAATGAACACACAGAGCAAAATGGAAACCTTTCAAAATGTTTCTCCTCCCCCCACTCAATTTCCCACATCATAAAACAAAACCTTAGATCTTTATCCAGTCCATCACCCTTCAAATAATCAACTCAGTCCATCTCCACCCTTCCGGCAATCACCTCTCATTTCATCAAGGAGAGAGGAGCCCCCCTTGCGCCACAGGTTTCCCCTGGAAACACAGCCGAGTCCAGCTGTGTTTCCACGTCACTCAGCAACCACCTTTGTGACTTCTTCCTTCCATGTTCAGCACTGCACATGGACCAGAGCTGCTTTTAGGGTTTCCCTTTTCAAGGATGTTTCGCCCAGTTCCAGGAGAAAACGACAGTCTCTCACCTTTTCAGGACACCAGTCCCCCCCAATATTTCACCCCCTGGGGCCAAGGGGTCTTGAGAGCACCATCACTTCATCACCTGTCGTCTCCGCTCACATCACTCCTTTGGCACCAAGCCATCGCCTCCCCCTAAAATGCAGTCTCTGTATTACAGGAAAAATGGTTCTGTCCATGGCCATACAAGAAAAGTCCAGCCAAAAGCCACTCCATCATCTCCTCCACCTAGGATTTTTCTCAACTTCTCTCAGTCGTTCTTCAACCTTCACAGCTTTCCTCACACTTGCGTATTTCCTCTTACTTTATTTCCGTCTCTCTCCTCCTTCAACTCCCGGAGGATCAGCATTTGCAAGGTTTCCATCATCCCACAGAAGGGTTAAAATCACAGTCTCTACTCGTCCCGAACTCCCACGCTGGCTCTGCCGGGCACTCCGCCGCCCCCTCCCTTCTCCTTCTCGGCCAGGCCAGTGCTATCAAGTTTCAAGGTAGCACTGGCACCTCTCTCTCTCTCTCTCTCTCTCTCCTGAGGAAGGGGGGGGCTTCCCAATGCCTCTCCGAGTTCTTCCACCCTTCCATCTCTGTGGGGAACTCACTCTTATCCAAGCCATCGCCTCCCTTCCCTGCCCAAGGCTCCGGCCTACCTCCCTCGGCCTCGTGGCTTCTCCTCCCCCGCCCAGCCCGCAGCTGGGCAGGGGAGGTCTGACCTCTCCATCCACCAGAACCAAGAGAGAGCGTTCCCCTGGGAGTTCCTCGCTTTTAACCCCTGTGTTCTCAGAGGCGTATCCATATCCTCAATGGCCAAACCAGGTGCCAATATTCACATCTGAGCACCTATTGGTTTGACCACCACCACCTCCCAAAAACTCACTTCCTCTCAAACCACGACAGGTAAACATGTTGAAGAACAGGGCATAGGTGCAACATAAAAAATTATGAACTTATATGGAACAGATCATAAATTCTGATTTTACTTTAAACAGTGGATCTACAGTGTATCTACATGGATAGTATAAATGGCATGTCTAGACTGATAACAGATGCACACTTCATTCACCAAATTCAGCCATAATACTGCCTTATGAACGTCACACATTATAAAAGAGATGAACTGGCTCTTTTGCTTGAGTACAGAAATGTTAAGAAGAAACTCAACACATAAAGCTGTTTAAGAAAAGCTTTCTCTGTCTGCACAAATTAGACTTTCCATCATAATTTGTCAGGATTAATTGGTCAAATATCTTTCAACAGAAGCAAGCAATACTTTCTAAACTAATTTTGAATACAATGTTTGCTTAAAAGGGGCCTAAATGCCCCTTTCCAAGGGACAAACTGCAAATGTACAATTTAAAGGAAGAAACACACTGCTGGTCTTGTTTAGGCTATTCAAAATATCTGTCTTCTTAAAATTCAGGAAAAAAGTGACAATTAATGTAATATTTGTAAAAGAAAATGTGTTTTTAGTTTTGTTGTTCATAATTATTTTAAATTGTATTGCACTAAATTTTCTGTAGTACTTAGGAAAGTAGCTACATTACTTTTTGGGGTCCTTCCCTTTGGACCCCTTTTAAATATTATTAGAATATAAAATATAAAATTTTCAAATATGGTTATTCTCAGTTGTGTGTGATTTAAAAAAAAAAAGTCTTTTCAGGTGAATATAAAGAAAGCTACTTGAACTTTATGCAATGTACACTGTAATAGCCTCACCAGATGAAACTAGCAATGCTAGCCATAAAAAATCCCACCTCAGAAGAATAAGGAAGGATTAAGAAATAAATCAGTGGCTAACATCAGGTAAATGAAAACTGTTACTTGACGTAGTAGTAGAAGAGAGAGTACAACCATCTGAATCTAAGACTGTCCTGATGTGTTTGTGGACCCGCAGTGTGACCATTTTTCTTAAAGGTACCAACATAAAAAAAGGACCACAAACAAACAAACAAACATATCACAGGGAAAAAATAACATATATGTGACATAAAGGAAATGTGTTTGTTTCCTTTTACCCTTAACTCCTGGAATTCCAAAAAAATTCCTATAGCTTGTGAAAATTTTGCATTAGACCAGCTATTCCTTAATGAAAGTAGATCTGTTATCATTAGGTAGAAACACAAAAGAAGAAGCGGACATGTTCAGTCAGAAATTCAGTAGCAAATACAGTTTAATTTCTTTCAATATCATGAATTTCCACTTTGTTTTCTTTTAAATTGGTACTTGGCTTTCTTTTAAAATTTATTTTAGATTATGTTTTCCCATGTCTCCCACACACAATCTGGATAAGAAAAGCAATATAAGATATAAGCAAAATTCAATATCTTTGATGAAAATACCCTTTTTTCCTCTCCCCCCCAAAAAACTATATACAAGTGTAACTCAAATGCAAAACAATATAAACAAGGCTTCCTTTGTAAAACCTCACCTGAAAGCAATGGACAAATCTAGGGTGAACTTGCAGAGCTAGTTGCAAATTCCGTCTTCTGTAAATGGAACCAGAGCTATTCACGTGTGTCAAGACTATGGCATTTTCATGGGAAGAAATCGAAGAACTAGAATTTATGTCTGTACCTGGTACATGAGAAAGAGAAGAAATCAGCACAATAAAATTTGTGAACTCCCTGGCATTCACCCAGACATTCACTGAAGCATTTTCCAACCAAGAAGTTAGCATCCCAAAATTCTTCTATGAAGAACTGTGCAAATTCTTTATCTTTACAATCTGCTCAAACTGCCTTACACTTCATTTAGAGTCATATATATAGGTATTATGCAGTCTTACTGAAGCCATAAACTATGCATGGATTACGGATATACCTTTAGAGCTTCATACTTAAATTGGTCTCTATTCCTTTATTCCACTGTTTCCTTTAATTCTCAGCCTAGATGCCAGAGCTACTACTGTTTTACACATACTCTGGTAGACCCAGTAAATAAATCTTCCTGCCCAGATGGCTTTTCAGTCCTCTCAGACGCATCACCTACTTTGTTGGTGTAACTGGAGAGCTCTGAGATTTGGTTAAGGCTTAAAATTGAAACACTAAAAGAGTTGGATATGACATAACCACAAACATTTCTGTTGGTATAGATAATTAGAATTAAGGAAAAGATCAGCAAAGGAGAGACCATTAAAATTTAACAGTAGCTTAGGTCAGTAAAAAAAAGTTGATACATTAAAGCACAAGACAGCCCTCAAGTTGGCACACATTCTTGGAAGATAAACTCAAAAGATGTTCATATCTTTTAAAGAATTTTAAAGAAAAGGACAGAGAGAGAAACTGTCACAATTCCCAGAATCAACACCCTTCTCACTGCAGGTGAGATCACAGATTTTTAAGAAGGAAGGAGCAAGTAATGATGATCCATTAAGACACTTACAACATTTTCTCTGTCAAGATGATGCAGAAATTTTAGAGCTAGGTTCAGGCTTTACAAAAAAATGTATTCTATCAAATTATTAAAGGGGAGAAAAATAGATAGCCTACTGAGACCAATAAAAATATGCAAAATAAGTCTTCACAGAACACACTTAGAATTTAGCATGTGCAATACTCATATCTGGAGGCTGACATGTGAAGGCTATCAATAAACCTTATGACACATAGACAAAATGGTGAGCTGAATCTAGGCAGAAAAATCTTGCCTAAAATTAGAGGCACAATGAAAACCCGAATTTTTCTTCCACTACACACCAATTCATGGATATGCTTTAAGATTTCAGAAAGTATGCATTCATTTCTCATATAGAGGTCTGCTTGATATGTTGTCCATAGGCTTATGGGGTGGAAGAAAAGTAGTTTAATGTCCTATGCTGTTAAAGCTGTAAACCTGATCATTTTAATAGTGTATATCTAACAGGTGTGTATCATTCCTTTAGACTGCTGTTTCTTCATTTATGATTTCATGGCTTTTACAGAGTCCTAAGCAAATATTATGTCAATAGGATTAAATGGACAGGCTAAAATTTTGCAGCTTTTCATTTTTCTTAGTTAAGATCTACTGTTTTCAAAAAGAGTTGATAATACAACTTAATTTAAATGCTTGCAGCCCTCATTCAAAGGTTAAGATTGCAATTGCATTGGGTTGATAGTCCAAGTTATACCAAAGAATGGCCCATCTTTTGCACTCCTAGATCAGAGTCCAACTGCAGCTATGGGGGCCCAGCACAAGGTGGCTGCCCAAGTGCTCATTACATAGTGCTGCTTTTGATGCCACTGGCATCTCAACTAGTTGCACCATGATCCATGTGGACAAAAGTAAAAGGTCACACTGAAGCCTTGAACAGATCATAGCAACTTTTAATTCATAAAAAAACAAGGACGTTCATCCCTTTCTACATGGGTATTTTTTGAATGGTGCAGTAAAAAAAAAAATTCTAAAATAAATAAATAAATAAATATTAAAGGTGAGCAGATACATTACACATGTGCCAGCTGAAGAGATAGAAACTATCAGATTAGAGAGTCAGACTAAACTATCTAACTTGACATTTTTACATCAGGTCTTAGCACCTCTCTTTCAAGATGGAGGTTTCTGCTTTTTATATAAACATAAATTGCTTGAGACTGTAGCTTTTAGAAGATAAAAAAGGTCATGCATTAGACTTGATACTTTAAGTTTTAGCTTTCACATTTTCCAGATTCTCTACTGCATTAGTATGTAACTCTGAACTTCCTATAAATTGTCAGCATGTTCTCACAGTTTAGTTAGACAAAACAATCCTTTTCCAGCCTGAAAACCAAGGACACAGTTGCAGCTTCAGACCCAAAGAATATAAACACCAAATTGAGGAGAGCAACCTGGGAGGATGGGACCTCATAATCTGAAGCTGTAATTGGACAATTAACCCCAATATGTAAATGGACCAAAACTTATGAAGGTGTGGAAACATCTGACCCATCATCCATCTTGTGTCCATCTTGGGTCTACCTTGGGTGTAGCCCTGGCCAGGCTCTTCTACTGCCCAAAGTGTAGCCTTTGAAGGCCTTTAAATAAATACCTACATTATTCTTTTAACTCTTGTCTAGCCTCTGTTGTAGGTAGCCTCTCAAAGCATCAGACTCATCATAAACCACTGCCTCAAAAAACTTCAGCATGCTTCTTTTGCTCCTATTTTCCTTATTCTAAGTAAAATATATAGACAAGACATCAGGAAAACCTATTTCTTGGCACACCCATCTTTAGTAGGTAATTGTGATTAGTTGAAATATAAGGAAATGAAAGGTAATTAAATATTCAGGAAACATGAAGGGAATGAAACACATCAAGAATTCTTATGTTTCAACCTACTATTTATGCAATGACATTCATTCATAACTCCTTCTTAGAAACATGTGTGTGCTGCAATAATATCTCTAAGATAGTTCAATCAACAGATTTCATTTTCCTGCATCTCTTGTACTGTAATACTATTCTGCGATGCTTTCTAATTCCAATAATTTTCTAAAACAACAACTTGTGTTTTAAAGAAAGCTAAATTACTCATGTGTTACTGGGTTTGGACTCAATAGGTGCTGACCACACCTATTACTAGTCGGTGGGATGACCCTGGGCAAACTTTTTCATCTTTTCAACATGTTCTAATTGTAAAGATTCAGACTTTTACCATGAAATGTTTTTAAAAATGCCCAAACACCATCATGGAGCCTCTTCTGGAAAGAATGGTAAAGAAAATTTAGGTGGTTAGAAGATTCGTTTAAGGAAAATGAAGAATCAGTACCAGAACTGTATTTTAAATGCACTTACTTGCTTCAGGATTTTTCAATGGCTAAATTTGTGGAAGTGAGGGGAGCAGAGAACATAGGACTTTTCATGCCTCTAGTTGCTAGACTGAATTACTTAAATTAATTTATAACAAAAAGGAGAAGTTAGTGAAATTACAGAAGATCAAAGAAGATCTAACACACTTTCTAACTTTCTATAAATTCTCCAATATATACCAAATTCATGGAAATAAATTTAGATCCTTTACAGAAACCTTTCTTGGAGAAGATACTCTTAGCTGCAACATAAAAAGCATCCTTCACTACAGAAGCAAAAAAAGAAACCCCACATATCTTCCCAGCATTCCCTCTTGTCCTGCTTTTATAGTTCCAAGTCACACACAAGCAAATTATGGGAATTATTGATTTTTTTTCTTTTTTTGCTAGAACAGCAGCACTTTTCCAACTCCTTTAAAATACTCTTATCTACACATTTAAAACTCCTCTTATCTACACCCACCAATCACTGAAAAATAATATGAAAAAATGATTAGAACTCTACATTTTCACATGGGAAAATACATTTGCTTATAGCACATTCTCTCACCTAGTAGGCTGGTGGGTAAAAATTAGACACTATGGCAACAAAATGAACCTTGTGGTCAGTATCTACTGCTGGCCCCCTGACCAAGTGAAGCCTATCAATGGAACCTTCTTGATTCAACTGCAGGAGGTTGCATTTGCAGGCTCCTGTCCTTCTGGAGGACTTCAACCACCTCCATATCTTCTAGGAAAGATATCTTCATGGTGAGCTGCTGGTAGACTCCTGGAATGCATGGAGGAAAACTTCCTGACCCAAGTAATACAGAGCCTTACCAGATGGGATCCAATACTGGCCACCTATGTGAGCTAATTGAGGATGTCAGGATGGGGGCAGTGACCATGCATTGGAAGAGTTCACAGTCCACAGAGATATGGGTCAGGAAAGAGATAAAGACAGGCCCCTCAGATCTAAGAAAGGAAACTTCCAGCTCTTCAATGAGAAGAGTCCACAGAATTTCCTGAAAGCCTCCTAAGGGGCAGGGGAGAGGAACAGAGCGGGCAAATCTCCAGGACAGCAAGAATTTGCAATTCCCAGGAGCAAGGAATAAGACAAGGAAGGCAGGAGACTGACATGGCTCAGCAGGGCACTGCTGGTCAAACTAAAAGGAAAGAAGCAAATGCAGAAGCAGCAGCAACAAGGACACATAACCTGGGAAGAGCATAGGAGGGGTGGGGTGGGGAAGGCCAAGGCAAAGCTGGAACTGAACCTGTCAAGGGACACAAGGAATAACAAGAAGGTATGCCAGCCAGAAAAGGAAAGTCAAAGATGTGTCTCCTGATAGACTGTGATGGTACACGGTAACAACAAATTAGGAGAAGGTTGAAGAAGTCAACAGTTTTTTTGCTGCAGTGTTCAATGGTAACCTCTCCTACCTCTTCAAGTGGATGGAGAGCAAAATAGGGAGTGCAGGAGTAAAAACTTCTTACCAAGGGAAAGTAGTGACTGATTGTCTTATCTGTTTCGCATACACATGTATATTTGCTCTATTCAACTGTCTTTATCTGGAGTTTTTTGCACTTCTATAGCTCTGATTCTTACTCCAAGCCCACTGTAGGAACTGAGGAAGGAACTCAGCCAAAAAAAGTACTGGAACATATTTCATGAGTGAGACCAAAGAATAAAATTTCATTTTCTAATTTTCTGAGGAATAAGGCAAGAAGCATTATAAAATGACATTATAGGATGAGCAAGATACAGACAACTTTTTGTTCAGAACACACCACTTAAATGAACATTATCTGCTATAATAATGCTACGAACCGCAAGGCATAGCAGAGAACTTAAATCAATTACAACATTGTTACATTGCTTATGCATATTATAACCAATATCTATTTGAAATATTTGATTCAAATATGCTTGGGAAGAGAAAGATGATTCATTTACTTATTCTTTACCACAATAACTTTTATCTTGTTGTGCTCCGTGTGTTGATATTTAAAACAGTGGAATTAAATGTGGCCATTTAGTGTTGTAAATTATAATGTCAAATGTCTCCTATATCAAGGCTATCATGCAAGTATTAAATACAGGCCTCACTGTTGCAATCAATACAATTATTTACTCTAGTTAAAATCAAATTACTTTCTGAGACAGAAAACAAACAAACAGAACCTGAACAGCTGCATGTGTTTTTTTCTGTGTATGAAGAACTTCAAATTTTGCAAGGTGATGATAAATTGGTTTATCACACAATGGGCCACACTACACACAATGGGCCTGGAAACTTGCACATTTCCACTTTATGGAAGTCATTACAAGGCCTATTTAGTATTATGTAAACTTCTGCAAGCATGGATATCTCAGGTAATTTGCTGATTTAAATAAAACAAAATCAAAAAAATGAGTATAAAAGGCCTCATTTTCTTTCAATATATCCAGATCACTCTCTCTGTAACTTTTTCCTTCCTTCACTGATTTGGTTGCATATAGGGTTTATTTGCTAAACTAATGAGATGTCACCTTCTGGCCTTTGGTAATAAACTACAAATGATTTGTCTACATATTCAAAATTAAAATCTGTATTAATGTTAAAATCAGAAACAGATAATGAGTAAAACCAGGCTCAATTTTGCAGCAAGAGACCTTCTCAACTACCAGAATATGAAAATATGCTCTTAATATTAAATCAAAAATGGAACAACTGAAGACAAGACCTAACCTTTAAACATTTTAGTCAATATGAAGACTGACCAATAATCTTTTTTTCACGTAGTCAAGAAATATAGTTTTGGAATTGCATATATAACCATTATTTTGGCTGTCATATTTACCTGTTTTCTCTTTGCATTGATGCACAATCAGTCTGAAGAGCACTAAGCAGTTTTATCAAGCTTGTTCAAAGAAAGCCAAGTTTCTTCTAATGCGTTCTTATAGTCAGCTTTGGCAAGCACTTTATAAGGCATCTGAAAGACTCATCAATCTAAGGCCAGCAAAGTCACAGAAAAACCAGTTCCAGACTTACAGAGAAGTGAAACAGTCAGGAACTGTAAGAATTTGCCATTTACTGGTGAAATGCCATCTTTCCATTTGTCAGATCAAATCTGCAGAATTCAAAACAAGAATCGTTCTTTTCCCCACTGCTAAAGGGTTATTCTGAACCAGACTGATGGTGGCCTATTTTGAAAACTGCTTTAGGAGTAGGTCAATCTAAAATTACAGCTTCAGTCCAACCATTTGTTCTGAAAACATCCTGGCTACATCAGGCCTGATAGATCTGTGGATACAAGGCACCATAACCATGCAGGGCTCTGGAAAGAAAAAGGAAAGGGTATGTATAGGTGGGGTTTGAAGATAGAAGAGTATGTTTTCACTGTAGTAATCTCACGCTTATTTATTTAAGGAATTTTTATGCTTATGTATTTCAAACTAGAAAATGTTCATGGAAAAAACATTGTACTTACATCACTACTAGAAAATATGGATAGCTGGAAGATATGAGACATATTTTCTTCCTTTGTTTTCAGAGGGGAAATCAGAATCAGCTTTCTTGAAACACATGATACATTGTATGTAGAGCAACTACATGAATATTAGCAGAACTGTCCTCTGGATTTTTCCCTGACAGGGTTATATTAATTAGTTTTTACAACTACAGAAAAACCTCAACACATTAATTTGATGAAACTACTTCAGATTTACGCCAAACTGAGAGAAGAGGCTATCCCATTATGCAAAAAGGAGAGAGTCTTATTAGGATGTCATTTACTCTTCTTTAGCTACAAATGAGATCTTCACTTCAGAATGTGAACAAAAGTCAATAATTTGTGATATTACAAGGAATATTAGGAAAAACACCATCCTTCCTGGTGAGTTCTTAATTGTCTGAACATTTTCAGTGCCATTGAGCATCTCTTGTGCAGAAAGCAAGAGATTTTTTTCCTAAATGGCCTCTAAGAAAACACTTCTGGGACAGCATATTGTATTTAGGACACTCCAAAGCATATTTACTCTGCACAGAGCCTTCCCTTATGAGTTTGCTGCATCCTTTTTTCACTGTTCTTTCTTAGCACTTTTTACCATCCCATCAGAACCAGAGATCAGAGCTTCCCTTATGCCTCATCACTAGGTTTTAGCTTTTCTTCACCTTCTCCAACATTTTATCCTTTGTTATCTCATCATGGAGGCCCAGATTCAGATCATGGCATGGAAAATTTCATCAGTTTCTTCAGAATTTGACTAAAGTCTGTGGCTTCATATTGTGTTGGGTGTGCTTTCCCTGCACCTCCACAGCCCTCAGATCTGTCTTCGCTTCACTCAGAGATCAGAAGGCATGAAAATGCCTTTCTCCTTTAAATTACAATTTGGGAACTGTCCAGGGAAAACACAAGGAATCATTTCAAGTTCTTAATGTTTTCTTCAGTATTTCAGATCTTATCTGTATTCAAAAAACACCTAAATCTATGTGGAGAAATAGATCAAGTTTTGTGAAGGTAAAAATGGGACTTTCGCAATAAAAGAGTTCTCCAAAACATGGTATCTCTGGGAACCTAAATTTTTAGGAACTGCATGAGATCTCCAGTTTAAATGTATAAATCAGCATTTTTTGATTAGTCCAGGAAGTACAAAAATAAGGACAGAAAAAAATAAGATATATTGAACTTGAATCTTAAATATATTCACAAATTATCTCAGCATTTGGACATTGTGATTAAATTAGTACTAGCATAGGGGCTGAGGCTGAGTAGTTCTCACTTATCACAAGCCATGTTAGAAAACATACTGGTTCATGCCTGGATAGCATTCATTCAGTACTGAAAAATGCACATGACACTTTTTTCTGATTCTAAATGCGTCTCTTTTGCTAGGTTATAGATGAAGCTCAGAAGACTGAAAATAATTGAGGGTTGGATCCTCCCAAAATTCTTTGGAGAGTTTAAATTTGGCCCATATAGAGAATATAAAACAGTCTTATTATTTGAGTACATTTTCTGGGGATTCATGAAAAACTTCTTTTTATGTTTGTTGTAGGCATGGTTAGAAGCACAATGCTTTAGAGCAGAGAAACAAAAATGACAAAACACATGCAGAAACAGAAAAAAAAAAAAAAGGGTTTGTGTATAATTCATGTGCTCATTATATGAACCAAATTGAAGAATGGAACTAAAACAAAGTAAGTATAAAGTTTAATGAGCCCTGAGAGTTTACTTTAGCAAGAGAATCAGAAATAGCAAATTGTACAATGATTTGGGTTGGAAAAGACCTTAAAGATCATGTGGTATCTCTCTAACTAGATCAGGCTGCTCAAAGCCACATCCCACATGACCTTGAACACTTCCATGGGTGAACTGTCTACTCCTCTGGGGTAAGTCCTCCTGTATCTCACCACTCTTATCATAAAAACTTCTTCCTTATGCCAAATCTAAGCTATATTCTTTACATTTAAAACTGTTGCCCTTTGTCCAGTCAATTCAAGTCTTTTAGTAAAATGTTTGTCTTTCTTATAAGCCAAATACACATACTATATATTGCAAGGCTGCAATATGGTCTCCCTAGGGTCATCTCCAAAGGGGAACAACCACAGCTCTCTCAGCCTTTCTTCTTAAGAGAGGTGCTACATCTCTCTGACCATTTTCAGGACCTTCCTATGGACTCACTCCAACAGTTCCATGTCCTTCCTCTGTTGGAACCCCAGAACTGGATGCAGGGTTCCAGGTGGGGTCTCCCCAGAGCAGGAAAGAGGGCCAGAATCCCCTCCCTACCTGCTGGCAACACTGCTTTGGATGCAGCCCAGGACACGTTTGGCTTCCTGGGCTGAGCATATATGGCCAGACCATGTCTAATTTTTACCCACCAATATGCCCCAGTCTATTTCCACAGGGCTGATTTTAGTCCCTTTATCATCTAGAACATGTACAATATCTTTTATATTAATGAAGAGTTCTGGTGGCTGCTAAAAAGTCCCACTGTTTATGCTCTTGATGCAATAATTGAAAATAACTTTGAATGTAAATACAAATGGAATTTATTCACACCACAACATTCAAGGTCGATCTGTTTTGGTGCAGTCTGGTGTTCAGAGCAGTAAGGTATGTAGTAAAAGTGTCATGCAATGAGCTTGAAGTCCTTTTTCTTTGGTCCATCTCATAATGAAGAAAAACAAATGAGGCTTTCTGTATACAAAGGAAAACGTTCCAATTTTTACTTTCTAAACTCTACAAACTTTTTGTCTGATCTTTATAAGCACCCTTGTTCTGCCTGATATTTCATTTCATTGTTGGAAAGCCCAGTTAAAATCAAGTGAATATGACTTTGTCAAGTTATTATGCTAAATTGAGCCTTGCTACAATTTGCAGTAGGTTCATCTACAAACAACAACATGAAAAGTAATGTTTCAATCATTGATTTAAGTTCTGTAGCAGGTAAAGGCATAAAAATATTAGGTTTCAAGGAAAAGACTTAATTATGTTATGCTGGCAATACAGGAAGAGCTGCAAAATACTATAAATGTGTCAAAAAGCAGCAAAAGCCTAACATAAAGGTGTTAATGCTTTCTTGTGTTTTCCTCAGCACAAGAAAGATACGGACATGTTAAAGGAGGTCCAGAGGAGGCCCCAAAGAACTCAGAGGCCAGGAGCACTTCTGTGAAAACAGGCTGAGCAAGCTGGGGTTGTTCAGCCTGGAGAAGGCTCCAGGGAGACCTCATTGAGGCCTTCCAGTACCTGAAGGAGGTTTGCAAAAAGGAGAGAGAGAGAGACTTTTTATATGGGCAAATAGTGACAGGGCAAGAGACAATGGTTTTGAATTGAAACTGAGTGGGTTTAGGTTTTTAGAACCTAGGAAGAATTCTTCACTATGAGGATGATGAAGTACTGGAACAGGTTGCCCAGAGAAGCTGTGGATGCCCCATCCCTGGAAGTGTTCAAGGCCCTATTGGCTGGGATTGAAAGATGCTTCTGCCTATGGCAGGCAGCTGAAAGTAGAGGATTCTTAAGGTCCCTTCTGACACATACCGTTCTTATAATTCTATACCTCTCTCTTCCTGGAAAATGATCAAGATGATACACAGCTTTTTAGCTCAGCAATTTATCAGGTGCAATGATTCATAAAGTCTGATTATTTGCCATCATCTGACACACACTTATATCGACATCCTCAGATCAATGTTCCTGACCTTCATTTAGAAAATTTTTTCTCTTTTCCCTTCCATATAAGGAGTAAAAATATCTATACTCATGTTTTTGTATCTACTTGGAACACTTTTATCTATAAAGAAATTAACACATAGGCCAAATTTATTGTCAGGAAAAGAATAGTCTAATTTGCTCTAAAATATTCATGCATTTAAAGAAAAAAAAAAGAGAGAGAAATAGGAGATTATATGCTTTCTTGACATAAACCTTTCCAAAGAACAGTAATGGAACTGGTATGACTTTTGTTGAGATTAAATATTCATGAAGAAGGTTTTATTGTTTTTAATTAGAGGTAAAGAAATAAATTGTATGGAATAATTTTCCAGGTTAGGTTGGTCTACATTTTTTTTACTGCAGTTATCTCAGAAGATATCAGTAATTCAAAACTATTCATCAAAGAGTTGCAATGAAAATTCTTTTTCTATCACACATTTGTGGGCTGCTTGATCAGAATAATAAATGGTAACACTTGAATGGTTTTAACTGGTCACATGATGTAGCTCCTTTTCTTCACTAGATGTGCTTTAATAAGTAAATTAAGCCAGAATTATTCATTGTGAAATTTCATTGATTTCCTAATTTGGTTTAGGCTGGTTTTGGTGAGGCAAAAATCCCAAGTAAGTAAATGCAAACATGAACATAAATTCACTTAGTTTAGTAACTGTACCATTTTCAGAAACTAAAGAGGATATGTATGCATCTGAATCCTATTTTAATTTAATATAAGCACTGCAGCAGTAAAAAGATTAAAAGAAACTGTGATTGAAAAATATATGTAAATGAAGACAAATTAATCAAGAAAAGTAAAGTAGTCAAGCAGAAAGTAAATATTCTTAATTTCCAATCAGAATGCAACAGAAAAATCTGATGTGATCAAATTATTTGTTTTACACAGTTCTGAACACCAGCGGCAAATTACATAATGGAAAATAATATTAAACTGGAAGTGAAAGTGATGTCACTATCAATTATCTGAAAGCCATTAGGATAATGAAGAATAACATCATAATTTGATCTTTTAAGCCAACATCTTGATCACAGCTCTGAAAAAGAGATCACCATGTCCCGCATTTTGATCCTACCAAAAGTACAAGAGCGGAGCAGAAGCTCATAAAGGATTTCTTGGACAGGCTGGCAGCCCTTTATACTTTAAAGGAGAAACCAGGAAAATGCATTCATAGCACTCATGTGTTGCAGAGCAGCGCTATTCAAATTTGCTGTGACAGATACTCTGGAATCACCAGCAGATACCTGCACCACTGAGGCAGCATGCATAAGTTTACCTGCCCTATTGAGGTATTACTGCACACCTCTGCAGAAAACACCAAGGTGTTATCAGAATCAAGGCTGACAGGCTGCACTCAGAGCTGAGGCTGAGGGAGGTGGCCAGTGTCCATGCAAGCTTGCTCTCTAGCACCAGAGAAATGTTCTAGTGATCAGGGAAAGAACCCAAAATACAAGGACTGTGCCCACCTTCAAAAGGGCAAGATCTGAGGAACTACAGACTTGTCAGACAATTTAGTGCTAGGGAAAACCATGGAAGAAATCCTGTTGTAGCATAACTCAGGGTGCCCAAAAGAGCCAGCATAGAGTTACAATGGGTGAACCATGTCAGTACCAGACAACTGCCTGCTGTGATAATATACTTGCATTTGTGGCTAAGAGGAAAAGTGTGGATATCCTCCACCTTAACACTAGCATGGTTTTTGTCACTATCTCCCACAGTATTCTTCTGTGTTGGTCTGAGCTGTTATGGTCTGGATGGGTGCACCATCAGAAGAATGAGAAAAAGGATTTGGATAATTTTACTCAAAAAGGGATGATTGATGGATAATTCACTGCTTGTTGACTGGAAACAAGACAGCTCCCACAGCAGCCTCATATCAATGATCTGCTTAGGTGACAAGGTGCATGCCTTTCATGTTTACAGGTGATTCCAAACTGCAGGGGACCAGTTGATGCTTGTGACAGTAGAGTCACTATTCAGAGGAACTGAGACCATTGTCAGGAAGGGGCTTACAGGGCCTCCATGATATTTGGGCCAGAGTCCTGCAGCTCTGCCTCCAGAAGGCAGACCCCCAGAAGTGATGCCAGTGGGACTGGGAGCAACTCTGGGGAGAAGGCCCTGATACCCCTATGCACAGAACTTTAAGCAAAGTTGGTGTATTGAATTGTAGTTTTCTGCCATTTGAAATGAAATTTTCCTCTGTACCAAGCATCATCAGCAACACAAACCCTGTTCTCAACACAAACCCTGCAGAGTCTGAACCACACCATCCAGCTGCATAATTTCATCTTCTGAATCATGCACTGTTGTGGAGATCCTTACTGCTTCTCTTGAATAACTCATTTCTCTTTACATTATTTTTGCTTTGACAGCACTGACAGAAGGAGTCAACTTTCAATTGTCCATGATGTCTCCATGCACTGAAAATTCTTTATTACTTTTGGAGTAAGCAGCATTCCTATAAACTCCAGCACCATTTAATGTTTTCACACAGAAAGAAGAGCCATGTCCCACTGGGTACCATAGAGCTTTTTAGCCCCTAAAAAATAAAATTTTCATTTTAAGAATGATTTTACTTAGTTCCCAGTTTTTACAATTATTTGGGATACACATGCATTTTTACAGTTTCTTGTCCAGAAACTATCCACAAACTCTGTTATGAATTGAAAGCAGCCTGGTTCACTGCTGATGACATCAACTAGCACATGCAAGTGCTCATAGTTTAGGTGTCATGGCTTCAAGAATTGTAAAATAACTACATATCTTCTGCTCATCCTTCACTATTTGTAAGTTTTGTTTGATATATAAAATTCAGAATGTGTAAAGGAAAAAATGGTCCTTGTAGCTTTTGATAAATTATCTGTATTTATTTTCCAAGGGGCAGGTATTCATCAGTGACCACCACATCCTGTGATTTCTAGACATCTCTCCAGGCACTGCCAATTCCTCCTCTGACTAGCACCCTCCAAATCTGATATTCCAAGTGCTCCACACACAAGTAGAAGTACAGGATACAATGTACTTTTCCTTTCACGTAAGTAGGAGTCCCCACCAGCTTCAGCAAATTTTGACATCAATTACTTCTGCTTTATGTCTGCATCAAACAGCTAGCAGTACAGGAAGTGAAAAAAAGCAGCAACAGCTGCTTCTTGCTGTTCAGGTTTTGTAACAAAGCAGCTGACTTTTACTGTATTCATAAACAAGCCAAGCAACAAAAGCAAAGTTATTGAAATTCTACAGACTTTAACAACATAGCTTACAAATATAAATTTTCCAGAACATTCAGGTTTGCAACAACTCCTTTCTCTCATCACTGCTTCCATGTCTGAGTTTCACTGCTGTTTTGTTGAGCTTAATATTTTCCTCTCTTCAAAACAAGAGGAAGTGTATTGTTTCTTCTGAATGAAGTGTCATTTGCACTGACTAGCATTCCTCATTTTTGTCTAATAAGGCACTTCTGTAGATAGAATTAGGAGTTCAAAACCATGAGAATCTGAGAAAAGAAAAATAAAGCAATTTTACAGTTTTCAGCAACTCAGACAGTGCCCCTGGAGTGACCTCCCCTCTACTGATTAACTGTGTACGCCACAGCATTCTAAACACATTTTTGCACCATTTTGATACTCATTTTCCCTGATGTCTCCTTTCTTATGATAACTTACAATTTATCCTCCCATTTTTGCAAGGCTTGGATTTTGCTACTTGCACGACGCAGGAGATCTCTATCTACAAAACTAGGCTCAGATTACATCTGAAACAGCAGGACTTTTTAGCTCACACAATTAAAGTCATATCCTGATTTTCAGGGTCACCTGTACAGGACCTGGCCTTGATTGTGCCCTCCAACTGTCTTCCAGCCAAGTTTCTCCCACATTTTCTTCTCAGATATCGATGTTCTTGCTTGTCAGGCTGAACTTAATTCTTCCACCTCCCTGCTTTAGCAGGCAACTACATGGAGATTCAGGCTGTTAACTGTTCCAGAGCGAGAGAAAGCAAGCTCCTGTGGAGGCAGGCGCTCAGCAGACAGCATTGACAGAAGTGTTCTACACAATATACAGCAGCCAAGCTCTTTAAGAAGCAGAGGAACTGCTTTAAAGTAAAGAACGCATGAGGAAAGAAATACATTCCAATGCATTCCTCTGCGAAGATACTTGAACTCATCCATAAAACAAAACATGTGGCAAAATAACTCTCATCAACTCTGAAACCCATGGTAAGCCTAATTTCTCAGTATTGGATAATTTTCATTACACAATCTGTCAAAATTATATTCCATTTTATGATTTAAAAGTACATGTAAAATTATTTTGTGTTGTATAATATTCTAATAAGTTATGGGAATCATATTATATCAATTTATCATATTAGTGTATAAAATTTCAATGCAATTAAGAGGAGAAAAAAATCTATTTAGCAATTTGGGATTTTTTTATCACCATTTAAAAGCTCTCTATACATACTGGAGTAGTAAAATACATTGAAAAATGGGAGACTTATTTGGCTCTAATTAAATAATATTTGGGCAGTACGGCGAATAAAAAAATGGGGTATAGAAATTTTTATCTATAAACTGCCGATATAGATATTGCCTCCAGCAAACTCACGTACACTCACAAACTCACTTGCATTTGAACATCAAAAAAAGACTTCTCAAAGTGCTACCAGGGAAAAACTAATGCATCAAGCTCTTCAAGTCCTTATCAATTTATTTGAGGACTTCAATCTGCTGCTAATCTGAAATTGTTTTAAATGGAATCTATAGAATAGGTAGCAATGTATTCTACTAGACTAATTCAGACAAAGGCAGAATTTGCTAATCAAAGTGCGCCCTGCTTTTCTGTGTGGGGTAGAGAAAATTTTCCTCATAGAGGCTACTCTAGGTCTGTGTTTTGGATTTGTGTTCAACAGGGGTGATACCAGAGGGAAGTTTTCATTCCTCTGAGCAGGGCTCCAGCAAAGGGCTTTTCTGCTTCTCTTCCCCCCAGCAAGGAGAATGGGGGGAGGCACTGGGGAAGGAAAGAAGCTGGCACAGGAAACAGTCAGGAGAGCTAACTTCAGCTGACTAAAGGAAATCCTAACCATATGGCATCATGCTCAGCAAAGAAATGAGGGGAAAAATGGAAGGGGTCCTGTGGCTGAAGGTCCAGGCTGAGCATCTGTTGGTTGGTGGTGAGCAATAGTATTCCATTACATCACTGATCTTTCTTGGGTCTTATTTATTATCTATTTTTAATTTCCTTTTCACTGCAATTAATTAACAATATTTTAAATTTATTTTATTTCAATTATTAAACTGTTTTTATCTCAACCTACAAATTTTCTCACTTTTACTCTACCAATTCTTTCCCCTATGCCACAAGGGGAGAATGAGCAAAGGGCTATATGAGTCTTGGCTGTCAGCTGAGGTTAAATCATGACAAAACACAGCTGAAATAGTGTTGTGGTTGAAAAATTTCCCTTTTCACTACAAATTCAGATAACTCAAAAGTGACATTTTCAAAGGACTGTAAGAAAACCTGTAGGGATTTTCCGAGTTAAAACGATGGCATCTGAAAGATATTTGCCGTTTCCTCTGGATCAGTTCAGAAGGTTTTCAGCAGTGAATTGAAGAATGAGAAATACCTTCTTGGCACACAACTACTAAATTGTTGTTTGAAATTTTCAATAAGTCATTCATCCCAAAGCATACTAACTTACCAAACTATGTCTGTAATGGAAGTCTATTTCACACGGCTCAAAACTTGAGTTTTAAATTATAATTTTGAAAACACTTCAGCGTCAAAATATCTAAACAAGAAAAAAAAGTGTATTTTTTTTTCATCCCTTATGAATACAGTGATTCCCTGAACAGACTAAATATACAACTTGCCAGCTTGCAGTTTTGGGACAAAATAGCACAGCAAAATGTATTTGCAATACTACTTGTGGGTGAACAAAATACAACATTATGTAGGTAGGTATTGGAAGAAGAGTTTCATGAGTCCTTCCTTACTTGGAATATCCTCAGAAACAGAACACAGGCTTGTTTAGCGCACTGGCTATTTGGTTGGTATTTATTTGGTTTGTTTGGTTTGGTTTTTTTTCGTTTGTTTAGTATCAGGTGAGGGTTAAAAGACTGGCTTTTCTCAGACATGGAGACTTTGGGTTCAGCCTTTCCTGAAATATTTCTTTGACTATATAAATTCATAGAATTGTAGAAGAATAGAAGAATGGCTTGAATTGGAAGGGACCTTAAAAATCATCTAGCTCCACCCCCCTGCCATGGCAGGGACACCTCCAACAAAAACAAATTGCTCAAAACTTTACCCAACCTGACCTTGAACTTTACCCAATTCCTGGCCTTCCAGGAAATGGACATCCGTTACTTCTTTGGGCAACCTGGCCCACTGCTTCACCGCGGGCTAGGTCCCCTGAGTCAGTGCTGACGGGGTGCCCGCCTTCTCGAGAGCAACTCCTCTCTCGGTCGGGTCAGAACAAATCCCACAGCCCACCTTTTCCTCAGCCCCGGATGGTGTAATCAGAAGACGCCAGGAAAGAAGGCGGTCTCTATGGTTGGATAATCCAGTTGGGTTTATTAGCAGGATAGTCTGAGGGTCCAAGGGTAGCAGGGGACAAGAGTACACAGGGACAAAACCACAACTGAAGAGCTCCGAGAACAGAAGAGCCAAAAACAAGGGAGGGGCCAGGGTATTTAACTGAGGGAAGAGGGGAGGGACCAGGGTATAGCATGTCCAATAGGAAGAGGGGTAGGAGGGGAGACTAAGGAAGATTGGCGTGGATTCTTCCAATAAGAGAATAGGATGAGGGTGGCACTTGCGAGTGAACCAATGGGGACACGGAAAGGGCAGAAGCTTCTAGAATGGGGAGTGGGTAACGGCTGATTGACAATGGTATATTTGCCTCAACTGGCAAGGTAACCTGGGAAGTTATAGCACTTTCTTGCCCTGACTTATACAAAGGTATCTTCCCAAGGCATCCCACTTTTGCTGTCTTCAGAGCAGCCTCCCACACTTCACCACTCTCATGCTACAGAACCTCTTCACAATATCAAATATAAAACAGCCTTATTCCAGTTGAAAGCCATTCCCCCTCACATTGTCACTGCACACCTTTGAAAAAGTCCCGCTTTCCTGTAAGCCACCTTTAGGTACAGGATGGCTGCTATAAGATCTCTCCAGAGCCATCTCTTCCCCAGGATAAACAACCCCAAGCTGCATCAAAGAATCAACATAATTTTGTAGGGATGTGAGAAACAGAACTTTTTGCACTCGCTGTACATTATTTAAATTTTCCCATCTAAAACCAACTAGCAATTCATGCTATAGTCCTGCAACATGATATAAAGGCTCCATTCACACACAACAACCTCAATGAAGAGACCAGCATACTCTAAAGTAGAAATTATTACCTCAAAAATTGGGATACCTCCTGAATAGGTCTTGCAGCTGTCTCTCTGCAGACAAAACATACTGCTCTATATTCTCACTGTAAAACGACCTTTCTTCTGCAAGTCTGTACAGGACCAGAATTTTATGTTCTACTTTGCTGACTCAACAACCAGGACATACAAATACTACAACTTATCCTTAATAATTTGTTTTAAAGTGATTATGGAAAGGTTATTTGAAGCAAAGAAATACATTTAATGAATTTAACAGCTGTGATGCAACCATAAATATAATACTGTTTTTACTTCTAATATATGTGTAACAAAAGATTTCTTTGTGGTTTAGAACTGCTTGTCGTCTTCCCCTCTTTCTACATGTAACTTGCTGGCTGATCCATTGTACAATGGATACAAGACACAAATCACAATTTGTCTTACTGCTTAAAACTCAAGAGTTAACATCTTCCAAAATCATAATTCATGGTGCAATTACCAGTGCAGGTAGTCATATCTTTGTTTTCATGTCAATGTTTATGAACTTTTACTTCAATATTCACAAAACACTATGTGAATAATAGAAGTCATACCTTTTGCCCAGAAAGATTAATTTGAATTTTTTATTATGTTATTCATCACATTTTTTCAGAGTACATCTAGTCTAAAAGCAAAAATAATTAATATATTCTGAGTCTGAAAATTAGACCTGTGTCTAGGAAACAGAATTTGTAATCACAGCCGTATGATTAAGTATCATCTTATGAGTTTAGCTCTGTCAGTTAGAGCATGGCGCTAATAGCACCAAGATTGTGGGTTCAACCACTGTATAGGCCATTCACTTAAGAGTTGGATTTGATTGCTCAAATCAAAATATTCTATGATCTCTGAACTGCAAAAAAATTTCTCTTTTTATTACATGAATTAAGATTCCATGTACATTAAAAGATGATTCACACCAAATACTTGTGAAAAGCAAACAGGGATTTTTTTGTAATAAATCAACTGTAGTCAAAAAACATCTTCCAATCTGTCCTTGGATTCCCGTCATTGTCATGTCACATAAAACCAGAAATCAAAGTAGAACATAAATCCACTGTTATATGGAAAAAAAAAGAAGCTGGCCCTTACTTGTTCAGACTTCAATACCAATTCAGAGGGCCACTGCAGTTCTCCATGTTTGCCAACACAGTCTAGTGCAGCTCAAGCATTATGCTAGCAATATGGATTTGTTTAGGAAAAATATTCCTCCAAAACCTTACTCTGTAGTAAAAGGTATACCTCCTCTATTTTCAGTAGACACACACAGATTAGCAGCATCTTGATTTTGTTCTGTTTCCAACCCTGTTTGTGTTTTCCATGCAACACCTTTTTACATAGCAATTTGTTAATAAGCTATTTGGCATTATGCTTAGACAGAGAGATTACATCATTGGATTATATAGAGAAATTAATTTCCTTGAGCTGTACCATTTTTTCTGTTAGGACAATGAAAAGCTGACAGTGCATTTCCTAATACTACTATGCTCATCTCCAGAATCCTTCTCAGGAGTAAGAATACACCCTGTCTTTCATTAACTTTAATTTTAAAAAATTCTGATTTTGTTGCACTATCTATAAGAATAAATGGGTATATTATTTGTGCTTTTCAAGTGCTGAAGAAATTACCAGGTATCATTAATAGTGTCTGTATTCAACCACTAATGACTGCAGAGATGCTTATTCAAGCAAGGAACATTTACATGCAGACTGCAGGAACTAAGCAAGACTTTGTTATGTCTCTGATAAAAGGAAATCATTTGAGTGAAGGAAGAGTGACTTTAATTAGCTGTGCAAATACCATTAATTCCAATTAATCTTCTCACAGTGTCAAAACCAGAATCCAAGGAGAAAATAAATTGCAATAAATCAATATAACTCTTGTTTCTACCAGGAACAGGTGCTTACAGAAAGAGGCATGTCTTTTATAGTTGTCTGCATCAAGAAGTATTTAAACAAGACAGTAATTCAATATGCCATCCCTCTCAATGATTTTTATAGACTATTTGTATATCTCCCAAATTGTTTTCTTTTAATGGAAAGTACTTAACTTAGTATTTCTGAGAAGTATTCCAGTAAGAAATTTGCTCAGAATACTCACAAGTACAACCAAGTTTTGTTTTGCAGGGAAAAATGACGCATGGATTTACAAGATAGCTGGTCCTATTTGCAAACCTTAGACAAGCACTAACTTGCACTTGCTTTTCATGGGACAAATCAAGAAAACCAACCAGTCAACTGATTCTCCAATGTATCTTGAAAAGCTGTCTCTACAAGAAAACTCCTGGGTTTCTTTTAGACAGAACTTTGAAAATCGTGACCATGAAATTTTAACTCTTGAGGATTTTCATGCTTCTAGTAGCAGTGCATCAGATCTGCCACAGCTTGTCTGATTTCAAGAGCACTGTCTCAAAACCAGCACCAACTTATACTGAAAAGAAGCCCAAAAAAATCAAGTCAATAACCTCAGAGATGTGGCACTGAAATGAAATTAAAAGAGTGCTGTTTGTGGGCAGGTAAGCAGGGAACATCTTCCATGTTTGAGAAATTTTGCAGCCATTATTTTGCAATAGTTTTCCTACAAGAATTTTTTCATACCACACTGCACAAGTGTGTGATGAATGGATAAAGGAAGATACCACTAAGTTTACTTCTCAGGAACAAGGTAAGAAGGAAATAGAGAAATCAAACAAACAAACAAAACCCTCTCCTAGAAAAGAGCCAAAGGACTTCTTGTTTTTTACCCAAGAAGATGAAGAACAAACCTCCAAGATTTCAAATTGACATACAAAGCAGAGTTTCACAATGCACAATCATAAACACAACAAAAAATAGAGTTTGGCCTTGGCTTTGTGGTGTGTTTACACAAAACTTACCACTCACAGCACCCAGACAGGTATCAGCATTAGAATCTGCAAGCATACATCACTCAGTAACAGAATACCTCAGGTCTCTGACATCTTCAAGCGTGCTTCCTCCTATTAATGCTGATTTATTTACTCACTCAACAGGGTGCATTTGAAAAGACCAAAATCAGGTACAAGCGGCAAATCTCAGAGACCTGAGAGCACTAATAGGCTTTACTGACTCCGGTTCCCAAGAGGAGCCTGATGCTCTGGGTAGCAGCATGTCTGGCCTAACCCACTGAGGGAGGGAAAACCCTGGGGGGGCATTCCCTGGTTTTTAGGAGACACGAAAAGCTTCCCTGAAAAAGCTGTTAGACCCCACTGGCTCCTTCCCCTAGTCCTATGCCTGTTCCTATGTCCCTGAGCCACTCCTCCCTATTCCCTGATTGGCCCCCATCTTTGTACTGCCCCAAGACCCAGGATAAAAAAAGGCTGGAGCCTCCGTGTGTGTGTACGTGTGTGCGCACGTGCGTGTGTGTGTTTGTGTCTGTGTGTGTCTGGGACCCGGTCATCTCACCGCGTGGCTGAATAAAACATCTGTGGATACTATGCAAAAGTCTGTTTTGCTTCCTTACTCTGGACTATACTAGCAGTAATTCAGACTGCTGCATCCCACAGCTGCCCCAAGCCCACAGCCACTGTGGCACCATGGCAGGAGCCAGACACCAGCAGGGAACACATATGTCAAACCTCATAGCCAGCCAGTTATCTCCTAATTATCTCCCACTTTTCTCCCTATTCTGGTTTATAGTGCTTAATCACAGGCAGGTGTGACCCAGAATATTTTACAACCAAAATGTCTATAGTGCAATATACAAAGGCTGCCCTCAGTAGAACATAGTTCGGGATCTGGGAAGAATATACAACATGTTATGAAAAGCTTAGGTGGGAATAGGATAGTAATTTCCCCATCCTTTTATTTTGTATAATGATATTAAAATATTATGGAATCATGAATCCTGAGTTGGAAGGTGCCTAAAAGGATCTTTACAGTCCAGCTCCTGTCCCTGCATAGAATCACCTCAAGAATCACATGATGTGCCTGAAAGTGTTGTCTGAATGCTCTTTGAACTCTGCCGTGCTTCAATTTGTGACATCCTGTATCCCTGAGGAACCTGTATACCTGAGGAACCTCACCAACCACTGGGTGAAGAATTTTTTTCCTAATATCCAACTTAACCTTCCCCTGACACAATTTCATACTACTGTCTCATGTCCTATCACTGGGCACCTCAGAGACACTTGAATATATGCAGAGAGATGAGCTTTGTAGGTGTGGGTATAGAGTTGCTAACCATATAAATCTTATGAGCAAAACATTGAAGACTGACTGCAAAGCCTCTGTCCTTCCTTACATGTGTATCAAAACAGAATTAAAGTCCTCTAAAATTTTAGTCAATACGAAATAATTTTATTAAAGACGTATTTAATATACTTAATAAGTACTACACTGTTTTTTCCAAGAGAAAATAAACTACGTTCTTTAGATCAGTGTCCATCTAATATCTTATAATCAAGACGAATGTTCCTGTCTGAGAAGGATGAAGCAAGAACTTTTGCGCTTTACAATACCTTCTTAGTGTGATTATGTATCATGCTTTGTTTTCCCCCAATAAAAATTGTCCTCTACTCACTGGCTTTTTGGTATTCAATATTATTCCATCTTGACCTCTCCCATTTTTAATGTATGATTTAGTATTATATTCTGTTGCTTTTAGTATTGAATAATAACAGCAAAGCTCAGTGATATTCTAGGGGTTTATGATGACATCAATCACCATGGATTCTGTTTACTCGGCTAAGAAAAAAGAAAAAATGAGAACAGAAAAAAGAGAGATAATCAGAGAATCAGACAGCAACTATCATTTCACTTCAGAAAAAAATGTTTCCCTGATTTCAGTATGACTCCTAGAAATAAGGAAAAGTGATTGTGGTTTCACTAGGAGAATATGACAAGCAACTAAGTTCCTACAAATAGCCAGACTAGTGTCTGAAATAGAATTTAGCCATGATGATATCTAAGTTATCTGTCTAATTATTAATCCCTGATTGGGTAAGAATTTCTATCCCCTAATTATGTTATTGAGACTGTAAGTCTCTAAAGAAACTGGAAGGTGAGAAACTTTTTAGTCATCTGTGAAAGAAGATACATATGTTGAGAAATGTGAGATCCACCACTAAAAGTTGGATGGAAAAAGAATATTAGAATTATTTTCATCAGAAAGGGAGCAGAGAATTTGTCATCAAAGAAAAATTTGGGGTTTTAAGCTACTTCAGAAATACTTTACTTCATAAACAGCTCTTCTGCACACAAAATAAATTCAGACTGTGTACGGGTGACTTTCAGTGTAGTTTCTAGAATTTCTAATATCCTTTTTAGAAAGAGTAGAATTTCTTTTCCTGTTCCATCCTTGACTAATTTAATTGATGAATTTTTAAAAAAAATAAAATAAATAAAAAATTTGTGAGTTTGAGGACACTCATACTGTTCACAACTGGAAGATATCTGAGAATGACAAAAATATCCAAATTTACTGGTGTATGAGATTAGCAATTCTTCCCAGGTTTGTAGAATGAGATGAAAACTTTAGCAAAAATTCTCACTTGTTACCAATCACAGAAAAATTATTTAGACAACAGCACTGAAAATCTTCCATATGGATGGTTACATTCTGGTGATTATAAACTGTATGGAATGACAGACCTGAACTTTGTAATATTTGCAACACAACAGTTAGTGTCCCTGCATGAGTTACTGCTTTTAGCTTTTTTCTAATAATGTACCAGTGGTTTCAGCTCTCCTCAGATTGATTTTTATTTCTTCCTTCACTTTTCCCAGGCTGCATTATGTTTGTGTTTCTCAGTATGAGACTTAAAGACACAGATATGTTGAGCAAATGTATAATAGGGGACTCCAGCAGCATTAATGCTTAGGTTCTGTAACTGTTGAAGTCCATAGACCTTATACCCCTTATCCAAATTCCTCCCTTTTGCAACAGCACACAAATCTGAATTATGTTAGTCATGAAAAAAAGGAGTAAAAAATTAGAAAACTATATACAGCCTAAGAGGCTGCATTTCTATCTCAAATCTGGAGTTATCCCATGATTTGTGACATCAGATTAATCTTGAACTGGCTTGATCTCATTGATCTATGTCCTCCCTTACATTGAATTATGAATTAGAATTTTATCTACAGTGATCATTACACAAAATTACCTCTAAAGATCACATATTGTACCAGGCAACACAGATGAGCAAATATGCTTACAAACTTTTTCCTCAACAGTGCCAGTAAAAACTGTGCACTGTTAGTTCATGGTGGAAATCTGCCCAAGGCTAGGAGAGCTCAGAAAAAACAAAATCTACATTTGTAAATTATTATAAATGCAATGGATTCAGAGTGAACATTTCACAAACTAGATTTCAATAGTTTTGAAGAACTCTAGATCTTACCTTTGTAAACCTACATAGGTTCATTACTTCCATAAAGAATTCAACTCACATCTCAGCAGTATTCCTCTCTCTTGAAACTATTTCATCCGACTGAATATATGTACCTGATTTATTTTCATGTGTGTCATGTGCTCTGAGCATAGGTAAGCAGTATCCAGAGTGAGAAAAAGGGGTTTTTTAAAGAAGGTCCAGTTCCTGGCTTTACGCAAGAAAACTCATCTACTTTCAATGTAGCAAAACCTATATGTTTTGAAAATTGTGAAGACAGTTATAGGAAATGTATAGCTGTTCAGTGAGAGAGTAACAGATTTTTTTTCTCTTTTTTATCATCCAATAAAAACATGTTCTTACATGTAAAAAACTTACAGAAGACTTTTAAAAGTAGCAAGTTATATTCACCTCTCTACTTAGTGCAATTGATGTTCTCATAGTAAAATGTTGTTTCTGTATAACTAAAATAAAAGACAAAATAAGCCCCAAGATTCTTATTTGAGACATTATTGACTATTTACTATGGTTAAAAAACTTCTCAAGACTCTTCCCAAAATAACCTTCATATTTCATTAGAAGCTATTTTAATCCCTTGAGCTCTTTATTCTTTCCATCACAAATTAGGGCATTACCTTTGGCAATACTTTGTTACTAAGCATCTTCATGTGATACAGATGTTCTAGTGCTGTCATTTATCTATTCCTTATTCCTCTTCTTGTCTGGGACTCATAATACAAAATTTTATTTTCTCTTCTCATGCTGTCTCTGACTGTACATCATTTAAGATGTCATTTGAGCAAAACCACTCCTAAAATGTAGGGCTGAGCACCAGACTCTTCCAGAGTCCCGTGGTTTATTTTGACACTATTAGTAAATGCATCTCAAATTTAGATTGGCTATATGTCAATATTCTAGGTATTTTTCATGTCATATTTAAGAACACCTAATTCTTTGATGCGGTCAACAGTTTTGTTTTGTTTTCCTAGCATTCAAAAGGCAAACATATCTGGATAAACATTTTTGAAATTATATTGGTAAATCTGAGCATACAGTGAAAGTTCCCTGACTTCCTAAAAAAATCATAGGATTTTAAACAAAGAGCATATTTTAGAAAGGTACTTCAAGACTACTGCTATAATAACAAATTTCTTGCAAGAAACATATTGCTATCTGTTTCTTTTCAGACTTTTACAATGTCAGGTAGTTTATATGTCTTCCAGAGAAGACTACAAATCACTCTGAGTCTAAATTCATTCCAGTTAAATTGAATTCCCCCAAAGCTTTAAAAGAGAATCATAGGACAAATGACACAGAGAAAGAAACAGATTAACATTCCCCATACATATATTATACAACCTTCACTGACACAGAAAACTGTACTTCCAGATGAATACAAATGCCGTACCACAAAGATATCACAATTAGTCATGATTAGCCAAAGTATGCTGTATGTCTGAGTTGCCCGTGTCCCTCAAAGAAAAATTAATTTCATGATTAAACCATTAAGACAGGGTTTTTTTTTTCTCTGTGTTTGGGTGATGGTTAGTGAGGGGATAATATACAGATACTGAAACCTTGGTACCAGTTATCAGTAGCATCTATGTTGAGATTCTTCACTAATATTAAACACTGCAGTGAGCATGAACAGAATTAGTATGCTATTCCTGTCTGAATAGCTTGCTGCTCTCCCTCTTTCTCTCAGCATTTGCTTCACATGCCAAAGCATGAACATTTTATGCAATAGTCTTGGTAAAAGCTAAGTTGAAGAGCTTAGAAGCTAAGTGCTGATGGAGTGTACAAAGTACATGGTAATTTGTTCTCCATGCTCCTTGTCATAGGAGGAATACATGGCAAGTGGTCTACACAGAAGGCTATGAACGGATTATGTACAGCAAAAGTAGTGCTTTCCCTTACCTTTGTACCTTCCCAAAATGGCACAGCTGCAGAATGATTGGTGGCCAGCAACACTAAAATTAGAGGACTATACAACCACAGTAATGAAAAAAAAAATAAATCCACCCATCAAAAGTTAATTAGAAAGCACTTGAAAAAATCAACTTGTTAATCAGATGGGACTAATGATGTTCATGCTGGGAGAGGAAGGGAAATAAGTTAAATAAGCCAGAAAGCTATAGGTCAGGCTGCTTATATTTGATTGCTAGAAAGTCTAGAAATGTTAATCAAGCAAATCATTCATACTCACCTGAAAGGCAATGAGGTAGAAGGGGTTATTGCTAGAATCTGGTAAAAACTAAGGGTTTAACTTTTTCATGCAGGAGAAGATAGCTGTCTCCCTCTCCACAGGACTGACTTATCGCCTTGCCCCCAATCTCTTCTGGCATTTTTGGAGGAAAATCAAGAAAAAATGGTTCTTCAGACACATGCAGATTAAGCCAGAATTTAGTTGTTTTAACTTTGGAACAAAATGTCTAGATATGTTAGAGAAAAATGCATCAATGCCTTCATGTCAAAGAAATGGAATACAGAATTTATTAAGAATTTTCTGGAGCTCTGTCAGAAACAATACAAACAAAAATTATTTTGATTTTGGGGCAGGTTGCCTTCTAAAGATCTTTCAGCTATGTTTTTTTTTTATTCTGTTATTATTAATACTTGTATCTACATGAATGCCTACACATTTTAAAATAAATCCTTTTAAGGAATCATTTTCAGGGATATCTCGTTGCATTTTCCTTCTAAATTTTAAAATGGAACACTTCCTTTAATTCATGTTAGGTTTTTTTATAAAAGCAAATAATGAAAACTGGTAAACTTACTTGCTTGCTTTCCTGACCAGTATGCATTAACCAACATGATTTTAAAAGGAAATGGCACAGAAGGATCTGTTATGCCACGGGGTTTTGTTCTCTTAATGGTGTCTTTTTGCATTCTGATTGCTGCTACATCAGTTTAGCAATAGGGAATTCAATTAATCATTCAAATAACAAAATATAATATATATAGACTCTATACAAAATATCATAGATATATATTCTACAAATATACACCAGTCTTAGTGCATTTTAAGAATTGACTGACATATTTTTGACCAGATATTTTCACATTTTTCTTACTCCTTACAGGAAAAAATTATACATTCTTTCTGAGTATTACTTTAGTTTAGTTTGAAAATTCGGTCATATTTTTTTTTTCACTTCTTTAAAAAAATATTTTCACATGACCTTACTATCATTACCACAACCTTGGGGAACGAGAAAAAATTTCTTACAGAAAATCCTGGCAGACATCTGGCATGTTCTGAGCGTGACCCCAGTGAAGCAAGTGAAGACTGTGCATGGTATGTAACGACGCATTTGAGACACAGTTAGCTCTGCAGTTTGCATCTGAATGCACACTGCATGTATACCACATGCTCTGTGCGACTGCACAGAATTTAATGGCAGCCTGTGGAGACATGTAATTTCCAACAGGATAAAGAATAATTTAGTATTGCTTTTCCATTTGTGCACCAGTATGAATGCATTACATCTATACTGGAGTTCTGATGCCATGGGTTTCGCTGGTTTTTTTTGTTGCAACACCAAATAGCAAAATATAGTCCAGAAAAGAAAGCCTTTAGTGTAGTATTAGCTAGACAGAAAGAAAAATCAATAAAGAAAAACACTTTGAACTTAAGTTATAGCTGTATGTGACCTTGAGTGATCTATGAAATAATGGCGTCAGCAGTCAAAGCTACACTATAACAATCTGAATGTTTTAATTGGTCTTTTTGCCATGTTTTACAGGACGCTCCTTTAAAGATGACCACCTTAAAAAGTGACAGCCAACCTAGCAATAAAAATGTTGGTTTCAGTCATGTTGTTTTTAACAGTTGTGAAATATAAGGAGTGATATCAGGAAGGTGGAAGGTTTGGAATAGAGAGAAAACCATGTCAGTGATGTCTGTACCTAAGCAGTCAAAAGTTAAGATTAACTATTGACATGTATGCAAATATGGAGATTTGAAAGAGGATAGTAAAAAATGAGATAAAATAACTGAACCATACCTGAAGTAACATGGCAGGAAAACATCAGATATTAAAACAAAAATTGGAAGATATTCATATCTGTGTGCTAAAGAAGTTCACTACTGTATTCTAACATTTTTGAAAATTTACCTTATGTAATGGGGTATCATGAAAAAGGGAAGTTCAGGGGAGGGGAGGGAAGGGCAGGGAAGGGAATTTCAGGGAATTTCAGAGAAGGGGAAGGGGAAGGGGAAGGGGAAGGGGAAGGGGAAGGGGAAGGGGAAGGGGAAGGGGAAGGGGAAGGGGAAGGGGAAGGGGAAGGGGAAGGGGAAGGGGAAGGGAAGGGAAGGGGAAGGGAACAACAGCATGATGAGGATAAAATCTGTCTGTAAATATGACTGCTGATGTTAGCTAAAGTAGAAAGTTTGTATGTTTTATGTAGAGAGGGAAGTGAACTGACAGTTAAAGAAAAGGCATTGAGTATAGTGGGCACTTTTACAAAGGGCTATATTCCAGCATGAGGAACAAAGAATGGCAATTAATAAAAACCATCAGGTATTCTTGTCTTCTACAGGTAACACAGGAAACTAAGTTTCCTATTGCAGTCCTGCAAACACTGATCTCTGTACTTTATGAATGTGCATGTGCATATATATTTGTGATTATCACTTCATGTATTTACAAAGAATGCAGCATGATGCTGGTCATGAGATTTCCTGGCCAGTTTGCAGAAGCCTACCTGTGAGATCAGGGGTTAATAAGTCTTCCATCTGTCCATTGCCCTCCATGCCATGTCACCAGTATAAATAAGAGGGGATTTATCACAAGAGTTAACAAAGGAGTAAATGCAGAGCCCATCACATAAGTATTAGCAGTAAGCAAGGGTATGAACTGTCAAATTTTGTCCAGTCATGAACCCATAGTATATCTGAAAAAGTGTTTTCTTGGATTGCTTCCCTCAAGGCTGCAAGGGCCACTATCTATGAAAATACATCCAGCAGTGATGTGTTTTCTACTATTTTTATACAGTTACTTGTGGTGTATGACAGTCTCATCTAGTTGTTGTCAATGAGTTTGGAGATTGCAATTCTGCAGGACCAACTGCTGCACTCAGTTGAGGTTTGCTGTGTTCCTGGACTAACAATAATATTAACTTCACTGACCCCATTATATATATCTCAGGTCACAAAATCCAGGGGTTGGAAAATGAGACTAAAATTCAATCAAAGACACCACACAGATGAAAGTGCTGCAACTGTTGATCTCATGAGGTACAAGCTTTAAAATAGATTGTACACGAAGTACAGTGTATTTACTTATAGCAAATAATCAAAAAATAATAAGTTAGACTGCAAGGTTCATATGTCAAGTATTACCCCATAAAATAGGTACCAAAATATCCCTGCATTATTCCATTGAAACAGAATGACTAATTCAATCTTAATATAGTATGTTCATGTCTGAGTGACACTGGTGGCTTGTTAAGTGATTGTGACATTAGCAATGGCCTTATTAAACCGTCCAAATTAAAATGAAAGGACTATTATATCAGTCATGGAAAAAAGCAGTTTAAGCTCAGCATGAATAGACAGTGGGTTAATGGAAGAAGGGACAGAGAGGGATGTCAGGTTTCAGATTTCCTTAGCAAGATTATGCCTCTTGGTAGCTTCATCCAGAACAGATGAGTTTTACATTTTAAAACCTGGATGAAATAGAAGTGGACACTCCACTTAATAAAAGAAATACAATATAGATTCAGCCATGAAGAGCCTGATCGCACACTGTGGTTCTCCATGATGAGTATGTAAATTGGGAAAAAGATCACTAGGGTTTCTGGACCAAATATAGAAATGTAGACCAAAGAAAAGGGTTCCCAAAGCCCTTTTCACAACACTAATAACTGAAAAGTACCTACCATCGTCAACATCATGCTTTTCTTACTGCAAACATACAATTTCTGGTGAAAGAAAATCCCACCTCAAAGTTGAGGATGACAAAAAAATTTCCACACTCAATTTTATGTTCAGAAATATGTAATTTTTAAAATATTTTAGACATTCCAGAGACACATACATATAGATTTTATGTTTCTTACAAAATGAGTTAATACAAAAAAAAAAAATCCCATGATGGATTTTTCAAGCTCTGGGAAATGCACATTGAATTGTGCTACCTCAGGCAATGTTTCTATTCTTGGGCTGTACAGACATTCTTCAAAACATGTGTACTGGAAGGACTTACACAGAAAAGTAATATATTCATTCTGCATTTGATGGAGTCTGACATAAAACTGCATTAAGATGAAAAAGTTCTAAACCTGCAAATTTTTATGCCTATTTACAAAGTAAGGCAAAGTTAAAAAAAAAAAAAAAAGTTGAAAAATGTCTATTTCCTAATTTTCTTTAAAAAATCTTATCATCTTTTTCTCTTAGATTTTAATAACAACTTTCAAAGCATGCACATTTATTTTTCAATCACTTTGGTCAGGACAAAGTACAGACACACAGACACAGGATAGGAATTAAATTTTATTTCATGTTTCCATGAAATAAAAAAATCCAAATTTCTATAAAACCTTACCCATTAGAGAAAAGGCACCAAAATAAACCATCTCCTCTAAAAGGTGTGTGAAGTTCCAGCTCTCATTTTTGGACTCTGCATCTTTCTGGGGAAAAAAAAAAACCAAACCAAACCAAAACAAAACAAAACAAAACAAAAAAAAAAAAAAAAAAGGGAAAATTGCTTTCTATTTTAGATTTCCCTAGTAATAGTCATAATCCTCACAGTTTTCCAAAGAAAAATCCACAGGAGAATCCACAGCATTTTTGACTTAATATTTTTCTCATGAATGTTGCTGAAATGTAACAAAATTTTAAATTACAGCAGGATATAGGACAAATGTCTTTTAAAAGAGGAAAAAAAAAAGAGAAAATCATAACCTATAAAAATGTCCTTTGGTATGTGTTAAAATAACTTGACCATGAGATAGGAAAACACAAGAATGTAGTTAAGGTGAAAAAAAAAACAGTTTTAGTAAATTATATATGTAAACAGTACTACATTTAGAAAGAGAGCTCTTGATTCAGAACCGGTATTCATCTGTTATCAATGCTGGAAAAAATGCCAGTGTCTAAGTATCAAACTGTGGGGGCCCAAATCCTGCTTCTCTCATTTAGACTGAAAAAATAGCTTGTGGAGCTGTTCTGAAGGCATGCTTGCAGCTATGAGCGTGCTTAGGTTCCCATTTCTGACAGGTGGAAAATTTCTGTTTTCTCTAAAAATATCAGCATATTTCTTTTTAAAAGATTAAAGATAAATCTCAGAGTGCTAAAAAAATCTTGTTTATGTCAAGCAAAGCCCTTCCTACATAACAAATTAAAGGTTAAAGGATATAAGTGAAGCTTCAAAGTGATATGTATCTGAAAGGTCACTTCTTAGCAGACCTCATACTTTTTACATTGCTTGGCCACTGTGGCCTTCTAGCATCATAAATACGTAAGACACAAATAATATTGAAAGACTGTGAAAATCACACAAATCAGAGTAAGAGCTCTTTACTTCAGTAAAGACCTGTGTAGACATTTGCCCTGTAAAAATGTCATAAATTGACCTCCTCATTTAAGCCTTCTCCACTTTTCCTTCCAACTTGCATTTCTGTTTCTTTGATTTGTCCTTTTGGAATGACGAAAGCCCTTTGGAATGAAACTGGGCTATGAACAGTAGTTATACTAGTATGAGAACTTGTTTCATGACGTTTATCTGAATAGGGAAAAAGAAAAAATTGGCATAAGAGAATGTAAACAAGGAAGAGCCGTTCATCTTCTCCTTTCACATTTGATATAAATCTAGAAGCACATTTTGACACAAGAAGACATTTTAATTTTCACCAGAAGATATCTTTGCAAAGAAAATACGTAAAATTAAAAATTGTTGGGATTGTGGCTCTTCATTCAACAATTTTACCCTAAGATAATTACATCAAGGGGAAAAACAGTCATGGACTAGGTAATTTCTTTGAGCAAAAGCTTTTATAACAGAAAAATCATAAGCTTTTATTAATTCCATTAATAAAACAGAAGAGAAGCTCACATGCCTGAAAAATATTTAGGTCATCTTAACAGGCCTACAAGTTAAAGGAAGGGTACTTTAAAAGAAACTTTGGGGGAACTCATCCCTGACAGATCATTCAGAATTTGTTAAGTCTGTTTTTTTAATCTGATTCATTTATACCCACTTACTTTCAATGTCCTAACACTGTTTATTTACACATAAATGTACTTTTCTTGTACAATGTAAAAATAGCCAATGCAAACATAAGGAGGCGCCTGAATGCTTACACCTCTCTCACCCCTCAGAATCCTCATCTACTGTCCTGATTTATCAAGCCAATTCCTGATGATTTATTATAATAGGTGACTAGGGTTTCCAGAGTATAATTTGGTATAATGCTCCAATTTTACAGTTCCCTAAAAAAAAAAAAGATCTGCATCTAATGTTGAGATCAAGCTGCTGACATCCTCAGTCATCTAGCTGGTTGCTGCAATCATACAGAGTCCCAGCAAAAAACAAAAGTCTGTTTCATGTTTTGGTGACTTTATAACTAGCTTTTTGAGAACAGATTTATATAATCAGGTTATGGAGGTATCCAAAGCAACAACAGGACAAGCTTCACCATTTTCTCTGAGAAAGTGTAGATTTCAGACTCCAAATCAACTACAGTTGCAGAGTGGTACTTCAGCAGAAGTCTAGATTATTATTGTGGTTCTACATTTCACATACTGAAAGACAGCCTTTCTTATGGGCAGGCAAAAAAATGGAAAATCCATATTTCAAAAAACTCTCGGGCCAAATGCAGTGGTGCAAACCAATCTATTTTTTCTTACAGGTTAACTGGTGTGTTAAAGAACCAGAATGGAAAGGTTGGTTCCATGCAAAGGTTTTTACAGAGGGACATTAGAAAGAAACCAGAGAGTGGAAAACTTCAATGAAAGGGGATTCATACTGAAAAACAGGGAAGCCAGAGGGTTTTTTTGGAAAAAAAAAAAAAAAAACAAACAAACAAAAAAAAAAAAAAAAAAAAAAAAAAAAAAAAAAAACAAAACAAAAAAAAACCACAAAAAAACAAAAGCAACAAAAAAACCCTTTAAAAACCTTTAAATGAGTGAGAACAGTAGATGCAGAAATATCTTTGGGGGTTGTGGAGGTGATAGGTGCTTTTTCTCTCCAGAGTGTGCACATAATCTCATATGCCCATGGTCACTCATTCGCTGATTTTTTGTGTCAAATCTTAGTAAACTATCTTGGTTAAGCAACAGTTTAAGGAAGAGAATTATTCCCAAGAACATTAGCAGAATAGTGTGTCTCCTTTATTCATGGTGGAATATGGAGATTTTCCAAGAAGCCAGAGGACGTAAGAGATTGAATGAGATTTAATTGAATTTTCATTCATTTTAGACTGGAAAGAATTGAAAAAAGTTGAAAAGCAAAAATGTAAATATTCAATAAGAATCTCTAAAAGCAATAAATTTATGAGCATGAAAATTGTCTGTTCTTGTCAAACATGGCCATTTATGTACAGGAAATTTAACTTCATTGACAAGATGATGTGATAAATAGAGGACATGTAATAGCAATGCATGTTTAGTAAATTCCCATAATTTTTTCACTGTACTTTTATAAAGAATGCTGGTCACTTGAGTATTACTTCTCCAGTTTTACGACCACACCTTGTAATATAAATCAGTGTGCTATAAATCAATAAAATACAGAAAAATCTAACACAGAAAATCTAATTACCGCAATGGTAATGGGGAATATCTCAGAATTTAGGAATGATGTTCAGATATATATAAAGCATTTTTCACTCTCTTTATTGTGTCTCATACTTTTATAAACATGAAACTGAACCTGTAACTTAAAAGCTCTCACACTTTTTTTTTTTTTTTCTGCTTTTCAGATATTTTGTATGCTTGAGGAAGGAGGAGTCACTGAGTTGGAATGTTATTTAGATTCCACTGTGTGGAAGAAATCAGAGTTTTCTAAAATAACAGCTACTTCTGAACAGATTTTTGTCAATTCGTATAAATTCTTGGATTGCTGTTGGAGAAAGAAATGATATATCAATTAAAGGGTATCCTGTTAACAGCACAAAGAAGAGTTGTTTCAGGATGCTGCCCACGTATCACTCTCAAGCACAATGAGAATGTCAGTCATGTTGAAGTTTTGTCATGATAGCCTACTGAAATAACCCACGATGTTCAATTCTTAATGTAAGTCATAATCACCTGCTTCTTCTTTGAAACCAAACATCAGTCTTGCAACGATCTCATTTTACCATGCATCCTGGCAAACAAATTCAAGAGCAAACAAAGGCAGCTTTCTGAATATTTAGCCTGTAGTTTCCCTGCCTGATCCTGTGTTTTATCCCTCAAACAACAGTTGGAGGAAATATTTCTGAAGCCATCTGTAGAAAATCTAGGGAAAATACACCTATCAAATAGCTACTCATTTTGAACTATTCTTTCATGCTTCAGTAGCTCTCCCTTCTCATTAACTTAAAAGTACAGCCAAATTCAAGTGTTGCATTCTCTCCATCTAATCTTGCATCCTTTTCTTCTCTGTCTTCATTGTTATCCTAACAATGCTCACACATCTAAAATGACTGTAAGGGTTTTAGAGCAGTTTGTTGAGTTTTCAAGAAGTGTGTTGAATAGTGAAAGAGTTGGCAAACTACTTCAGTCTGAGTAAAACCGTATTCGTCAAAGAGATGATAAATATTTTTAGGTCATAGGACTATACTTAAATTGGTTATACATGAGACATGGTGATAGCAATATATTTCAAAGCACTCATGAGAATAAAAGAACTCCAATACCACCTAGTGTTAGCTGGGTACACTGTCCTTCACTGAGCAAAATGGTGGAAAAAAGGCAACCACAATGTGGAGTCCTAAAAAGATATTGTGGGGCTGAAAGAGAGGCTTATGCAAAAAGGAGTACCAGACAAGAAATTAATCAAAAATAGCTTCCTAGACTGAAGCCAGTTAAGAGAAATGGCTACTGTGAAATATAGCCTACAGCTGTAGCTTTTGGGGACCTTGCTAAAAAAATGTAACATTTTCTAACCTTTCAATAGCAAGATAATGCTGAAGGACAAAGTCTTATTGAAGGCTAAAAGTGAGATAGAATTAACTCACTGTTTTGGGATCCAAAATGCCTAGGCTGAATTTTCCAACTCCAGAGCAGCCTAGCTGTGCAATTGAACAAACAAATTCTTCTAATGCATCAATCCAGTTCATGCTAATCAAATGGAAATACTTTTTTAAAAAACTGCTTAAAATTTTTATTTCTTCTTCCTTCTTTTCTGCTTTGCAACTGAAGCCTTGGTGGTAAAATGGATTTTTCCATATTCTTTGAGATTACATAATATGCTTTATAGGCAATCAGGGATTTAGGATCTCCTGGAATAAAACAAAAATACCTAGTTCTTTCTGAATATATTTTTCTGATATTAGTTGTAGTAATTTGCCATTTCATGAAGAGGTATTTGGAGTTCTTGCTAACCAAAAATTTCATGTCCAAATCCATTTTTTAATTCTATATCATCTATTATTCTCTACTTACTGTTCCCTCTTGTAAACAAATACACTGCACATTTTACTACTGCATACCTAATTCAATATTTTAAACATACCAGTCCTGCACAAAGAAACACATCCAGGGACAGAAGATGTCACAAAACTTTCCTCACAGGCTGACTGGTCTCCAACACAAGATTGTGATGACTAGTGCTGTTTTGTTGGTCAGACCTCATTTTGTCAATGTCTCTCTCCTGGCTTCTTCCACCTTTCTTTTTGTTTCTTCTAATTCAGGACATACTTTTCCTTTAAACTGGAATCATGTCGTTGTAAGAATATCCCTAACTCAACCCATGTTAAAACTTCCTTAATAGCATTGAATTTTCCATGATCTTTTTACTATAAAATGACAGTTTATAGCTTTTTTTTTTTAACCCACATTTTCCTACAATAAAAGTAACAACATGAAAATCAAAAAAACGCACAGCATATCATGAATACCTAGGATGTTTCTGTACAGACTGCAAGTCTCCCCTCCAACATATTTTCCTTCCTTCTGATGTCTGCTAAGGCTAATCCCTCTGTCCTACACTAACCCCAAAATATAAATGAGCACCTGGTACGGCTGGCTTGGATTCTAGATTCTGTGAGAAAGGCCATCCTGTGAGAGAAGCAATTTCAACATAGGGAGCAGAGGACAGTCAGAAAAGTAAATCCAAATTAATTGTAGTTAAAAAGCATAAATCTATGTTCAAAAAAACCCAAAAAACCCCACAAAAAACCAAACACCCCCTCCCCTCCAAAAAAAAAAAACAAGAAAAACAACCAACCAACTAAAAAAAGGACTGGAACAGTGTGTTTTCCATATTGATTTTGCACAGTATAAGACGAAAGCAATTCAATGTCACAGCTGAAATGTTAGAAATTTGGAAAATTTCCGTGCTCTCAGGGTTAGGCAAGCTCCAAGGTCAATTGCCTGGGGACATCATAGACTTGCCTGTCCTTAATATTTTTAAAAGCTTTACTAAGAAAGAACTCTAGGAATAAATGTGGTATGGGCACAATTATTCTTTCATTTGAGCATGTCTCAAGTTTATAAGAGTGATGAAAGAATAATTATCAATCTGATAATACCTCAACAACCTGGCAGCCATACAGGGAAGATTAACATCTAGATGATTCAAGCTCCATTAGAAACTAACCAAAATCAAGCCAGTTCAAAGTTATTTTAAGGTAAATTATCAAGGTTAATGACCTGCATAAAATATTCATATTTTAATGTATTAACAGTTTTTTGGATGATTTTAAGCAATCCATTGTGGCTCTTACTGTATTCCGGACCAATAAATCTGAAATAGTAATAGCCATTACTGTAACAGAGTAGCATTCATTCTCTCTTCTTGTATTACTGGATCCGTTTAAGTCAATAATTTTATTTAAACAGCTAATTTAAGATAATAAAAAATATTACAGACAACACAGTCTTCTCCTTAAATCAACAAATGAAATCTCTTATTGGCAGTAAGAGGCCTTTGTATTATTTGTACCAAGGAAAAAACAAAATTCAGATAACAAAAAGCCAACTTAACAGTCACCCACAGCAAACATTAAATTAGATCTCCCAGAACACTTTCTTCCTAGTGAGTGGAAAACTGGATGAGATTTTAAAATCATATTTTCAGGGCAAATAGTGGGAAAGCAAATTCAGGTTGAGGAACTGACAGACCTCTAAATCCAGTGTCCTTTTTTCACAACTATTTGGTCTTCATCCCTAGTGTCTCCAGCTGCAGCAGAATCCCATGGGCAGGCAGCTCCCTTTGGGGGTCTGCCTTTTACCCTCTGGGCTTACCCCTCCATCACTGTGTTAATTCAGACCAAACTCACCTGCAGAATGGAATAACACCTGCCTGTGGCTGTTGATGTCTGGAGATGAAAATAGAGCAGGCATTCATTTCTGCCACCCTACCAGGTGGCTGATGAGGCTCACGACGTGTTCAAGTGCTACTGTGAAAATTGACATCACCCTTCTGCCAGAGGCCTCACATAATGTCACTTCAAACTCTTTCAAGGTCAAAATGAAAAATTATAACTGTATCTTGTATACAGCTCTTTTGCACACTTCTTTCTCGGGTGTGTACCTGTCCAAAATGGTTTGTGTATAAAGCACATTTTAGTTGTTAATCTTTTTGCCAGCTAAAGAAAACCAATTATTTGCAATAACTTCAAACTCAAAAATTGCAGAGAAGGATTTTTCTAGTTTGAAGGATTATTTGATCTGAAGCTTGTCTGCAGAGATGTTGCAGCCTGGAAGAGATTTCTAAGAGTCAACATAAGCAAAACATAATTTTAGTAATTTTCCAAGTAGAAAACACTAGGGAGGGGAGGGGAAAAGGAAAAGGAAAAGGAAAAGGAAAAGGAAAAGGAAAAGGAAAAGGAAAAGGAAAAGGAAAAGGAAAAGGAAAAGGAAAAGGAAAAGGAAAAGGAAAAGGAAAAGGAAAAGGAAAAGGAAAAGGAAAAGGAAAAGGAAAAGGAAAATTTCCACGCAGTGGCGTGCTGCCTAGAAACCAGCAGTGAGATCCTGTGAAAAGCATCGCCAAGTAAAGGAAAAATAATGAAAATTAACCTTCTAGTGCAATTACAGTTTTCATTGAGACTAACACAACACCCCAACTGGTAGTTTCTGTTCAAGGCACTAATACTGTTGATATTAGCATTACTAAATATTGTCTACCTTATTGGTAGTAAGATAAGCGTGTAACTATTAGATAAATTTACTAGAAACTGACATGATCCATTTCCTACCTACTAGGCACTATATTTTCTAATATGAACTTACAGACTAAAAACTATGAGGAAACAGCTAAAGGAAATTTATTGTACAGTTATAAATTACAACCTTGAAAGAAAAAAGATAAAAAGGCAGGGAAAGAGTAGGATTATTTAAACATCAGTGGCAATCACTATCCACAAGAAACAAGAGTCAGGAATGTTCAGAGGAGCAGTGCCCAGGGAAGAGAGCAGCTGAGCAACAGGGTGAAAGCACTGCCAGCAGTCCTGTGGGTGGGTGGATTAAAGACTGCAAAGTAAAAGGATGTGCTCTGGAGGGAGCAAAGGGAGGTCTAATAGGGTCACAAATGCTAAGGCACCAAAAGTACTGTGAAGCAGTGCAACAGCAAAATATACATTTTTACTACGAAGAAAACAAAGCAAAAACAAAATCTCCAGAAAGATCACAAGGCCACTTTTTTATGCTCCTGTAAGAAATTAGACCAAAACCACTTGAGATCACCACAAGAAAAGCCAAATGAAAGGGTGAAAATAAAGTGATATTAATTTTACAGGAGCTTTGCTCAAAGCCAGCACACCATGAGAATTTCTGTGATGTGCTCAGACACTCAAGGACATTGGCCCTTATCCCAAGTGCCAGCATCCCAGAGTACCACCTAGCAGCAAAGAAAGAAGGCCAGACAAGAAAGTTCATTCAGATCAAGGCTGTCTTTCATTGACAGATAGAAATTAAACTGCTGGTTTTGGCCTGATCCATATCACTCTGAATGTCCTCCTTTTACCTGACAGAAGCTTGCCCTTCAACTTCATTGCTGCCAAATGGGATGACATTTAAATTTGATGTTCCTTGATGTTAGAGAAAAGGACAGTACCTAAAATAAGCTTTTCCAACAAAGTCTTTTACTTTGAATGTCTCTCATTACCAAGGAGATATAAAAAGGGGTGGCAGCTTACTCTATGCAAGTCACAGCAGAGGGAGCGCTTTCTTGGAGATGGCATTGGAGTCGGTTCATTTTTCCTGTTACCACAGTTTCTTCCTTTCCCCTCCCCTTCCCTTCCTTTCTCCTTCCTTTCCACTTCCTATCTATAAGACTGGTCATGGTTCATTCACTGCTTTATTCTGGTATGAGCAATTAAAGAAAGTTTATACATAAATCTCAAAAAAATGTAGACCTGTCTGTGTTAAATTGAGTTAAATCAATAAGTACACTAAGGGCTTGGGTTTTTTTGTCATTGTTTTTGCTGTTTCTTGGCTTTACGTTTTGTTTGGGTGTTACCTGCAGAAAAGCAAGAAAAGTATCAGATAACCAGGGATAACACCAACCCCTCACACACACAAAAAAACCCCAAAAAAACCAAAACCAAAATCCATACTTACTATCACTGGCTTACTGCTTTTCTTCTTCTTTGTTAAAGTTGATCTTCATTTTAAAGAGATTATTAAAAACTAAAGATAGCTGATCTATTGCTAGGTTATCTCAAAATGAAGCAGGATGCTCCTTTGTCCTCCTTAAAGCCATCGACCTCATATCTAGCTCCTGTTCAGGGACCCAACAGTGACCATTTATAGGTATTGAAGATCCTGATGTTCAGTGTTTGTGGCTAGTAAGTATAAGACTAGGGAAATAACAGATGAACTATAAACAGATGAACTTTCTATGCTTCCAGTCTGCATTAAGATAACATATTTTTCTTCAATAACACAGATGTTAACTCCACAGTTAGCATGTTGCCTTTAAAATTACAGAAAATTGTACAGTTCCCAACAATCAGAAATCAGTTGTACTGTAACTATTTAAGTCTACACTCACAGCAGCTATTTTTTCACTAGATTTAGATTAATTTTCTTCTAATAATTCTGAAATTATGACCATTAGCAAACAATATCTTTGCTGAGGAATAAACTTGGATTCCATTTCATCTTTACACCAGAGTTATGTAAATTCAGACAATGAGACATTACACACTGATACTAGAAAAGACCTAATGCAACCATCATCAGAGCTGTTACAGATGATTTAATCACGTTCCATACAAAATAGGAATATTAAAAAATCCCAGAGTCTGATTCTGCTACTTGTGGCCATAGTTATTCTTACACCAAAAGATCCTGAATATTAAGGAAGTGTTCACAAACTCTGAGTGGACCGTAAGATGCAGAGGTGCTCCTAATGATTAAACTGCTTAGGAGACTGGCACAGCTAGGCTGGCATAATCAGACATTGATAAACTCAGTTCAGCAGAGCATACTGTTGGTGTTGCACTAGACATGAAATTTCCTCAGAATTAAATATGTCTTCTTTTGGATCTGGAAATGCATCAAGCCATTCAGCATGCATGTTTTAAAATTTTGAATAAAGACATGATAGAGCAGAAGAACCAAACATCGGCAAATAAATTATCTAACCATGCAATGAAGCGCTATTAAAAATGAGCTGGAACTCCAAGGAAGGAAAATTATCACAAAAAACCTTATAAGAGCATTAAATGTGTATTGCTTCAGCATATATAATTCTCTTGCACCAATTCAATCACCAGATTTCAGAAATATCAAATTTATCTGGAGACAACTTATCCCCTCTTTACATTCTCTTGTTTGCCTCCATATGAACCAGTATTATAGAGGAAAAATTGAGAAAGGACTGCTAGGGCCTAATCCAGGGTTATGTTCCCTTTCCATCTGCATAATTAGCATCTCTGATATACTCAGCAGAACCAGAAAGGCATAAAAATGAGATTATAAACAGTCCTGAAACTTCCCTGGCCCAAAAGTGAGTTTACATGACTGTCCCTCAGCCAAAGCTGATTCTTGTTGTATGATCAGTCACTGTTGTATGCACGGTTGGGTTTCCTGATCTTACAGGTATTTTCCAATCTAAACAATTCTATGGTTCTGTGATCACTGATTTATACCCAGGACTGATGCAGGCCCATTGCACTGATTTATCTACCTTTCTTTTTGCACACAGGCAAAATGCAACAGCACAGAAACTGACACAGACAGAACATGAAGTAAGCTGCTTGACATCTTGGTCCCAGAACATACATGTGAAAATTTAGATGAAAGGTCCAATACCTTTCCTCTTTGTGTGGGCCCAGTGATAGGAGCAGGCGTGCCTGGGGATGTGGAGAGCATTTCTGTCAATTCCCAGCCTGTTTCTTCAGATCTGCCCAACTGAAGAAGTGGTTAGAATTTGCTCTGTGCAACATATTCCACTATAAATATGGAATCCAGTAAAGACAAGAAAGAACTACATGTTACTACATATTACTAATACTACTTATTTATTGGTATAGATATGTTGGCAAGTGACTGCTTGCTCTTTCAATATGCATAATCCATAAAATTAAATTGAAAATATTCTCCAGAATTCTTCTACACAGATTCTCCAGAATAGAATTAATTTACCAAACCTTGAAGAGCTATGGGTTATTTTTTTTCTTTTTCCATGATAAAACTTCCAAATATAATGGAGTGCTCAGGCCTTCTGATAAAGCACATTACACAGATGACAGGAGAGTGGGTAATAGATGTCCTTTGTTGTACAGGTGTTTTTATAAACTTAGCAGACAACAGAATTTTTAAATAAAGTCTGTCTTGTTGATTCAGAATCCCATTTAATCACTCATGGCTTGTTTTTGGAGTCCTTGCTCTAGCTGTATAGTAATGTATAGAGCTGTAGTCTCCCAGTCCTGTCCTGGATGTTAACCTCTTGTATTTTAAGACACAGCTATCCATGAATCTTCCACCTTAAACTAATAAAGTGACCTAAATCAGTGAAATCAAATATTTCATGTTCTCTGATAAATGTAATAGCAGTTTTTGATGTACAGGCTCAGATACTGATTATATCTCCTTTGCCAAATTTTCATGTATGTTTCAGCAAATCAGAGGGATTGTTTTAATCATTCACACTTTAACTCCACCTTGCATCCAGGTCAGTCAGAGACAAGCAGTGGCAATGAAGTCACCTTTGCATCACATGAGCTACTCACTAATAAATTAATACCTACGCATTGCCAGAAAGGATGTGTAGGAAGAGCACCGACTGACTTGTTCAACATTTTTTACTTCTCCTTTGTAAGATATAAAGGAATCAGCTTTGTTCTGCTCTGAAAATGACAAAGTCATGTGTTTGAACAACCACTGAAAATGCAGTTTTGTTTCAGAGAGTCATAACTGGGAATAAGTTGATCCAGAGTGAAATCTCGCTGTTGAATCAAGAAACAACTGTTACTGGCTTGCAAAAAGACACTTTTATTTTGTTCTGTTCCAAAGAATTGAGTAGGCTTAACAGCAAGTTTTGAGACCAGATTGACTTATATAGGAGTGGGCACTAGAAACATAAATGCTGCTTATCAGCAGGTCAGTCTGTAAATTTGTGTCTTTGAATGAAGTCCTGGTCCCACTTACGCTAACAATGTTGAGATTGTCTGGAACTTTCTACAGTTTTCTTTGGGTGAACACTACCTAACATCTGGAGCAATCCATTTTGTAACATCTGAATCATTCACTTCCATATGGTGGTTCTGGGTAATTGTTGGTTTGCTGATCCTGGAGGTCTCTTCCAACCTTAATGATTCCATGATTCTACAAAAGGGATTTTTTTTTTTCTGGCAACAAGTATGAGTGGGAGAAAGGTAAAACAAAAGTGAAAGATACTGGAATAAAAGGATCTGATTTACTTTGGTATTTCCAAAGTATCTGAGGTAACAGCCTGTACTATCCATTGGTGCACAGGAAGTTCATAGCCATTGTTTTACATGCATAAAATCATGATCTCTGAAACCACCTTCTCACTCACTGTGTTCAACCCCACTGAAATTAACTGAATTTTGTACATAATGATTTGTGAAAAAGGGAAAAAAAACAAGAACCCTGTGAAGCTCACCTGAACTCTTTTAGGTCCAATTTGAAAATCCAATTAAATATTCCTTTAAAAGACATGAGTGTCCTTGACATGTCACTTGACATGCCTATATTACAAAATCAGAAGCTTATCCTTTCAAGTTTATGGCACACCTTTAGGAAAAAGTAGTTCAGAGAGCATTCTGAGTAGCTTGTCAAGATTCCTGTATACATAGCTGAGAGAGACATTATATATAAAAAGCAGAAATAAAGAGCAAATATGGTTTTTGCACAGTGAAAAACTGAAGAGATTTAGATGAGTAAAGAAATAGTACATCCATTTTTCTAGTGTGGATACAAAAAATGTGCTATGATTTTCCAAAGAACCAAAATTAAGGGAGAAGATGCTTTACATGATAATAACTGCATGTACATAGAAGATATTTATAAACTTTTGTTTCATTTTAAACAGTTTTGTCATATGACATTTCTTTTTTCCTTCCTTTTTTTGTTTTTAACATTTATTAACTTCATTGTTTGTTTTCTTGGTCTATACATTGCTTTAGAAAGAGAATGAGATTTTCTGATGGCGATACTTGGGATTTTGCTTCATGAAAAAGGTCAGCTCCAAGATGCTCATTTGTTACAGGAACCAAAATGCCACTGATAAAATTTTGCAACATGTGATGTATTTATGTACCAAAGGTCATCCCTTCAGAGAGTACAAATTGGTCCAGCTCCTGAAATAGATAAATTTATATCAGTGTTTATCATTTGCCTTATAGGAACTTAGTTGTCATGCCAGGTGGTAGAAAATGAAGTGGAAAGACAGTACCTTTCCTGATAACAGAATACTAGAAGGGACTTAAATGCAAGAGAACATCATAACCTTACCACAGTCCATACTCATTTGCCCTTGACTCCAGAGACGAGCAATAGATTCCCCTCTCCCCACCCGCCCCCCCACCCCCCCCCCCCCCCCCCCCCCAGCCTGAGTTCTTACAGCACTTCTCTCACATTTTATAAAAATCATTTTTTTTCCTCACATACATCACCCACGTTTCAGATTTGGATTCAGTAGTGGAAAAAAAGTCACTGCTCCTACTAGAAGGTTGTATTGTTTAAGTTTTTTTCTTGTGATCTCACTGCAATAAACTAGTTGATTAAACTTTTGTGGTTCAAAGGAAAAAGTGAAAATAACTGTTAACATCTGGAAATAAAATTTGGTGTGGAGCAATACTCATATTCCATTTGCATGACAAGACGTTCCTTCACTTGGCTCAGAATGAAGAAGGTTAAGTCCCTGATCTTCAAGGAGAAGCCTCACCAGCCTGCTCCAAACCCTTCAGATGATGATCTACCAGCTGTGACTATCCAAGGACAGATGGAACAGATTTTCTACAGTACACCAGAAGAAGTGGACAAACTAGGCAGCCTTCTGGAAGACTATGAAATGAATGCTGGGGGGAAATAAATCTGTACTGGTTTATTTCCAATGGATCTAACTGAGCTGGACATATATAAATACAGTTAATGGTTCCTTATATGAGAGAACAGAGTCAGAGCAAGAAAACAGACAATATTTCAATGAAGAAACAGTGGCTTCATACAGAAACTGTAAGCAGTCAAGCTGAGAAATTGTATCAGATCCCTTGTAAAATAAGAAATTTCTTCTTAACCCTGCAGAATTGTACTGAATCAATGAGTCCTACACTGTCAGGAAGCCTACTCTTCAAGCATCTTCTTCATTGAGCGGTCTTCCTCAAGAGAGCTGCTCTAAGATTCCTGAGTTTTTCTAAAAATGGATCTTCAAGACAGTTGCTTCTCTGGGGCATATTCTCTAGTCTTGCAAATGATCAGAACCATTCTCATGAATGGCTTTTGCCTATGAGAAGAAAAATAATAAAAATAAATAAAGAACCATTTTTTCACCAAATTGTTTTTCACCAAATTTCAGTCAAATTGTTCTCCAGAAAGCTGAGAATTCCAGTACCATACTCCTGAAAAGTTCTATTCATAAGTAATAAAATCAGTTTTTAAAAGTGTAGAACACCTAGGATACTCCTTTAACTATTTACACAAATCATTTACCATTGCATTCATTAAACATAGTAAAATCAGACCAGTTAGGTAAACAATGGTTCTGCAACCATTACTATTTAAAAAGGAATGAAACCAAACCAGGTGAACAGAAATGCAGTGCAGTTGGACAGAAATTATCTTTAAAAAGAGAGAAACAGGTCTCCCCACTTCTAACTAACCTCAAAGCATGATGTGCCAAGTACAAACCCACCACATTCTATATTTTTCCAAGACCATGTGTTAGAATTAACCCCTTTCTGCAATCATTACAGTTGGAAGTTTTTAACAGAGAAGTCTCAGCAGGCAAGACAGCAGGTGGAATTCTGTATAACTCTAGAATCATTCTTATATTTCCTCCCACATTTGCTGCCTAAAATCATCACACTCAGCAGTGAATTGCCACTAATATGGAACAAATTTTTGTTAAACTCTTAATAGCATTTATTTTACAAAAAGTAGATGCCTTTCTACCTCTGCAAAACATGAAACTCCAGTTTCTGCCCTTTCATCATTTTTCAGTCAGTAACAGCTTCAGTATCTTCATCAGTATTTCACCCTTTCAAAACAGACTGAAGGCAGAGTGACATTTATAGAATACTAAATGGATAGTTTAGATTTATTTCCTGCTGACATTTAGTGCATATTTTAAACAATGAGTGCCAATAATTCTTACTTTTTTTCCTTATTAGACATATCATATATTCAAATTATGTAAATGCATCCCTTTCCCTCCAATGTAGGTGTCTGTGAGGAAAAAAAATTACCGAAAAAGCATGCAGCAGGATTGTCTGCTTAGGAAATGAGCAGTGGTTTACTAACAAAGGGCTGCAGCCAACCTGCTCTGCTGGCTGGGATGGTTTGCCAGGATGAGCTGTGACTTGGGCCAGTCTATCTTGTATGGCAGAAAAAAGCATGCAATATTCCAAAACTGTGCTCCTGGGGAGTAGTGCAACACTGTGCTGATGGAAATGCTGGCCCAGCCCCTCTGACAATAAAGTGTCAGATCAGGGCTGTACCTTATCTTCCAAGCCCTGCCTTTCTCCAAGCTAAATTAATTTCACAGTAACGCTTTTTCCTTTTGAGCTGACTGCAGGTACATCTATGCTCTGTACACTTGTATGGCATGAGGACACTCTGGCAGTTCCAAGTACAGTCTCTCACATGATGGGAAGATTAAGTATAAACTCCTCTAAAACATGGTGAATTGCCTCAGGAATCATGAAAACTAAAACAAATGATCAGGAAGTTAAAAGTTAAAAGTTGTAACGGCTCAACTTTTTAGCTTGGTATTTGCAGCAAGCAAACCTTTTCACTTCCTCCACCTTCAGCACTTACTCAGAAATTTGACAGAAATGCATTTATACATCATCCATTATGCACCACGAGCTGAAATTTTTCAAGCACACCCAGAAGAGCAGACTGGTGTGGTGAGGGCAATGCATTAAAGATTTTAGAGCAGAACCCTTGTATTACACATTTGTAACAGCTTGCTGGTAATGTTTATTCTGCTCTCTATGCACACTGCATGCATCGTTATCTTGACATACAGTCACTAGCAGGCAAGAAGAAAGGACACTGTCAGTTGTCACATGCTATTTTTTTGCTGGGGGGACTGAATTGTCACAGAAATAAAGTTTTATTATACACCAGAATATGTTCCAGACATAGCCTTAAAAAATTCAGTGAAATGTACACTTCTTTAGGATTTACCTTTGCATATTAGATCCCAACAACACAGTAAGGGTTAAAAGTTTGGGGCAATTAATCTAGTTACCAGCTCTAATACCATTTGAGAGAAATCCATTGCTTCTATTGCTGCAAGGCTGGACAGGCTTCTTAGGCAAATCACAGAAGAACTAGGCTGGCCTGAAGCCAGGACGGAGAGCAGCCAAAACAAATATTTCACAATTGCAGTAGGTAGTTTTTGTGGCTGGATTGTTCATCAAAAAAGTGTTTGTTTCTTCTGCTGTCCTTAGAGAACTGCAGAGATATTTAGCACTTCAGGGTGGGTCTGAGATATTATTGTGGGTGTAATCACAGTAGAAAAGTATGATAAGAAAATTAAAAGATTCAAGACACCAGTTTCCTATGCAGAGAAAGTCAGTGTACAGTTTGACACTGGTAGTTTATGCCATACTTCTTATGCCATCATCTTTGTTCTTGCAATAGGGTAATCTGTCAGATTCTGATCTCAGCTCTGTAACTCAAGAAAACAAATTTCTTTCACAATGTCTTTTTTATTTTTTCAGACAATTGAGACTATTTTTTGACTTAGGAAAATTTCTTCAAATTCTTAAGAAAAAGTCGCATGAATATACTGCTGTACACAGCATCTTAAGCAAAATAGAAATGGTATTTATCCAAATTTTTTAACCAACTCCTATGATTTTGTCTGATATTATTTTCATCCTTGTTCATGGTTTTACTTCATCTTGAAAACTGAAAGAGCTGCATAGCTATAAGAAATATTGAAATTATGGTATCTAACACCTGATAAAACTGAAAATATTTTTAAGTTTGGTACCAAATTTCAAAATTACTTTTACAGAGTTGAAAAAAGAGCAGCTTTCTCAGAAAAATGTTCTGAAAAGCACATGAATATTAGGAAACTCCCCAGAAGTGTCACCCTTTACCTTCTAAGTGTACCTGAACATCAGGAAAACCAAATGTTAATACTCAGGTTACCTATATTAATTACTGCCAGTATAAGTCTGCCATCAAAGGATTACCAAGGACTGTTAATGAGATCCACTCACTTAAATTATTTAATTCACTGGTCACTAGATACAAATGAAAGTATTAGACTGAAAGAAGGCATTATCACAGAAACCCTCATGGACTCTTGCCCAAATCCTTACCTTTTTCAGTTTTGCATAGAGGCAGGTAATTTACTTTACTGCATTTTTTACTGCATTTGCTGAATTGCAGAATTTGAGAGGAAATGGATGCTTTTCTGAAATGTAGATCAATTTCTTAGAACACTATTTCCTGGGGAGGAAAAGAAACCACAAACACAAAAGGTGGAAGAGGGGAAGAGTAAACAATTAAAAATAAATATAAATGCTTCAATCATTTCTGTAGGAATCATAAGTTTTGCTGCTACCAAGGTAAAATATTTTCTTGAGGAAAAAAAAGACAAAGACCAGCTGCAAAAGTACTGAAGGTACTCATTTGTTCATTTGTTCATTTGTTGAGACAAAGACTAGTGCTTGATCTACAGCAAAGATTGAGAGATCCCTGAACTCTAGTCCAGCAGAAAATATACACTTCAAGCTAAACTATTTGAGTGCATGATGTGATTTTCCAGTGGAAGATGGAACTACAAAATATACATTCTAGTCATCACTAATTTGTTCCCATGACCTGTGCTACATCTTCAAGCTGCTTAAGCAAAACCTGTTTTCATATTCCAGTCTTCACTTCAGATAAGAGAAACAGGTTAAAGTTATAAAACATCTTACTATTTCTAAGGAATTACTCAGCATTTCACTTAATATTCTTTGATGTGGTAAAATCTATGAGATGAAAAACATGTGAATGGCAATATGAAACAAAATATGAAACAAAACATGAAACAAAATATTGGGCATTCATGTAAAACTACCAAAATCGTGCTTAACAAATTCAATTCTAAATTACTGGTGTTTATAATTATTTTTAACTTGATTAGATGCACAACAAAATAATGAAGTAAAATTTTAAAAAAGTCACACTTATTTTAAGGAAAAGCCTTCTAGACATAAAAAGAGTAGAGCATTTTTCATTATCTCAGTTACAAGGATTCCTGCACAGACTCTATTTCTCACTACAGTTAGAGGTTATTAATGTTCTTGTGAGTCTGAAAGGAAATCTAAGACTGCATAATTTTTTTTTTTTTTTCATGGAGCAATACATCATTCTGTTGTTTTGATTGGTAGACTATAACGTAGAGATTTCAGGCCTGGGTTTTATCTTCTGTAGTTTTCTACTGCCAAGCTTTGAGTTGAGTTTTGTATTAAAGGAATTCCACAGATGTATTAATATTTGAATTATATTATTTGTACCTTACTGTTATGTCAACAACTATAAAATAATGTCTTGCACTCAGATCACCAGAGTTAAATAAAATTTTGTACTGATGATTTTCTATAAAAGAAGTAATAACCAAATTATACTAAAATTAAGACTCATAAGAACATAAATGTAACATATACAGTCATTTTATGAAGCTAGAATAAGCTACAATATTTTTATTTGGAAGAAAATGACAGCAAAGTTTAGACTTCAGTCAGCAACTCAGATAAATGCTAATGACTTAGATTTAGACTGGATCAAAAAGACTCCAACAGACAAAACAGGTTCATCAAGTAATATGGAGTACAGCTATATGACATACAGCACAATCTATGGATCAATATTTTTTTGACATATTACATTAAAGATTTGCAACTTTCCTCCCATAAGCTTTGTTTTCACAGCCACCATATTAATTGTAACTGACTGCACCTATCCTCAAAAAGTTTGGAATATCTTGTTCAAATATTTTAGGAAAGTCTGATAGATGCTGAAGTCTGAAAGGTATGAAATTCATACCCTATGAAGGCCCTAATTTATACATTGAAGCAGAGAAGTGTATGATTTTAATAGCAGTACACTGTGTTTCACATCTGTTGGCTAATCAACTTGGTTAACTTAGGCCATTCATACCCTTCCTTAGCCAGCAACAAAGAGGGAAGAAGAAATTTAAGGGATTATAAGAGATGGTTTAGAGCCACAGGTACAAAAAAAAGTGGTGTTATTTTGGCATCAGAGAGGAAGAAAAGGAGTACTTCAGTGCTGAAGGCAGGAAGAAGAAGGGAACTGGGGTCACCAGTGCATAAAGAATTGAGATCAGTAAGGGATCAATCTTCATGAGCTACAGGTGGAACAATTTTTTCTTACTTTTAATCATAAGGTAGGAAGTGGCAATATTATCCTTACATGAATATCAGTTTGCTTCCTTTTCAACAATACTTACTTGTTGTTTATTGAGGAAGAAATGCTTTTTGCAACCTTCTCAGGTATATGTATTAGAAAATACCTATAATTTTTTGAAATTGTATATTCATAACTAGAAATGCACATTTTATTAATAGACCAATAGTAAATACATTTATTTAGCAAGATTCATTGGTACACTTGGAAATATTTTATCCTGGCTATTCAAATGATGGGTCATTTTACCTCGTATATACTGTAAAGATGGAAACACCTTTTTTGTGTATTATGCAGAAACCTATTTTATGATCTGAAATGGTACAGTAAAATTTCTCATAATAGAAGTTATTAATGTAAAATTATTTTGCAGCAGGCATAAGGTTTTTGATGTGTTTTTTTGTTTTGTTGGCTTTTGGAGATGGAGGGAATGGGGAGGGAATTGTTTGTTGCTTGCTTTTGTCAAGATGGTTTGAAGAAATGGGCATAAAGTAACAGTGAGTTTCTGTGTGTCATTTGGTCTCATATTTTTTTGAAGCCATTTACACTATGTCTTTCAGCTTCATCCCCAAGACAAACCATTTCTGAAAGTAAAGGCATTGATGTCAGAATCAGTTGTGCTCAATGCATTCTGAATAACAACAGGTTTGTGCTTAATTCTCCTGTTTCTTACTTGCACCTCTTAAATGAGTTTTCTGTGTCAGGAAATCAATATGTTATACAGTTTGTAGTGCATCAGTTATAATGTGCTTTAATCATCCTTGTGCATCTAGCACTTGCTGCCACAGTCTGCTGGGAAGTTTGTCTCCCATCCTTTGGGCAAAAGGAGTTTTGTTAAATTAGCTCCAGTAGAAAGTGCTAGAAATACACTGCAGAGTTACCAAAAGCAGTAAGATAGACAACTTACACTTGGTGTTACTACAGAAATGCATCCAAGAAAGAGGAAAATGCTTTGCTCTATGAAGTGTGCTGTGGTATATAAAAGGTTAATTCAGTGAACTGCAGAAACAGTCTGATTTTTCAACCTCTGATGAAACAGAAAAAATATGAGAAAAGCACATGGTAATTTATTCATCATGTGGCACAATTCTTGATTCAGCTTAAAGCTGAAAACACTGATGAGGTACACCATTACAATCGCAATGAAGCCTTTACAGTATTTTATAGGAATTAAAAATTAAGATTTATCTCTGAAAGTGGGAGTAGAAAAAAATGTGTTTGTTTGCTAGATAAATATTCTAACAAGTTAGGCAACAGACAGAAAGAACTGAAATTCCAGTGCGTACACTGGACAACAAATTAGACATGCTTCCTCCACCCTGAGGGTTTCCAGCCAACTGTGCCATATCCTCTGCTCCAGTTAGGATCACAATCCTACAGGGTCCAACTGTGCACATTGTATTGGCTGGTGCTTGCCTGATTCCTGGCTGGAGAGCTGATGTCAGCATAATAATAGAAACAGAGTATATCCACCACTGACTGGATTCAGCATTCAGTTTCTAGACTTTGGTATTTGCACAGATACATGTTAGAAGCATAGTGTTTAGTTCTGGGCCTCATCCTTTCTTTAACTTTGCTTCTCTCAGGAGATGCTTAACAAGTATCCCCAGGTAAGCATGATGTTAAACAAGTATTATCTTCAAATCTTGCTGTCCTTTAGAGAAAATATTTCTACCACACCCCCTCACTACTCCAGAAAAAAAAAAAATCAAACCTTTATTCTGAAACTTTTGCGTTTCCTAGTTCAGCAGCATTTTGGCAATGGAAGCTCATTCACTGCTGTCCCCATGCAGCACTCAGTCAAATTAAGTCCCAATAATTTAGTTTCCTCCACGGGAAGGGGGTGGGGGAAGAGGAGGAGAGGGAAGGCAAGGTAAGGCAAGCCAAGGCAAGGGAGTATTATGTTATCAATATGAATTCATGATTTTTCATTTTCTTCTTACTCCATCCTGTTACTCTTATGGGGTTTTATTGGAAATTTCACATTACTCTTGAATTTCTTCTGTAAGCTTAAGCCAGCTTTCTTTTTGCTCTCTTACAACAAGCTTTTTCCCCTGACTGGACAGGACTTGCCCACTAAAAGGTAGAAGAAATGAAGGTGTGAGGTTGTTGGGCTGTGGGTGCTAAGCAGGATAACATCCAACACCACCATGAAGGAAGAATCAGCACAAAACAAGAGAAGGAAGAGTTTCATCATGCTCAATGCAGTTGTCATCCTTCATTTCCAAAATCAGAAGTACCTCTCACCATTGAAACCAATGGGGGAATCTAGGTACCAGGTCTCATTTTCACTTTTGGTGGACCCTTCAAAAATTTACAGGCACATAGATTGTGGCAACCTCCAGGAATCTCAAACACTGTGCTATGTAGGAGATATATCCTGAACAAAAACCTCAAAAAAAAGTCATGTCAAGTTTTGTTAGTTTGGGATTTTAATGAGAGTGCTTCTCTCTCCCTACTGCTTTTTTTTTTTCCCCTCTCAGAAAATCTGTTTCATTTTCCCATCCTGTGACAGACAATAGCTACCTGATACCAAAAAGCTTCAACCTGCAGAATATCCAGATGCTCATAACTGCTTCATTTTCTTAACATCAGTTTCACATAGCAATATATATCCCCTTTATGGGAAGCACTGTTGTATTCTAGAAAATCAGCAGAAAATTTCAGAAAAATTAACAACAAAGAGATGTGTTTAAAAAAAAATCACTTTGGAAAAATGCCATATATTGAAAATGATTTTTTATTAGCCTCTCTGAGTTGTCAAACACTGCTGCTTTTCCATGATCCTGAGAACTGACAAAATGGATGAATTTTTCAAATATGGATGGCACAAAGCAAGATCTGGCAATGCAGTAGAAATAGTTACAGAAACAGGAAAAGCTGCTTTGAAAAAGGGCCAAATTTGAAGAATGTTCTGCCGTCTAATACTCTGCAGGATTAAGGAGAATTTGAGTCTTCACAGAAACCAGTCAAAAGATTGCTGTCACATCCTGAAATGGAAGCAATCATTCATTCACGAGTTTTCCTTCTAGACCTCCTCTCAATGAAATTCAGATAATTATTTCCCTGGAGCAATGCTGAGCTGCCGCCTAGAGATGCCTCCTCCAATAGCCGAGTTAAACCCTATTAGATTAGATTTTCTTTTTTATTTATTTATTTTATTTTCTCTTACTGCTGCTACTGTTGATCTCACGCACTTACAGCCAGGAGACAGACATAAAGTATAGGGGTTTTGCTTCCCTGCAGAGAGGGAAAATTTGATGCTGCTTCTACATGGGCTTGTTCAAGCAAACCCTGATTTCCTAGAGGGCAGAGGGGTGCAGCAAGGAGCAAGAGGTGAGAGGTGATCAATCACTGCTGTAATTTCTGCATATGAAAAGAGCCAAAAAGCAGCCTTTCCAAGACATTGGATCCTACTAGTGTTCCAGTAGCTTAAAGTCAAACAAACTCAAAGGGTCAAGGGCCAAGAAAGCTCACTCTTTATACCTCCTGGGTTTCTGCATCTTCTAGACTGGATCAAAAAATAGCAGGGATGGCTCTGGGCTAGCTGAGCCAGGTAGATCTGATGAGGAAGGTCACACAATACTCCTTAAAGAATCAGGGCAAATACCACACATAAACTGCTCCAGCTACATCTTTAAGTGAACTCAGAGGCGGGTATTTATGTACTTACTAAAGGACAGAAATGGTGTCTTGGAAAGACCAGTAAAGACAGAGGAAAAATTGAATTATTTTCAGTAGATAATACATAGGTCACATCAGACATGACAACAATCTTAGTGGCAGTATTTAAAGCATACAAATATTTCAGCTATATCAGGTTTCCGGCAAGAAAAAAAAAATCACTGTTTCGTTTATGAAGTGACTAGGAATCAGACAGGCCCTAAGCCATTGCAAACTTTGACAGTTCCTAATTCTTTCCCCTATTCATTTTTTTTAAATAAATTAAGATTTGGATCAAAAAAATTGTTTTCCCTCATCTAGGATAGTGTGGGAAGGTGTGTGTGTTGACCCTAGGTAGGTGCTAAGTCCCCACCAAACTTGCTCTATCACCCTCTCCTCCTCAGCTGCACAGAGGAGAGAAAATACAAGGAAAGGAAGTAAAGTTAAGGACAGAGATCCCTTAACAATTGCAAAACAGACTTAATTCAGAGAAATTACTTTAGTTTATTACCAATCACATCAGAGGGGAATAATAGGAAACAAAACCAAATCCTAAAACATCCTCTCCCCTTCTCCTCCCTTCTTCCTGAACAAAACTTCACCCTCAGATTCTCTTTCTCCTCTCTTCACAGTGGTGCAGGGGTATGGGGAATAGTGGCTGTAGTCAGTTCATCACATATTGTCTCTGATGGTCCTTCCTCCTCAGAGGTGGGACCACTCACATTCTCTTACTGCTGAAACGCATGGTCCCTCCCATGGGAAACAGTCCTTCACAAGCTTTTCCCATGTTAGTCCTTAACAGGGGGTGCTTCAGGATCTGATTCAGCATGGGTGCTTTCCACATGGTTCATCTCTCAGGAACAGCCTGCTCCAGCATGGATTCCCCATGGGGTCACAAATTCTGCCAGAAAAACTCCCCCAGCATGGGCTCCTCTCTCCACAGGGCCACAGGTTCTGCCAGGAGCCTGCTCCAGTGTGGGGTCTTCACATAGTCACAGCCTCCTTCATGTAATCTCTTACTCCAGAAGGGGGTCCTCAATGGGCTGTGGGTGGTTATCTGCTCCACCTTGGACCTTCATGGGTTAAGGGGAAACAACCTGCCTCACCTTTGTCTTCTCCAGGGCTGCAGGGGAACCTCTGGTCCAGTGCCTGTAGTACCTCCTCTCTTTCCTTCTTGACAGCCTTGGTGTCTGTGGGTCTGTTTTTCTCACATATTCTCACTTCTCTTCTGGCTGTTTTCCACAGCAGTTTTTCCCATACTTTAATAGGTTATCCCAGAAGATGCTAGTGCTCTCTGAGATGTCTTTTTCACATATGGGCTCTACCTTGACAAGTGAAATATCTTTCTTGGAACTGTCTGGCACTGGCTCCATCTGATAAGAGTGAAGTTTCTAGAAGCTTGGCACAGAAGCCACCCCTGTGCCCCCCCAACTCACAAATAAAATCTTGACATGTAAACCCACTGGGTAGTTCCCAAATAGGACTATCCTCCTTGTTAATAAGGTTTGATTCTGAACTGCTCCTCCGAACTTGATTAGCCTTGCCCTTCTGCAATGGTCTGCTCTTGAAGGGACAAAAGCCCCTTCAAGCATTTTTAACAAGCATTTTTCCCCTGCCACTTTCTCGGGCCTTCAATATAACCTAATCTGAAGCATTCCTTACATGTAGAACCACATCTTCACAATCACAAAGCATCTTGTGTGGGCTTCTCCATACAATGTAACGGGACAAAATACTCCTTTTTGCAAAAAGGACAAGGAGACTGACCTTTGACAGCATTGCACTTAGAGCTGGGAAATAGAAAAAGCAGGTAGCAGGGAACAGTGGAAGCACAAATGTGCACCGAGTATGTTTTCTTTAGGTTACTCAAAATTTTTCTAAGGCAGAAAACCAAAATTTTTTTTTTTACTGTACTCCAGCCAATATGAAACTGAAAAGTATTGAAATATTCATATAAATCAATCTAAACTCAGGCAAACAAACTGCCTCCCACCAAGATATGAGTTATGCTTTCTTTTTTCCTCCTCTTTCTTTTCTATTTGGCTAACTGAGAAATCAATTTCAACCAAAAAGACTTAACCTCCTGACTAAGGTCTACACAAGACTTATTAAAACAAAGAAAATATGAGGATATATCTCTGCTTATGAGATAACATATCACAATCAGACAAAATAATTGTGATACATACAAGTCTTCTGGACTCAGGAATGTTTAGCCCTTGTTACTGAAAGATGTCTAGAAGTATTTCACCTCTTCATATGTGTTCTTTGTATAAATACTGCATTGTCAAGAACACATTGTCATGGAGAGGAACCTGCTGTCATCACTGCTTGTCACTTCATCTCCTCTTCCACATTTTAATGAATGACCTTGGCTAAGTCAGCATGCCCAGGAGAGCTGCACAGAGGGAAAGAAACAGAAAGGGTAGGTATCCAAGTAGGTATTTCTAGTTATCTGAATTATTCTCATCCACATCTTTGGAGATTAACATTGTCTGGATTTTTTTGACTTGCAGCCAACCTAAGCTGTCTCCAAAATTCCCAGCCAAAAGTATTTTGATCACGTTTGTCAAGGGTACCACAAAAGCCAGTGTCCTCTTAACTGGTGATACACTGGAAGCAATGACTCAAAAATGAATGACTAATAGACTTGAATATGAAAAAAATAAATCAGACACTAGAGGCAGAATGATAACAAGGAACAATTTTATTGTCCAGGAATAAAATGAAACAAAACTACCTCAAGATTTAGCTCTTGAAAACTACAACCATAAAGGTGCACTCTTTTTCTAGCTTTGATGCTGAATGTTGTTTCACTTTTGTAAACTATAATATTTGTCACAAAAAAAAATCCATAATATGCTGATTTTTTTATAGGCCACAGACATTTAGAAGTGTTCAATCCAAAAATGTTAAACTATACAGTAAATGCTGTCCCAGGAACAGCAGAACCCAGCTGCTTTGGTGAAATCAAAACTTTGTCCACAGCTTATTAAAGACCATATTAACTGCCTGAGAAAAAAAGGTATGTTCACTGGCACTGGCCCTGTGTGGAATGGCAAAAATGGTAGATTTATTCTTGACTTACAGAAAAGCTGTCAAGGCTCAGTCCATGCTCAGAGACAACAGCAAGGATCTAGCACTACAATATGCTTTTGATCTGTTTCTTACCCTTCCTAATACTGAAGAACCTCCCTTCCTATCTATCTTTGGACTGCCATCTTGCAGTGGATAATATAATCATGTGATGATAGACTACACATCTATTTGAATGATCAAGGTTCTTTGTTTTACTTATTATTCTTGAAGTAAGTAAAATATAGCCAACTTTAGCTTACTTGCACACCAGGCAGAATGAAACAAAATGGCTATGCATTATTTGCCTACTACTTTGTTTTGCAGAAATGAAGAAGAGCTGAATTTGCAGTCTAGGTTCCCCACAAAAAAACACAGCAGTGAAGGAATTCAAAGTACCACATGAGGCTGGAAGACTACTATCCTTAAAGATATGAGTAATTTGGAATTTTGAGAAATCATCAGAAAAAAAATTGCAGAAAGGCTATTTAAGTTTAAATCACTACCTAAGCAAGTTCTCAAGAGTCAACAAGTTTGGAATAATTTCCCTACAAGCACATATTTTTTACTTTCAAATCCAGAGTCAAAGTCAAAAACCCATTTCTGTTTGGTGTACAAACTTGAGATGCAGTATGCATGTAGCGGAGAATTAATAAAGGTATAAGGAGCTCTTTTGTAGATCCTTTTCTGTATTTCATCAAGTAGACATTGCCACTGAAGTTGTCAAAATAACCTTTTCCAATCCTCCCTATTATTTAAGCATCTCTAGCACATTAAGAAAATGAAAAGCATTAGCTTCAAGCATCTTTTTGATACTTAGAAACACAAAAGGTGAGTTAAAGCATCTCACTTCATTTTAAAATTCCCGTGTTTTATAAAAAATCTAGTTTAAAGTAATATTTTAAGGCACACTAGAACATATTTTTTGATTACCAGCTGCAATGCCTTCATTTGGCACTCGGCACTGAAAGTGTGTTCTTATTTCATGCTATGATTGTTATGTGTTAACTACCTCTCTCTGCAATGTGATTTAGCTGTATAGTAAATACTGCATATTAGCTAGTTCAGAAAGAACACTCTCCCTTTACCTTCCACTGGCATCTGGAAGACTGACCGGAAGATTGTTTCCTATCTTTTCCCAAACCACAATGAACCTTTTTTGACTAATGGCTCAAGTTAACATTCACAGAGCTGTGGAATAGCTGGAATTAAACACCTGAACAAATTACAGCAAAACAACAAACTCCATTGTGCCTAACCCCATATCACAATATTTCTGACTTTATTCCATTTTTGTGGGGTTTTTTGTTGTTTTGGTTTTGGTTTTGTTTGGTTGGTTTTTGGGGGTTTTTTGTCACCTAAATGCAAGTTTTAAAAAGTTATTTCCTAACTACAGAATCATCATAGAATCTTAAAATGGTTTAGGTTGAAAGAGGACGTGGTAAAACAGCAAGTTTCAACTCACTTGCCAAGGGCAAGTAAACTTTCAATCAAACCAGGCTGCTCAGAGCCCTATTCAACTGGCCTTGAACATCTCCATGGATGGGACATCCACAGACTCTCAGGATCCTGTGCCAGTATCTCAGCGCACCTGCAGCAAAGAATTTTTTTCTAATATCTAATCCAAATCTAGTCTCTTTCTATTTGAACACAGTACCCCTCATCCTGTCACTATATCCTCATGTAAATAATTTTGCCCCATCTTTCCCGTAAGTTCCCTTCAGGTACTGGAAGGCCACAATTGGGTCACCTTGTAACCTTCTTTTTAGCAGGCTGAACAATCCCAATTTTCTCAGTTTTCCCCCATAGGAGAGGTGCTCCATCCCTCTAATCATCTTGGTGTCTCTCCTCTAGAGTCACTCCAACAGTTCCAGGTCCCTCCTGTGCTGGGACCCCAGAGCTGGATGCAGGGTTCCAGGTGGGCTCTCACCAGAGCAGAGCAGAGGGGCAGAATCCCCTCCCTCCCCTGCTGCCCACGCTGCTTTGGATGCAGCCCAGGACACGTTTGGCTTTCTGGGCTGGGAGTGCACACAGCCAGCTTCTCATCTCAGCAGGGTTGTGCTCAATCTGTTCATTCCTCAGTCTGTGTTGATATCAGGTGATTGTCCTGACCTAGGTGCAGCACCTTGAATTTGATATTGTGTCTTGGTTTAAGACACTTTAAGAGAAACCATTCTGGAATGAGCAGCTTCTACTTATAAGTTTAGCTGTTTTATTGCCTTTCCACCAATAAGAAAATAATATGAGTAAATATAAGTGAAAAAGTGAGAGTATACAAGGTGAACAGCAACAGGCAAACAAAATCATGATAAATAACTACTGGGTACAAAATTGTTAAGTCTCAGGAACACCACAGGAACTATGAAACACCCAGAATGGCAGCATACTGTGTGTAGCTCAAAGAAGAAAAGGAAGACAGTTTCATGTGGAAGGCTACTCTTTGGGAGCCAAAGACAGGATGCCTTCGGAAGACACCTTTGTTTAAGCCATGGCCAGAAAGTGGCACAACTTCCCAGGTTCCCTTGTCAATTAATATAAATGCTCAAGTTGTCAATCAGCAGTTACCCACTCCCCAGTCTAGAAACTTCTGCCTGTTCCACCTTCCCATTGGTTCTTCTGCAAACTCTACCCCCCTCCTTTTCCCCTATTGGAAGAGCTCATGTCAATCCTCATTAGTTTCTCCTCCTACCTTTTCCCTATTGGACATATTGTGCTCTGGCCCTTCCCTTGCTATTGGCTCTTCAGCAGTCAGAGCCCTCTTGTTGCGGTCGTGTTCCTGTGTGTTCCTGTACCCTGCTACCTCTGGACCCTCGGACTTCCCTACCAATAAAACCCAACTGGGTAATCTGACCTGAGAGACTGCCTTCTTTTCCTGGTGTCTCATCATTACACCATCCGGGCCTGAGGAAGAGGTGGGCTGAGGGACTTGTCCTGGCTGGATCAGGAGTCGCTCTCGAGAAGGCGGGATCCCCGACAGCACCAAACCAGGGGAAGCAACCCACGGTTTCAGTCCTCCCCTTTCACTCCCTTTGCTCTGTTATCTCCCCAGCAGCTGGAGCTCTCACTTGTATTTTCCAGGGCAAGGGGCTAGAACTCACAGTGGGGCTTCACCTTCCTTACATCAGGAGATGACAGGAGGAGTGGGCTGGAGTGTCTCGAGTTTGGTGCTTTTCATGCTTCAGCCAGGCGTTGTTGCAGGAATGGAGTGGCTGTGGTGTGGCAGCACACAGTCATTCCCAAAGTTGCCTCAGTTCTTTTAATATCAATAATCCATGAGGCAAGGGACATGAAAGCAAACCAAAAGGCTAGAGAGAGAGAGACTTCACATGAGTCGAAAGTCCACGAGTCCATGCATGCTCTGCTTCCATATTCCAACTCAATAGCCCAGGCAACCCGTGGCCCTGTTTGCAGCCACAGCGCTCGGACTTAAGGAAACAGCAACAATTTGGGCACAGATAGATGTGAACTACATTAACATTTTGGGTTACCCATGGCAATCTTGTTAAATTGTGTAAGATTCTCATAGACTCACTTCTCAAGCCTGTCTAGATCCCTCTGGATGGCATCCCATCCTTCAGATGTGTCAAGTGGACCAAACTCTACATGTCTGTCAAAGCCATGATTCCATTTCCTCACTTAGGAATCGGATTTCCAGTCTGCAAAACAAGCTCTAGCATCTGTAAAAGTAATTCTTCATACACAAGAACTATTTGTCCCATCTATATTGCTTTTTCTCCACTAATAACATGACATGGAATTTAAGCTAGTTCATTTTTCTTATAGATAGTTGATCTCAGACTTGCTGCTTCAGTTCTTTCTGCAGCTCAAGTACTGAAAGTACTGGAAGCTCAAGTCAAATTATTCATTAACATGATACACAAGACACAATTAATTAGGTCCTCCAGTCTGTAAGGTAGCTGAAAATAGGGACACTGTGTTTGTAAATTGTCAGGTACTAAAAGGGATACAAAACTGTTCATCTCTGATGCAATATTTCCATCCTCTCTCCCTGATTTAATTAAGTACTGTTTCAGTGTTCTCGTTAACTCCTCTAGTCCTGATAACACACTTGCTCAATACTCAGCAAAGCCACAGGAGCCTGTGAAAAGTCCTGCTCCAAGAGCTCTTCATGTTCCCTTAACATTCGCATTTCCAACTGCATGTAAGAAAACTGAAGAATTAGATGTTATCCTCAAAACTGAGGCAAGGCTTACAGTCGTCTTTTCCTATGGGGCTATGAAAGTGTGCCTGAAAAATGATGTATAATGTTGCTCAGCCACACTTCATCCTGCTAGCATTTTCTCAGTCCTTAGAGAATTCAAATCTTTGTTGAAGCAATTCCCATGTTCTCAGCTATTCTTCACAGTTTAGGCTATTCAACTGAAGCAGGTTGCTACCAACCTTTATTCTAGCAGATCTGCAGCTTTTACTGTTCAATATATTTTCCCAGCAGGAAGAAAAGAGATCCCAGTTTTTCAGCTCTGCCCTCATAATTGTTTTCCAGGAAACTCAGTCAGCAGTTCTGCATTTTACAACTGCTCTCCATCTAACCATTGAAACTGCTTTTTTTTTTTTTTTTAACATGGAACATTTTCATAATAATATAATATTTTCTGATAATTTCATTTTTCTGAATACTTTAATAATCTTTAGTATTCTTTACTTTGACCTTGTACACATTTTCATTATCCTAATATGTCATCTGGGACATCCATTGCCTTTTTCTTTAATTACATCAAGAAGTACCTCCTTTGGTGAGTATAATCTCAATTGTTTTGATCTGATTTTACAAGTGATCTTAACTTTATTAAAAAACTTGGAAAACACCACTTTTCTCAGTGGAGCTGATTAAACCATAAGCCACCCAACATATTAGCAGATCTGTTTCAATGTAATGGTTGTCAGATTGCCTAAGATTAATTTAGAGATTCCAATCCATAATTGAAATTTAGGGTTATAACATTCATTTAATTCAGAAGCAAGATTTGAGGCAAAACTGGTGTCTAAAAATGCTCTTACCTGTGATGCATTTCAACCTTTTCCTCTTTAAAGGAGGACTCATGGTAAAAAACCTCTTGAGGAGTTTCCTCAAAGGCTGTTTGAGGCTCTCATCAATGCAAGTCAGGAGGAACCTGTTCTGCATTCAGGGAGAGAGAACACTGCCAATTTGACATGAAAAAATGAAAATTCTGCCTCTATGAAAGTCTTTTAAAAACACATTTAAAAAGTAAGATGTGGCATCAACCACTCATCCAGGATAAAGCCGGAGAGCACTTCAATTGTGAACTTACTGAACTGAGGCTTCTTCTGTCACATGGGGAGGGATATTATACAAAATTTCTAGTCATGTCCCCACAAGCCCTGAAACAACCATAAAATACAATGTGCTAATTAAGAGCTATGAGATTAAATAATAAAGAAAATGATATATCACTGCAAGTGGATTTTACTGCAAGCACTACATATGAGTGGACTGCAATTCATCATGCAGAGCATGACTGCTTGCATATTGTCACTCTCTTTCTCATATATATTAAAATTAATATCCCTCATGAATTTTGATGGCTCATTTCCATCTCCAGTTTGGAATGTGCAGTGCTTTTCCACTGACCATTTCAGAACTGGCTGATCACAGCCCTACTGCAGTCCTGCCCTGTTTTCCCCAAGTACCCACCCAAGGATGCTGTCCCAGGAGCACTGAGGGATGGTTGTGGTGCCCTAGGGTAACCCTGACCGCAGAGCTGCTGTGGTTGGGTTGTGCTCACTCTGGCCAGCAAGCCAGGAGCTGAGCTGCCATTGCTGGGTCTCCTACATGATCTACGTCTCTTGCCCAAATCTTCTGTCCAAATTGCTTGGGGCCTTCTGCCCTGCAGTCTGTCATCACAGGCTGTACTTGCTGGGTAAGAGTTGCTGGAAGTTATCTCTAAACAAATCCTGTACTTTTCTCTATTCAAATCCCATAGTTAATATTGTCTACTTATCAAGCCAAGAAGGCTAGCAAAAATGTTGGACCACAGGGCTTTTTGTGAGTAGGAGGCAGGTTGCTCCCATATAAGGCCATGTCCCAGGTTCCTTGTGCCTTCTCCAAGCACAAGACAAGATGTTCTGATAGAGCAGGAGTCCACCAGACCATGAAACATGCAAGCTCAGGGTGGTCACCCTCTGTACTCTCTGGTGTATGAAAGGCTTCATCAGGAGGAGGGATGCAACAGTTTTTGAAATGTGCCCACATTATCTTTTTAATTACCCTATAAAAAGGCTAAGCAGTGAGTGAATAGCATCACACAAGTGATGCCAGGTTTACAGATGGAAACTTGGCTGGGCATAGACAGTTGGAGCAAGATGGACAAGATGTAAAGGAGAAATTTTTTTTGTCCTTCATTCCCTGGCCAAAGGGATAGCTTTTGGTCATCAAAATCTTCAGATGTGGTTTCAATTAGCAAACCTGACAACTTGCTAAGCACCCGTCAGGCCTTTCCTGCTACCAGTTCAGTCATCCTAAACGATGGAAATAGTCACTTTTGAATGAACTAGGAGAACCAAAGAAAACCTAGAGAACCAGTTCACTGCAGAATTTACCTGTAAATGGTCCTCTCAAAAGCTGTTGAGATCTAGGTCAAGGGAACTGGCAGATGAATCTGTGAAGACACTGTCTTTCATGCTTGAAAAGCCAAGAGAGACTGATGAATTTTCAGAGGAATCATAACCCCCCGTTTTAGAAAGGGCATCCTCTGGAGCATCCCCTCTAAAATTCTATTAGTGGTCTTCTTTAAAAAAAGGATGCTAGCTTTGGGGAAGGCAAGCAGGGCAAATGAGGAGTGGAAGAGTAAACTTGGCAATATTTCCCAGTGTTGTGGAGTGACTGCTAGAGTATTGGAGTTTGCCTGCAAATTGACAGCCTAATTTATAAACCTTTGTTTCTATGAGTTAGCTCTTGCAGCTGTGCAGTTCAGTTTGGAAGGAAGGTGGCATAGTAAAGCATTTCTCTGTTCAGGACAATTCTTTAAGGCCTTTAAGATAGCTTCATAAAATTAATCTTATAAGAAGGGGGGGTGAGGTTGCAATATCTTAATGAATGGAGTCGTTCTGCTGTAGATAAGGTGTGGAAATGAGAAACACCATGGTTCAGAATTGAAAAGACAGAGACTTGAAAACTGTCTTAGAATACCTTGGAAGCTGCACAATAAAACCTCAAGCTTTCAAGTGCCTTGGGAAACCCTCCAGTGAAACATCACAGAATTTATTAATGTTGTTGATCTACTCACTTATATAGCCTTCTGCAAAGCTGACCTCTTGGTCAGATCTTAAAATTAACTTGCTGCTGAGTTGCCTGTGGGGATTTTTGAATGGCATGTTCTGCTAGGCCACTGAAAAAAGCATGTGACTTTCTTTTTTGATAGTAGTATCATTTCTCCAAGTTAATGGAAATGCAGTTTTATTTTAAAAAAAGCAGCCACTGAATTGATTGCACTGAAGATGTACTACATTTGTATTTCCATAACATGGCTGACAATTGCCTAAAGCAAATCTCTTACTCCTCAAGCTATTTCTTTCTCTGTTTCACCATACCAGACAAAACTTATTAACCAGCAGGAGGAATTCTCGCAATTTTACCATCTGCATTAGGCCAAATATGCTGAGTTCAATCAAAGATAGCTCTCACTTGAAGTGCTGATGAAAACAAATTACAGGACACAAAGAATTTGCAAATTGCCTACATCCTTCCATGTCAATCAGAGCATTCCTGTTGAGAGATGTCTTGCTGTCTCCTCTGTTGAACCTCTGGCATGTAGTTTCATGGAACTTTTGTTACCCTCATTTCATTCTGGATCTATTTTTGGCAGAAACTCATTTCTTTTGTTGGACTTCAATCTTGTGGTTCGAGGTATATGGATCAAGCTTTTAAGTGTCTATCTGATGATTCTGTAACCTCTATTCAGCAACGATAGCTGAGTTTGCAGGACACTGGTAAGTTATTCCTTTTCTTTTAAGGAAGGATCAAATTCCTCTTGGAGATGTGTCTAAATTTGGGATCCATCTGGAACTTCTTTTTTTCCAGTTTGATTTTCTCATGACTTTCAAGCTGCAATTTTTTCCCAACTCCCTCTTTCTTTTGGGCAATACTCAGAGCCCTCTCAAATTCCTCAAAAGCAACTATTCCAGATTTTTCTTTCTGGTGTTTTAATTCCTCACCTTTTTCACTTGTATGTTCAATCTCAGCACACAGCTGGGCTATCTCCTGCTTTTTCTTTTCCAGTGTTTCATGGATTTGTCAGTTTTTCTCTACAATTGCTATTCCCTTTAATTCAATTCTTTGCATCACACAGATGCATAACAAGCAGTTTAATCTTCTCAGCCTCATGAGCCTCTGTACAATAGGGATCAAGGGTTGGTGGAGGCTCATGGCCAGTCAACAGATAACGATGATGATCCATCTACATCAGAGGTGTTACCAGGATTGAAAAGACCTGCCCCTGATATCACATCCACCACCACAAGGTAAAAAAATTATTTACAGTTATAGGTGATTCCATTCTAAAAAGTATAAAGGATTCAGTATGCTGGACAGACCCTCTTGTAAGGGAGGTTTTTTTGCCTTCCTGGGTCCTATGTGATTGGCCATTACTAGGAAACTTCATAGTCTGATATAGCCCATAGATTACTATCATTGCTGCTCTTTCTTGTACGTGACATTGAAGTCACAACATTTAGTCCAAGAATGATGAAAGAGTGTTTAGGACCTCGGGATAAATGTACTTTGAGCACAGGTTATTGTTTCCTCTATACTTCAGTTGTGTGCAGTGACGTTGGAAGAAACAGAATGTCGTGGTTTGAAAGGAAGTGAGTTTTTTGGGAGGTGGTGGTCAAATCAATAGGTGCTCAGATGTGAATATTGGCACCTGGTTTGGCCACTGATGGATACGCCTCTGAGAACACAGGGGTTAAAAGCAAAGAACTCCCAGGGGAACACTCTCTCTTGGTTCCCATGGATGAAGAGGTCAGACCTCCCCTGCCCAGCTGCGGACTGGATGGGGGAGGAGAAGCCACGAGGCCGAAGGGAGGTAGGCCGGAGCCTTGGGCAGGGAAGGGAGGTGAAGGCCCTTGGCCCCTGCTGGACAAGAGTGAGTTCCCTACAGAGGTGGAAGGGTGGAAGAAACTCTGAGAGGCATCGGGCAGCCCCCCCTTTCGCAGGAGGGAGAGATAGAGAGAGAGAGGTGCCCATGCCACCTTGAAATTCGATAGCACTGGCCTGGCCGAGATGGAGAAGTGGAGGTGGCAAGGAAAGTGCCCGGCAGGGCCAGCATGGGAGCTCTGGACAGGCAGAGACTGTGATTTTAACCCTTTTATGGGATGATGGAAACCTTGCAAATGCTGATCCTCCAGAAGCTGAATGAGAAGAGAGATAGGGATGAAATAGGAGGAAATGGGCAAGTGTGATGCAAGTTGTGCAAGTGAAAAATGACCGAGAGAAGTTGAGAAGAATCCTAGGTGGGAGGAGATGATGGAATGGCCTTTGGCTGGACTTTTCTTGTATGGCCATGGACAGAACCATTTTTCCTGTAATACAGAGACTGCATTTTAGGGGGAGGCGATGGCTTGGTGCCAAAGGAGAGCAGTGAAGGAGTGATGTGAGCAGAGACGACGGGTGAGGAGGGTGGTGCCCTCGATCTTCAGTGGAGAGGAAGAGCTTTGTTCTCGAGACCCCTCGGCCCCAGAGGGTGAAATTTGGGGGGGACTAGTGTCCCAAAAAAGTGAGAGACTGTCATTTTTGTCCTGGAACTGGGCAAAGCATCCTTGAAAAGAGAACCCTAAAAGCAGCTCTGGTCCATGTGCAGTGCTGAGAGCACTGGACATGGAAGGAAGAAGTCACGAAGGTGATGCTGAGTGATGTGGAAACACAAAAGGACTCGGCTGTGTTTCCAGGGGAAGCCTGTGGTGTAAGAGAGACTCCTCTCTCCTTGATGAAATGAGAGGCGATTGCCTGGAGTGTGAAGATGGACTGAGAGTTGATTATTTGAAGGGTGATGACTGAGTAAAAATCTAAGGTTTTATTTTATGCTGTGGGAAATTGAGTGGGGGGAGGAGAAATGTTTTTGAAAGGTTTCCATTTTGCTCTATGTGTTCATTTTATTATAGTTGTAAGGTAATAAGGGGGGTGCGATTTTGATAATAGGATGACCTACAGGCTTTCTGACATCAGATTGGGTTCACCTTTCTCAGAAGGGAAGAGGGTCTTTATTCATGAGCTGGTGAGTAGTTGACCTTTAAATGTACAGACACGACTATAGAAATTCAATACTTTCTAACTACTTTTCAGAGTTAACATTAAGAGAGACTGTGATGAAGATTCCTTTGTCACTGCTTTCCTGGCTCCCAAACTCAAATGGATTTCAATATGGAAGACAAACTGATGCTTGAGGTGTTGATTGCAGAAACACTGAAGCTCTTTTAGAAGTCACTGAAGCAGAAGAGCTGGCCCAGCTGCAGGCAGATGAGGAACTGCCTCATGCAGAGTTACTGAGGCGCAGTGAAAGGAAAATCATGGGAGGCAATGTGATTGGAGGGAGGAGGAGGAGGTACAAGTCCCTAAGAGCAAAATAGGCTGTGTTCTTGCTTCCCAGAACAAAGATAAAAGCATTTCCAGCATTAGTGAGCAAGACCTGAAACAGTCTTACTAACCTGAGAAGGCCCTGTAGCATTTTACATCCCTCAGAGCAGCCCATGTGCCTACATGCTGAAATCTGCAGTAGGCCACTATGCTCTATCACAGAGCAGAAGTGATTCTGGGTGTTCAGCCACCTGCTCAAGAGCACAAACCTGACAGAATTTTCCTTTTTGACCTGATGCCGTGAAAGAACTTTTTCAGGTAACTGAGCTGGTTTTGTGCTACACTTAAATGAACACCTACAGTACTCTAAAGCAAGAAAGGCACTCCTGCCTTTTAAAACAGGAACTTTTGGTTATACACCTATACCTCTCAGAATTTCCAAATATTTAATGCATTTTATTCACAGTACCCATTAATAGTAAGAAAAATGGATTCGTCTTTTGTCTTCCAGACTCAAATTTATATATTTGTTCTTTTAATCTCTTGTTGACTGTTACGGGGTATAAAACTGAGAGTGCTGAAACCTATGTACAATGCTGGACCAACACCACCTTACGCCAGGCTAACCATCTAACTTTATCTGAAACTCCTATAAGGCAATGGGTCACTAGATCAGTAACTGCGAGGTCACAGAGAGGTAGCTTTATCAGTTACAAGATGATTAATCTGCAGACTTACCAGAAAAAGAAAGAAGAGGAATGACTCCCTTACATATTTTTGGGGCTTGGTGCTACATGTGATTCCCATTATGACTTTAGACAAATCACTAATTTTTTACCTAATTTTGTTTATGTGAAAATAAATCACTAAAAGGAAACTGAGATGTGACTTGTAAGAATCCCAAATGTTTCAAATTTTTTAGTGGAATTATAGTAAGTCAGTTTGAACCATTACTTATTAGTGAAAAGGCAATTAGGTCATGTATGTACAAAAGACTTACCTAAGAAAGACACTGGCCATGGATCACCAATCAAATGCTGACTTGAGGTTGTTTTTTTGTTTGTTTGATTTTATTATCCTAGGCAACATTGCACTTACTCAGAAACCTTGACTAATGAAAAGTCCAAACCCCATCAGAGAAAAATCCAAAGCAGCAGGTCAGTTTTGCTTTGCATGTCCCATGTACAGGAAAGTTGCACTGCTGTGCATATGACGTATGATGTGAATGATATGCGTATAAACAGCTTTTTGTAGAAGTGAGACCATTTCTAGTTATACTTTAGAAAGATGAGCTCCTGATTTCATTGCAGTAGCAAGTTTAAAAACCAAACCAGCAAGAGTGGCGCAGCACTGGACCTTATCCTCACAGCCTTTCAGCAGAAAACAAGTGGAAGCAAAGAGGAAGGTGCAAAAGTGGTAACCCTTTGTGCTGTGGAGAGCATAGTGAAGGGGGACTCTCTCTCCATGGAGACTTCAGGGCTGTATCACACCTCACTTTCCCTGGCACTACCATTGCACTTGGTCACAGAGCCTTGGGTTAGAGCACCTGTGAGAGTCAGTGCTACCAAGGATCTGTTAATTTCCTGAGGATGCTCATAAGCAGCACTGCATGCTGTTTGATGGGAGCCAGAGGATGGTTTGGAGACAATTTGAAGCCCTTGCTCATGGGTTTGGACCAATTAGTCTCTCTCAACCAATGGTTTGTCAGGATCTTGGGCTGTGGGCATGCACAGAGCCACAGCCGCATGAGGGGCTTTCCATTGCCCCAACAAAGAATTCAGAAATCCACATACAGAAATATCAATGAAAATTCCTTCCAGGCCCCAATACATTCTGCAGCGTAGACATGTGTCTTCCTTGACACTGTGCATGCACATCCCTTCAGGGGACAGAGCCAGGCATTTACCACCCCAGAGAATTCCATTTCAAGTGTTCCTCCTACCAATGACACCAACAACACTCCAGCTTTTAAAAATGCACATTAAATAAAAATTGCCAGCTGGTGTTTTCAGCAGTACAGTGGCAAGGAAGAGGAACTTCTAGGTTATGGTGAACACCTCTGTCACAGCGCTTTTCACACAGGCCATGGGGCTGCAGCACAGAAGTCGGTTTTTGCACCCAAGTTATCCCATGGCAATGATTTGAGAGGGAAGAGGAAGAGTAAGAAATGTCAGCCTTTTGACCTGCAGTTTGTGTAGGAAACAGTTCAGAGCACCTCCATAGCCACATCTCACTAAAGCATCCCTTTTGCAATGTTTTTGTGTACCTCTGTTAGCCACAGAGTCTTGGAGGATGACGAGGCTAGAATAACTCCAGAGTGCATCTCTGTCACAAACTTCAGTCCTGGACATTCATGTGCAATGCAGGACCTAGAGAGAATTGTGAGACTTGAGTGCAGGTCTCCCCTGATCTTTTCTTCCTAGCCTCAACATTTTCTACAGGAATAGTGGCAGAACACCCTCTGTTTCCAGTATGTGTGTGCCCCAGCTTTGCAAATTACACAAAAAGCTACTGCCCTCAGAGCTTCTCTGAGCATGGTTGCTCCAGCAGAGGTCTAATGTCAAGGCAATGCTGTTGGGGGTGCTTGGATGCAAAAACACAGTAATTTCATCAGGGATATTAGTGAAATTTACAGTGTAGGATCACAGCTGTGTGCAAAGAGTGCTCTTTGCTTTGTCTAAAGAGTAAAGCATGGTTTCTCTTTGTAATGTGAGAGGTAGAGGAAGAGGAGGGCAGCATGCTGGTTTACGATCATCCTGGTGTATGACCTCCACACCAGAGTAGTCTTTCAGGCCTAGTCATAGGAAGGGGCATGTCCTGAGCATTGCAGACAGCTCCATTTTCCCCACTGAAAGCTCTAAAGCAGGCACTGCTGAGAGTTATCTCCAGGATCTCCTGCTTTTGAGTCCCTCTCCCTCAAGCACAGGGATCTCTCTTACAGAGAAGGAGTGGGGCAAGAGAGTTCTGTAGAAGACAGACCAAGCCTTTCACTGCTTCCCCTAGTCTGTCTCCATAGCCCATTCTGCTTTCAACAACTTACTCCTAGGTGGAATCAAAGACAGACATAGTGCTCCTGGGCAATACTCCAGAGCTGGTGATTACAGCATAAGTTCAGGCTCAGGCCAACTGTGCAAAATTTGAGGTTCAAGTTTCATGCTGATTTTCCAGTTTCATGTTTTGAGGGGAGTTTTATAGGTGCCTTTTTCTTTCCTGGGCAATTATTTTCCCTCCTTCTTTCCTGCCTTCCTGCCTTTCCCCTTCTCTACCTCACTCCATCCTGGGGCTGTATCTGACCCTGGGTCTCCTCACTATATCAATCCTAAAACCACTCACAGGCTAATCTCAGCCAGAGCTCAATCTTTCCCTGTCTTTAACAAGACACCAGTTTCCTGGGACTGGGATTGCCCCAGCTGCCCCTCCGCCCCCCCGATACCTTGTGGAACAGTGGGACAATCCTGGCTGCCAGGTCCCCACCTGCCATTTCATGGTGACCCCCCTACACTTCCAGAAGACCCTGGCCCCTGACACACCCTGGTAAAGCACTAGGAAAAGTATCTCTTTGTAGAAAATTATTCACATCTCTGCCTGAAAATTTTTATAAATTAGGTTAGGATGTATACTTGAACTTTCTTTGATACACAGGCAAGCTTTCAGCAAATGAGGTTATGAAGAACCAAGACATAAGCTTTTGTTTAGCATATAGTTCTGTCTGGCATTCCCCACTTCACACACTGGTCAGTTCTTCAGCATGGAAACAATAGTCTCAAAGTTCAGTTAGGTGAACTAAAACAGCAACGAAAAACAACAACCAAAATGCTAAGTAATATCAAAGTCACTAGCACCAAGTCTTTTGAAGAAGATGGCATTCTGAGCTGAAGTTAGTGACTGATTAACTTGATTTTTTTCACTGGAATAAGGATTTCATCAGGTATGTGAAGTGTGACCTGGGACTGGGAAAATTCCCACAAATTCTTGGATTGTCTCTCTTCCATTTTCCTTGATCCATTCACGGCCCATGAAAACACAGACCCAAACTGAAGTCAGTGCAACAGTGCGACATTGGTAGCTGCAGTCAGGAGAAAGGAGAACTCATCAGGGACATGGTTTGTTCGTTGAGGGGATGACTCATTTACCTCAATCTACCAGCACAGATGTTTTAGCATACCTGTCACCCCTTAGGTGATCCATCTACCTCAAGGCCTTAGCTGCCTGAAACTTCATTTCTGTGATTTGTGGTTTTCTTGATAATATGCTTAGAAGCAAAACCACATTAAAAAGAAATATATAAAATGTCTGCATCCCCAGAGAAGTCATTTCTCAAATATGGTGTTTTCATGGCCATTTATTCTGAACAACCATGATAAAATTACATGGAAACTGGTCACTAGAATACTAATATCAAAGTGTGGAGACATGGTATCAATGTATGCATATTTTTATTAAAGTTTCATCTCGAATCAGTAATTATTTAAACAAGGCTAGTGCTAGCTGATTTTCATTCCCTCAACTCACAAAAGATTTCAAATGCTTTATTATAGTGTACCTGTGAATCTAACCACAAGTAGTGAAATGAAAGGTGCTATGGGTGAAGGGGTCTCTTAAACTAAAAGAAAACTGGAAATGCTATAATCTAGGGGTTGTTTTTTTTTTTTTACATAGGTGGGAATGATACACAGTAATGAAGATAGTCAAGTCTTTATCAGACTAAAGATGAGGGAACCTGATGTAAATGCAGAACTTGCCAGAAGCCTCTCAAAACTTGGAAACAAGGGATTCAGATACTCAGTAAAATATTTTTCCAATATTTTTGAGAAATCATGTGTTTGGATGAACATGGACTTTCAAGTTTTATTCATGTTAAGCAGTCTGACCTTGACCAAAATAATTTACATCTCAGTTTAAAATGGTGGTTAGGAAACCTGGGTATTTGATGAGATAGTTTGAAAACAAATGTAAAACCTCAGTTGTTGTCAGACTCCGTTAGAATTCAGAGAGAAGCAGAACAGGAAGGATGCATCCCCTGTAATACTCCTGGAGATTTCAGAATTCCTGTGGGAAATCTCAGTAAAGACTTCAAGATTATTTTTGTTTGCAGGATTTCTAACCTTATCTATTTTCATCTTCATTCCTTTGCAAAGGAATAAGGGCTTATGTGACTCCAAGGCCAAGGGCAGTGCTGCATGCATACAAACGTTTGATATGCATACATATCAAACCTTTCATTCTAAAGCATATCGATACCTGCTTTTGGAAGAAATGTGCACAAGTGTGAACTTGCCCAGATGCACATCTGTTTGTTGACATCCACTTGAGTTCAAGCACTGTGTAGAAATGCAAATAAAGTTTGTGAATCACTAATTTTTAATAATCTGTTCAAACATCCTTCTATTCAAAGCCATCAAAAATTGCTTCACAGATATCAAAACTATCTTTGAAAGTGTTTGAAACTCATGTGTCTCCTTAGCATAAATGGCTTTCTGAGCATTGGCTATCTAGAAAGAATCTGGTCTTTTAGAAATTCTAAACCACTTCTTTTAGGATGACTAATGAGTTTCTGGTTGCAGTTGGTCAATTTCTTTTCTCCTAAAGTTGCACTTAGCTTATTGAAGATCTTGATTCTGAGATATTAGAACTTCCAGTATAGGAGGTTTTGGAAAAATTGATCAGGATTAGGATCTCTTGCACCAAGGTATTCTTTGGCAGAGAAAACTGAGATATTTTAACAATCCTGCAAAGAAATTAAATTTATTCATTTGTTCGTAGTGCAGCTTATGTATTCCAATAAATAGAAACTTTTGTAGAAGTACATAAATGCCAGTTTAAGCAGTCACAGTTGATGAAGCTCTGTATTTCAAAAATGTACATAAATTCCAATTACCCTAAAAAAACCTACAATTTTTACCCTAAAAAACTTACAATATTTTAAGCCATGGGTAATGACAGCAAAATATGATGAAATATGTGTTCACACTTTCCTTGAGTCTAAGGTGTACAAGAAACTCAGAGATAAGAATTTTTTTTTTCTATTTAAAAAAGGTAGAAAGCTAAATATAAATGCCCATACGGAAACAGATGAGTCTTTCCAAGAAGGCAGCATGGGCTATATTAGCATGAACAGACAAATAATTGGAAGCTCTCCAGAAGGCTTGCCAAACATAATAAGCAAATCATGGCAGCTTTCTCACTCTCAGTATTTCATTTGAAGGAGGTCATGTTTATATGACCTTTCACTACAGTCCAACATAAAACTATTCTTCATAAAGCATCATGGAATAAAAGCTCAAATTTTTCCACTCTGTTAGTTTTCATTACTTTGCCTATTTTATTTTTTTATTATTTATTTCTCTTAGGTACTCTCTATGTTAAAATGACAAATATCATTTACAGATGATATTTAACATATGCTCACATGGGATTTCTCAGTTGCAAAGTTGTATTTTGCAATAACTATCTGCCTATGCATAATTTTTTCTTTTATCTATCTTAATTGACATTATATTGACCAAACCCATTTATATCAGGAAAGTAGAAAACAAATTTGAAACTATTCCCCAGTGTAGGGAATAACCTTTTGTGTTCTTGAGGTTTGCGAAGTTCACAATGCAATTAACTATGATAAAATATTTCTCCTGACATTCTTAGCTGTAAATTAAACACTAGTTAGTTTCCTACATGCAAATAAACTATGTTTTCTTCTATCCCTCTCTACAGGATTAATTATAAACTTTTACAAAAAAATCCTATCCTCCACACTTAGCATGTCTGACAGTCCTTCCAAAGTCTGACAGTATTTAAAATACTCTGGCCTTCAAGTGGCATACACACAAATTTGAGGTGAATGGCTGGGGAAGTAAGTGAGCAGGCAGGAGCAGCAGACTGACAGTGGCAGAGAGGAAAAGGGAAGGATTTGAAAGGAAATGTGGAAAATATTCTCTCATAGGGCAGATAGGGGATGAAAAAAACCACAGCTAGTGAATCAGTTGTTCAAAACACAAACATACCAAGTGTCATACCTGTCATAAGGCAGTTAAAAGAGAAGGTCCTATTCTGCATAATACAGAGAAAGGATTAAGTTGAGACTAAGAAGAAGAAAACTTGCTTAATCACTACATTTACTAATGATGAGTCTTCATCTTGCTGAGCCAAAGGCTTCACAGAGTTTCTAATGACTAGGATGCATGTATAGAAGCAGGATTTAGACCTTTTAGACTAGATGTAAAAGCATTTATTTGGGTTCTCAAGGCAATTTAACATGGCAATTTGATCAGCACAAAGTAAGAAATACCTTACAGTGACAACTTTTGCAAATCTAAACAAAGTATTCTATTTTCTATTTATAAGCTGAAAGGAAAAGTGTGCCTGGCACTCTTCTAAAAATAAAAATCTTTTATTAATCTTTTATGTGTTCGTAACCAGGAAGTTTGTTCAAAGCCCGCTTGGGAATCTCCCCACTTCTTTGCAGTATAGATACAATGCTGGAGCACCACTCATTTTTAATGAGCTCATTGGCTTTGAAGGAATCTTCTCTGCTGCTGGAATTTCATTTATAACAAAGATCTCATCTGATAGAAGAAATAGTTAACTGAAGACAGATAGCACAGTGAGTCTACCTACAAGCAATGAAAAATGCAGACACACAAAAACACAGAAGCCAACACACTCATGCCTGTGTAGACATCTATAGATTCCCGTCCTGATATACATACCATGAGCAGGTTGTTGAGTTGGTTGAAATTCACAGTCTTGTGCCTTAGAGTATAGTTATCTAAAGGCGGCTAGAATAATGCAGATATCACTTGCTTTTTTTGGTGGTTTGTTTTCTTAAAAAAAAAAAAAAAATCACGAACGAAAACCAAATCACCAACCAATGTTTCAATGTAGGAAAAACATAAGAACATTTGAAATAACATTTCGGAAGCCATTCACAATGAGCCTGAGAGAAACAAACCAATACCTTTGGAAGTTTCACAGTATGTACCTCCAGACCAAATGCTCTACAGATGCAGAGCTCTGAGGCAGGATGTATGTAGGCTACAGACAGAAAAGGCAACAATTTGCCAGAAGGAGATAATAGATGGACAACATGGTCTAGGACACGACTTAGAAGGATTAAATAAAAAAGCCTAAGTGGGATTTTAAAGCTACCTATTTTAGGACCATCTTTACAGCAGTATTTAAAACTATTTCTACTACTATCTTAGAAAACAAAAAGAAACAACGTAGAGGAGTATCTACAATATTACATGTCTTTACCTGCAATTAGTGAACTTTAATGATAATTTATCACATTTTTTTTGCCTCTCAGTATTCCTCTGTCTCAATTGATGCACTGGAAATCTACAATTTTTAGTTTTTCAGTTTCTTTAGACTCAGATCACAAAGGAAGAGAAAGGATGTACCAAGGATCTGGAAAACTATTTCTGGACAAAATAATGTGAAAGCTGGGGGCCTAGCACTTCTTAGCATTTTGGAATAAGGCTGATGCAACAAACAACCCAAGCAAAACAGTTCCCTGAAGAAGATGAATCTGGGGAAAAAAAAGGAACATAATTGCTGGTACCATCTTGTGATTGTTTTGTATCCTCACAGAAAGGCAAGGACTGGCCCATATAAAAAGTGATTGCAAATTAAGTGCCTTTGGAGAAGGGACTGATGATATGGGCACTGAAGTGCCCATATCATTCTTAGTGGTAGGGAAGACTATTTATACACTGGAATAAGTCCTTAGCTTACATTTGTCAGCTCTATGCAGCATTCTTCAGAGAGAGATTCAAGTCTGCTGGTTTGAGCACCATGAATGATTACTCAGTTCCAAAGCACATGAATGCAGACATACAAACAGAATCATCAGGAGAAGACGCTGTACCACCATCTGCAGGGAAATCTGAAAGGCAATCAGAACAACATAACTAAAAAGAGATAAAGTTGGATTGGGAATAGCCATATACTGAGAAGTTTAAAAAATGAAGTGATACAAAATAGAATGATATAAAATAGAAGGTCACTATGATGCTTCAACATTAAAGGATAATTTATTTTTGCTACAAGACAGTATGAAATTTCTAGATTAGTTATTTTATATGTAGACATAAAAGTGGAACAATTCTCCCTTTTTTACTGTGTTATTCCCCAGTTTGAATCACAGAACCAGAGATTAATTTGTGCAGAATGGGACCTTTGGGGTTCTAGTCTGACCCATTGCTGTGGTACATACAGTCATATCAGATATTTCAGGGCCTTGCTGAGTTGATTTTTGAGTGTGAATAGGGTTGGAGACTCCACAGCCACTCTAGACACCTATTTATCAGTTTGGCCAGTCTCACACTGAAAAAAAGTATTTTTCCTTATATTTTATTGGAAATTCCCATGTCATGATCTGAGTCCATTGTTTTTTGCCCTATCACTATGCTTCTCATTCAAATGAAATGACCATGTGCTTTTTTAGGTAAGGAGGCTACACATCAGAACTGAGTTTCTGCAGGGGCCGGAGGCTGTTGATCCTGTTTTACTGCAGAAAGTAAAAGTTTGGTTGGTTTTTTTTTAATCCCAAAGTTAAAGAAAATTAAAAGGAGGGCATGAAATTTCTAGAGTAGATGTATTTCTTCTTCTTTGAGTCCTGTGTGATCTCTTGGAGATATCTTCAGTGGTTTTCTCTACTTCTATGCATCTATGAACTTGTGTATAAGGAAAGCTGCTTGTTACTAATCTTGATAATGACACTGCAAGGATTTCACTAGGACAGTGGAGCTTTTGACCGAACAATTATAGTCTAAAAATTCTGATTTGATTAAAATACAGGAAAATGCCATATGAAAGGGTGTGGGTACCTTTTTTTTTCCTAACAGGTTCTTTACAGCAGACACGCTGACTGGTAATTTAACCCTGATAAATATGTTTACACAGCAAACCACTACAGCTTAAATAGCTCATTTTGCCGACTGTGTTTGGAATCATGTGGGATGCATATAAGTGGTTTTAATAAAATTACAAAACCACAAAATAAACTGTCAACACAAATGCAATTTCAGAGGAGCAGTTTATCTCCTGGATTTGTGTTTTTCCACATGCAAAGCAAAGGAGATAAAGCTTGCTGATATTGATCTCAAGGCCTGATAATAAAAAATTAAAAGTAATCTGTCAGAAAAGAAAAAAAAATGTTTTCCATTTTGCTTTGGGGGCTCTTGAATTCTTGTGTGAATGCAATTTACAGCATTAATAAAACCCTCTTGCAAATATTATTTTATTTTTATTGTTTCTTTTTATTCTCTGATTAAATAAAATACTCTGTAGTGCTTGGTTGACTTTTCTGCCCTTACTTGTGCTGGAATATTTAGCTTCAAGTTTGCATATGTGTGTCACCAAGTCCAGGACACCAGTACCACAGGTGGTTTGGGGCTATAGGAAAGTGGACTCCATGGAAGTTTCTCCTTTTCTTCTTTGTCTTTTGAAACAGAAGGAAGGGGAAATAACTCTCCATAAGTGTGGTGACTGGGACTTGGCTAGGTCTCTGAGGTAACAGGATTTATTTACTTATCTCATTTACTTATCTCGTTTTTTTTAACATCTCAGTTTGAGAAATGTCCATTTCTAAGACTTCTTTGCATATGGTGAAAAAAGCTGTCCAGAAAGTGATATTTTTTCCAAGGAAAAAAGGCAGATTGCCTTGATCTTCCGGAGATTAATCCCTGTGCTTTCTGTCATATGATCCACAATAGTCAACTCAGAAACCATTGACACTGAATTTGGAAAAAAATTGTTACAAATTACTGATTGTAAAATAATCTTTTTCAGCACTGCAGGTGGGTTTCAAATACCTTCAGGAAAGGTTCACAAGAAGCCCTCACAGTATGGATAAACACATCACTTACACAAAACATACAAACAGACCTAGAAGGGAGATACACCCTTTGTGAAAGACAGTATTCTGATACTGCATTGACAGATATGTAAACACTGTTTTCATGGGGTGGTAGAAAAAAAATAGGAGCTCCTTGGGAAACTCTCATCCCTCAAAAGACTACTCTGACCTCCAATACATTCCTTTCTGGTGTCACTCAAGGGTGGTACAATCTATATCCTCTTTGAGGGTAATTTGAAAAGCAGAGCTTTTAAAATTGCTCTGCTTCTTCTTTGCTTCCCATTCTGGACTTACATGATGACAGCTTTCTCTCCTGTGAATTTTGTTATTTCCTCTCTCTCCAGTAAAATGTTTGCAAGGCAGCGTAAGAAGTCAGTGTTTTGTCAGATGTCACGTATATTTAATAAGGATCAGTTGTCTCCCTGCCACAATAGTGTTGCCTCCAGAAATTTGACTGTAATGGCAATACTACCCACTTCTCTGGATCTAGGAACTCTTCTTAACCCTTGTTGGTGATGTTTTATTTCAGAATGATTATTTAAAATCTTATTTACTCACCAGAGCACTGCAATTTATTGCTAATCCCTAGAAAATCTGTGTAACTGTAGAGGTTCACATTGCTGAAGGCGTGATGGGCAGACCATGTAAAAGCTTCCAACCTACAGTTGTAGCTGGAAGTTGAAAACTGGTTAATTTGATATAGGTAGAGATTGGAAGCCTCTGAGAGAAATAGAAAAGTGTCTGCAGTACAGAACTGATGGCTTGATGAGAATGTATATGACATATTGGTGTAAATGCATTTCTACACCTGTCACATCACACAACCAACACATAAAATTGCAGCACAGAGCTGTGCAAAGCACAGGTAATTTGCCTTAATGAACATTAAAAATTGCCTGAGATTCTCTACCCTGACTCAGGGAGTGTTCATCCCACCATGAGCATTAACAAATCATGTTGGCTGTGCTGAGTTGTTCAGACCAGTGTATTTTTTCAGCCTGTTGCAGACACAAAGGAACCTTACTGCTATGTTTATGTAGACTTTGTGTCTCAGCGATCATGTTCTAACTCCTCCAGACAGGGTAATTTGTTCCTGCTAGCTTTGCGTTTCCAGACTTCCAAAATTATCTTATTTTTTTAAATTCAATTAAGCATAACTTTGCTAAGAATGATGAATTTGCCAAATACTTCCTTTGGCTGCCAATATATAGCAGACATGGTGTAGAAATCCAACTTGATTGAAGCTTTTTGGGGAAACAGCTTATTAAAAGTAGGTTACAATGCCATTCTGATCTCCAGCCCTAATTAAAATTTGACCTATAGTGTGACAGGGTCAAATAATCAGTTGATGTAAACCTGTTGGGGAGTTCTTGATGTGCAATCTGATGAAGGACAGGGGAATATTGTAGAGTAAATAGCCAAACATGATGGCATAGCCTAGATATTATTTCATTTCATTTAAGACAAGGGCATTTAGGCCTAAAAACCTTTTACTTACTTTGCATGTATGTAATCACTTGCATTACAATTTTTGCTGTCTTTTCAATGCTTCACCATTATGGTTCACCTGTTGTTTTTTTATTAAACAACTTATTAAAGCAAAAAAGCATAGCATATAAAACACTAGATATGGGTTACTGCTTTAAAAATTTATCACCAATGTCTTATTACAGAACACACATAGAAAGCACCACACAGTTCAAGATGAAGTTCTAAAAGCCCACAAACTGGCATCTCAGTTGGTTGGCAATTCGAGCTAACCTGATCTGCTTCTGACTGTTTATGACAGCATCATCCATATTATCCAGCATGGTTATTTGAACAAGATGTAGTCTAATTTGTCAGACATTCACAACTATTTGGCAAAGTCACAGAAAAGCTGTAAAAAGTGCTCTAAGTCAGCATTCAGATTCACTGACTAGGGGCACAAAGAAGAATTGCAATTTCAGAAGCTGTCAGGCCATTGTTAGAACTTTTTTTTTTTTTTTTTTTTTTGGCAAAAGACCAAATATGGCACAGTGTCCACTATTTACACTATTTAGGAGCAGTGTTGATGATCCATGTTTGTATTTTATGTGTACCTGTATTATGCAGGCATGAAGTTTTATGGTAAAATACTTTAATACATTCATCACCACAAAAACTTGAAAGAAAGCACACACAATATAGTTAAAATCTTGTAGAACACCAATTTTCTATTGTCTTTAAAGTCATTACCCTGGAAATCTGTATGATATACATGAACGTTGAGACCTTGCTTTGGAGGAGGAAGGACCATTCAATCTTTCCATGGAAATTAAATGCAGCTCAGAGGTTTACTTTGAATGGAGGAGCTTTGGTGGCTGTTTACGACACCCTTAGTGGCAGTGGGTGGGAGACATGTGCTAGTCTGGAAACAACTAGAGGCCCACAGAGTTTGTCAGATATCCCAAGAATAGCTGTGCTTAACCATCTGAAAGCCACCACCATGAAGTCCCTATGTCTTTGTGACCATAACTTCCTGCAGTAACTTCTAGATTACTGGCAAATTTACAACACTGGGGATCAGCCACAACATGTCCCACTAACAAAATAAAATTTGTATTGCTAGCTTCTACTTCCATGCTAGCACTGTAGTTAACCAGCTTCCCTTGAAATTGTACTAAGCTAGTGTCTTCAAAATACTATAAAGATAGACCTCTAATATCCAACAGGAACCAAGCTAGACTAATTTGGATTTCAGATGGATTATTTCCTGAGAGCCATGGTAAATCAATGCTTGTTTTTCTTTCACAGTACACTTGTCCAGAGTCCATATTACTTGATGCCATATCTGTTCGGGTTTCCTGTGTTTTCTCTTGTACCCCATTGTTACCTGGCAAGGGCTGTCAGCTTGGAGCAGTCTTAACATGATTTTGGTAGTAACTATGGACAAATAAGAAAGCATTTCAGTGACAAAGTAATTCACTATTTTCCTTGCTCCTTCTTACAAAACTTAAGTGCTCAAGGACACCCTTAGGCTATCTGTCTACTGGGACTTGCTTAAGGACTAGCAAGTTTGGAGTTTTTGCCCTGATTGCTCAGCTCACACTCTCACTCAAGTCTCTGCCTCAGATACACAAACACAAACAATAATCTGCTTCCAGCCAGCGTGCACTACTTAACATTTTTTAGTTGTTGTAGTTGCTTTGCCTAGCACAGTTGGTTTTGCTTGCACCATGCAGTAAGCTCAAGAAATTCAGAGCAGGATAGGACAGCTCTTAATGGTGTCTTGTTCTTTCCCCTCAAGAACTTGGGATGTAAATAGACATCTTGGAGGGCTGGGAGAAAGCAGTAGCTGAGGCAGAGATTTAGGGGATATGTCTGAACTCACATACAAAGTGTGTGTTTAACAGGAAATCAAAACCATTTCCCACTTCAACAACTAATTTACCTACAAGCAGCTAATCTTCTGTCTTCCTACATGCACAGTGAAACTCACAGTGAAATTCACATTATATGTGAATGCATTTTTAATTGTCATCTAAATTCCCAGGGGGCACGAATAGGATCACACACATAAAAATTACTACCATGATAGACATTCAGACATTTGCCTTTTAAATTTTTTCTGCTATGTTTCCTGTTGTCAGGTGAAGGAGCATCATAATTTAAACCATAGTTACAGTCAAAATTCACCACTTCAGCACATTTTATTAGCCTCTCAGAAAAGCAGTGTGGGTTGAACAAGATAGGATGTTCCCCAAATTTAGCTATTCCCCATCATCACCAATAGTCACCCCTGCAAGGTTGCAGAGTGTGACTGTGTAGAGCATACAGGGATGTAGCATAGTTTTACAGTTAATATTAATACAAATAATTGTTCTTCCCTCCCTATATTGCCAGTTTCCTGAGTAACCTCAGGCAAGTTAAACATAGTTTTGACATTTGACAAGGCAAGTTAAACATAGTTTTGACATTTGACAAGATGCAAGTCTTTGACTTTTCAGTATATTCAACTGGGAAAAATACAAATATATGCATACAAACTTCTAAAAACATCAACATACATACAAAATAATCATCCACAAGTTTACTCAGTAATATGACTTTTGGTCTAGTGAGTCCCAAAGCCACTATACTTCAACAGAAGTATTTCTTTTGAGGAAAGCCCACAGTGTCTAAACAACATTTGTACATCTTTCCTCATCTCTTAAACTCACTTGTAGATCACAGGTCCCTTCTTCTCATATAGCTGAGGAGGACCCACTGTCCCCAAATCATTGTTGAACCCACAATGTGTCTTCTAGCACATGAAAAGCACAAATTTTCAGAGCCTCTTTTGAGGTCCTCATTTTCTGATGGTCAACAGCAAAGCCAAATAACAGAGACTGTGTACAAATAATCTCTCAAATGGCATGCCCACCCTTTACTATGAAGTAAAAATGAGCGTAAACATGCAAAATGTGGGGTTTTTTTCTTCTGCGTAGTGCATTTTTTCTGCCCTGTCTGTGAAGTCTCCTTCTAAGAGACGGATTACCTATGCAAAACAAACAAATTGCTTGAATCCTAGAGACCTCTGCCTTGACCTGAGAGATATTTGGGGAAAGCAAGCCGATTATACTGGAGTGACAAGAGTATTTCTCATCTGTCAGGCCCCAGGGTGTGGAGAAAAATTACGTCAGTACATTGTACATGATTAATGAGTTTCCCCACAGAGTCACGGTTACAATAGTTTGGCCAAAGCCTGTCTGCTTATTGAGAAGGGGGGACAGTCTCTCCTAATCATCACATTTAGGGTGCATCCCAGTATCCAAAATACCCCAACACTTTATAAAATTTAATGTAATTATTTCAGAATTGCATTGATGAGGAGAATTAGAATCTTGAATGGAGAAGATAAATTCAGAGGAGTGGGTTTGCATATCAGGTTCCCGATAAGTGTCCAGCATAGCAGCTGCTCTTTGCAAAAAGAGCTGCATTTTCCAAGCTTCTTTCACAGATCATCATGCCTGTTTTACTGAACAGACAGACAAGGAAAAAAGATCTTATTTCAGAGAGGTCTTACCAGTTCAGGTCTCTTCCTAACTTCTTTCACAAAGACATATATTGGCTTTTTTTTCATCCTATGTGTTGGAAATGTGTCATTCTATTACACATTTCATTTACACATATTCATTTACAAATTCTTGCTTTCTATTTCTGTGTCAATTTTTTAGGAAACATTACCATTAAAATAATTAGGTTTCTAAAAATGTCCACGTTTTCCATTGGATTGTAAATACCAATTACCCTTAGGACCAAATTTTACTGCAGCATTCCTGTAGCATTTGGGTGAGAATCTGAATTTCCAAACCAATTCATCTGAAACTGTCATGGTCACTGCTCAGTATAAAATGTAGAGGAGAAGTACGAGTTTTACATTTCAAGTCTTTTCTGTTTTCTGTACAGGATTTAAATAAAAATCTTCTTTTCTACACAGCAACCCCTGAATGACAAGCTACCAATTAATAATCTTTGTAGAATTACAAGATATAGATTAAAAAAGAGTTTATGAAAATTTTTGTTGCAGCATATCTCTCCAGTTCTGGAGAAAATTATGGTAATGGGAGTGCACAGTGAATACTTTTCATGTTTTAACTTCTATTCTCCAGAATGTAATGGATTTATCCATCCTTTAGAACAGTTTTCTTCTTATAAATAACTTATGCTTAGGGGGTTTCTCCCTCTCCCAGGTTACATATTGGTATTTGTTCAAATTTCATAAAGAGTGCTTTTCCCCCATAAACTTCTACTAAATGACTCATGGAGAAATCAACATGTATTTCTTATCCTGCAGACTTTAACTGGAGAAGAAATCACTGAACATCATTACTACATCATGGAGAGCTCAAAATTTGCCTACAGCTTCTCCCAGTAGGAGAAAACAGTACTAAGATCTACAGCTTGTCTAAATAGAAACAAGAAAAAAGGACATAAACATAAAACCGAAACAAAACATAAACTGAAATGAAATAGAAAGTAAAAACCCTAAAATGTTTTATAATTTTAAATTATGTTCTATTGTATTAGATGAAATTATCTTTCAGTATAGTATGAAAATAAAAGCTTGCATATATATTTTGTCCAGATATTGAAAGGACTCAAAAGCAACATGTTTAATACTGCATGTTTACATTGAGTCTTGAACCAGTCAGTTAAAGACTTAAAACTACACTTACAAAAATGGTGGAAACACTTACATAAGAGAACATAAAATCTAGCCTCCTTGTGATGAGCTGTAAAAGCCTGGATTCAGATGCTTTTATGCTGTCAATATGATTTGAATGACAGTAAGTGCAACACCTGAGGCTTCTGTTATGCAATATCACTTTAGCACAGAAGCAAAATTAATCTGGGTTTGAAGAAATTACAACCCTTCTTAATGTAATATGATACATCAAAACTAAGCAAGGAATGGTGGAGGAGCTGAGGATGATAATAAATGCTTGAAATCTGTGATGCTTCATTGATCAAGTAGCACATCCATGCATTTGAAAGAGCCAGACAGTAGTCTGGGCTTTCATACATGTAGATACACAGTGTTTGTTTTGTGATGGTGCTCTTTATCACTACAGAATTGTTCTAGTAAGACTATGAGTCTTTGTAATAGAAAAAATAAAAAAAAGATAAATGCCTTCTTTATGTTCCTAGAATAGCATCATTTGACTATAAATAGTAATTTAGACATGTAAAACTTAGTGATAAATGCAAAAAGGAAAACATAAGCACCAAGTGACATAGTGCCAAAGAAATCCCAGAGGTAAAGACGTGAAAGAACAGACTTGAGTGGAGAGCATTTTGGTGCAGTGGAAGAAACAAAGGGAAAAAATGGGAAAAATGCCATGGGCAGGCCTGAAGCACAGTTTTACATTAATTGTATCTGAAAAGCATTTCTTTGAGACTTTTAAAGTGTGAAGTCCAAGTTTTCAATTATATTAATGTCTGTCTGGGCCATTTCACTCTGTTTTAAATATGCTTGAGGTAAGAGATTGGGCTAGTGCAAGATAAAATGTGCCCTTTAGGACCTGGGGGGAAAAGGTCAGAACCTAGGAAAGCAAGAGTCAGTCAAAGGATCATTGTAGCCTCAAAGTGTTGTTCTCCTCCTCTTCACTCCACCAGCACATCAGCATAGTATTGTCTCAGCAGCTCAGTGTAGAGTTTGGACCAGTCTTCAGTGAACAAAGTCAACTCTTCTTCAAAAGAGTTGGGAAAGCTTTTGAAGGTCCTTGGAAAAGTTAATTGGGAAAGCCCTTGGGAAAGTTAATTTACAAGAAGTAAAAAGAAGGCAAAAAAAGGTTCAGGAACTCTATGCTATATGAACCTTATTTAAAATGGCAGAAAGTTTAATTTGGAAATTGTCCTGGAGATAGCATAGGAAAGTTCGTAGAGTCATATAATGGTTTGATTTGGAAGGGACCATAAACATAAAATTATAGAATCGTAGAAAATTAAGGATTGGAAGGGATCTTATAGAGCATCCGATTCCAACCTTCCTGCCAAGGTCAGAGACACCTTCTACTACATCAAGTTCCTCAGAGCTCCATCCAGCCTGGCCTTGAACACCTCCAGGGATGGGAGCATCCACAAATTTTCCTGGCACTCTGTGCCAGGGCCTCACTACCCTCACAGAAAAGAAATTCTTCCTAATATCTAATCTAAACCTACTCTCCTTCAGTTTGAAGTCATTCTTGCTTGTCCAGTTACTGCCTGCCCTTCTAAAAAATTTCTCTCCATCTTTCTTGTAGGCTCCCTTCAAGTACTGGAAGGCCTCAAAACATATCACCCTCAAGTCTTCTTTAAGGCTTCCTAAACATGAGTGAATCCACCCAGGAGCTGGACTCAGATACTGTGTTTACCCTGTAGGTACCCTTGATCTCAGTCTTGATAGGCCTTAGGCCTGAAAGATGGGGCTGAAACAGGTTGAGGCCCCTAAAATCTTCTCTTTCCTCTTGGTCCATATTTTGGGTTACTGGTAGCTGTTATGCTCCGCTGCTGGTGTGCAAAGAGCATTTATCACAGATCCTAACATGTGTGCCATATTCAAAATAATACATCATTCATATCTAAAATAAGTGATAGTTGGGTTTGGGTTTGGTTTCTTTTGTCTCCCCAATAGGAAGCAGGGGCAGCAGCTTCAGAGTGAAGCAACAGAAACTGCAGAGTTTATTTTCTGTTGTTGCTGAATTGCTTAGTTTTGATTAAACCTTTGGGTTTGCTTGCAAAATTAGCCATGTCCTATCCTGTGATTTGGAATGTATTTTCAAAGTGAATAAGGTGGTATGGATTGCAAAAGCTTAGTTGTCCAGAGGGTGATTGTAATCTTTTGTGCATTGAGGGCTGCTCCTAAGCTATTCCAGAATGATAACTGCTGATAGCAAGTCAATCAAAGCTCTCTGTGACAAAAAATGGAAGTCTCACTGTGTTTCTTGGCAGAAATCTACCTCAGCAGTTGCCCAGCATTAGCAGAGCTTGCTGGCACCTGTGTGGTTCACAGACGTGTGATCAGCCTCTTGTTTCTGCAGACGGAGGAGTCTCTGTGGGTGTTCACAAGCCTTGAAAAGAAGCAGCCTTGCAATAAATGACTGGAGCTCTCCAGGCTGTCATTACTGTGCCCAGCACATTCACAGTCGTAAAAACTGAAAATGCAGCAGAGTAAAAGCAGCAGCACAAGTGTGCTATTTGATAAGCTCTGAAAGCATACTTATGGCTTGGCAGATGAAACAGCAAAAGGAGCTGAGTGTATGTGTGTTTGCGGAAAAGAACAAGGATGAAATTCTAAGAAAATGAAGTTCTGGGAATGAAAGGGGAGTAATGTCATTGTAGTGAGGGACTGAATAATGGAAATAATGAATTCTTTGATTGTTCAAATATCTGAATTGTCAGAAAATATTTCCTGAATTACAAGATTAGACTGCAAAAGCCACCTTTCATCATGGCACAACATGGATAAGGGTTGTTGTGCTTTTTCAGGCTGATATTCCCTAACTCAAAACAAAATGTGGTAGTCTTGAACATTCAAAATTTTGCATATGTCTCTTGACCAATAGTGCTGTAATTGTACTCAGTTACCAAAACAGCTGAGAAAAACCTGCCCTGTGCATAATCACATGAGAGATAATAAACTATCCTGTCATTTTTTAGAGTAACTGTAAAACAGATGTCATTTAGCAGTAACTAATTCAAATAGCTAGCAGCTGTAGCAGGCACAAGGCCTGCAAGGCCTCCCTGGCGTTCAGCAGCCTAAGAAAATGCTGAGTCATGATGACTGGACCTTAGGAGCCCCTCTCTCCCGCTCTTGGACCCTTGCTTATCTCTCTGTAAGGCTATAGGTCACTTTCCTTTAACCCTTACCAATGGACAATTCTCAATCCCCATAAGCCCTATATAAACCCTTGCTTCTGCCTGGTTTGGTTGAGGAGTTGTCACTGAGAACCCTTCGCAGAAGAGCTATCCCTGAGAAGATTGATAAAGGCACGCTGCGGAACCTCACACGGCTTTTCTCCTCTCTCTTCCCCGCATCTGCCAGATGCCTGCCCTGCCTGCCCTGCTGCGCCTAGCAAGCTAAGAGCTGAAATCACTAAGGGGCTGATTATCACAAAAGAGCTGATATCACTAAAAGGCTTGCTAAGGTGCCTCGGCGGCCAGGTGCTGCTTGGAAACTCGGACAGGCAGTTCTGATCAGAACTGAGCTATCTGGACCGTAATTATTCTAATTATTTCTAATGCAGCCGTGGAGATGCCCCGTAATCCACCCGCAGTGGCATTAGGTAGCTACTGAGGGAATCATTCTTCAAATTAGCCACTATAATGGATTCAGCACAAAGAAAGATAAATTGGAATTTTCTTCATCAGTTACCTGTACAGGTGAGCTTTCAGATGAAATATTTGTATTGTCATTTTTCTACCTTGGGATGGGGTACAGTTATTTTCCCCTATAGTAGCTAATATAGAGCTGTGTTTGCATTTGTGCTGAGAAAGGTGTTGATAATATAGGGATGTTTATATTACTGCTGAGCTTTACATACCCAGTGTCAAGGCATTTGCTTCTTGTTGTGCTGCCCTGCCAGGCTGGAGCTACACCAGGAGCTGGGAGGGGACCAAGATGGAACTGACCCAAGGGCTATCCCACACTGCTGAGCATCATGCTCAGCACATAAAGCTGGGAGGACAAGAAGGAATGTCAGACATTTAGAGTGATGGCTTTTGTCTACCCAAGTCTCCATTAGGTGTGATGGAACCCTGCTCTTCTGGGGATGGTTCAACACCTGCCTGCCCGTTGGCAGCAACAAATGAATTCTTTGTTTTGCTTTGCTTGTGTGTGAAGTGTTTACCTATTAAACTGTCTTCATCTCAGCCCATGAGATTTTTCACTTTTACTTTTCAAGTCTCCCTCCCCCCAGTCTTGCTGGTGGGAGCACAAGCGTGTGGTGCTTTGTTGCCAGCTGGGATTAAACCACATCATCGATAACAGCAGCTTTGAACTGCTTTCTACACCTCCTTGTGCAACTAAAGCCACATTGATAAAAAACTTTGTTCCAAATAAGCAAGGGAATGACATAAAATTTCTGTGTAGTTATGCAATTTCAAGAGGGAGAAATTATCAAGGTACTTCTTTGGGGTGTTAGGAGCTTGGCCTCCTGCTTCAGCTGCTTCACCTGCTCCAACCTGAGGGGTCCCCTGACCAGATGCTGGAGTCCAGCCCAGTGCCCCAGGGACATGGGCTGCCATTTTCCTGGTTGTAGGCTCAAATTGTAGCAAAGATGCATAGCAAATTGCCAGGTTGCTTTACTAGTGAGTACATATCCCCTGTCTGTGTTTCTATGTATTTTGTCTGCATCTTCCTCCATCTTATTAGCCCTTGTTGCATTTAAAAGGGGCTTGTCCAGATAACTTTTAAGGAGCAGGAATTCTCCTCGCAGAGACACCTCCAGCTTCCTCCTGAAACAGGAAAAAGTACTGATGTACTCTATTCTTTTAAGAATTTGTTTCACTATGTGAAAAATTGATTTGTTTTGCTTCTGTATTTCTTCAAAGTATATCCTTAGCACTGATAGTCCCCCTTTTCTCTTTCAGCTCCAGCCTTTACCTATCAAAAAACCCCAAACCAATGTGATAGAACTTCTGTTAAGCTAAATAACTTTGAAAGATACCAGTCACTACAGCCTACAATGCAAATGCAGAATAGACATAAAAAGTCTATTGGAGACTGGGGATAAGGGGCAGTCTTCCAACACAGTCTTTGCAATTATATAAATGACCACTTTGCAAGTTGTGAGTGCAGATGGGTATTTGGTTTTAACTACTTTTCTTTTTGCTCAAGTAAGTCACATGTCCTTTCTTTCTGGATTTTTTTTTGTTTTGTTTGTTTGTTTGTTTGTATTTTGTTGTTGTTGTTGTTGTTGTTAGCACAGAGTATTGTTTTGATTTGTTTCCATCAGTTGAAGATATGATGGCAAATAAAGTAAAACCAATAGAGAAAAAGGAGGAGCTTTATACCAATGAAGTCTGATGTGTTTTTTTGGCTGGAGTTGTCATCATGCCACCACCCAAGTATAATTTTCTCCCAGTCCCAGTGATCTAACACCAGGTGGAGAAGTTCTGTCTTCTCCCTTACATTATCCAAAAACCATGCATCTGCAGAACTATACATAAAATTTCACACATGGAGTCAAAAAATAAAGTTCTGAAAATAAAGAAAATAAGGGTTCTCCCTGTCACGCAAAATAAATATTATGGAGCGAGATCGGTATTTTACATGTTTTGCAAGCCTACCCACTGAATCAGGAAAGAAATATTGAGGCGAGTTGCTAATTTCTTTATTAAAGAGATGAGGAGAATAACAAAAACTAATAGATAACATACTGATATAATTTACATAAATTACACCTTCATGTCTCCCCAGTTAGCAAATTGAGTGAAAATACAGGAAGCTGACATCTTCTTTCACATAAAAAAACCACAAAAAAGACAATGTTCCAGCTAAAGCAGCATAGAAGCTTATTGACAATTGTAAAGGTCACAATTTTCATGGAACTGGAAATATAGAATCATTGTGCTCTGTGATACTTTCTTTAATTTAGAGGTACTTTCTACTACAAAGCAAATAGATATATTAAAAAAACCAAGTTTAAAGGAGCTTTAGATTCAAGTTACAAAGTTCTTTTTTACATCTGGCTAAAATAAGTCTTAAATCATCTTCTCTTTTTTTAACAAAATACATAAATACAGAAGCACAAAGCTGCCTCAGAAGTCAAAACTAATTTGGTATAATCCCATCATAGCATGGTAGCTGCACCTGAAATATTCTAGGCAATAATGAAATAAACTTTTTCAGGGGAGATAGCAAACCAATTTCAATAGTTGAGGAAGTAATAATTAATTAATTAGTAACTTCTAAGAATAGGAATTTTTGAGGAGTAATTTATTGTATAGCTGCACAAAGCAGAGAGAATCAGTTTCAGTTCTGCTCGTAGATGAACCTTAACTACAGCAAGGCACTTATATCCCAAAGTATCCCCTCTATGGGAACCAGCTGTGATACTTAAAAATTCATATCCTAGCTTACGTCTCACAAAAATACCCATGTGGACAAGCCCTGAGGTTACTTTAACAATGCCAGAGTAAATTCTCTGTTTAGAAAAAGGCCTAAAGCCTACAAATGAAAGACCAGATTTTCAAGCATCCAGCTGCTCCTGTTGTAAAAACAAATGTTGTTTTTTTCCAAATCCAGTCAATGAGAATTTCAAAGACTTACAATAACTTTGTGTTCTCTAAGCAGCATCTGGTCTCATCTGATCTACATTAATCTTAACAAATACATCGTTTTCACTTGCCTGTGCAGTATGAAGTTACGACAATTTTTGTAAAATGTCCACAGGCCATATACGTATGAAAACTGAACAGTAATAATAATAAAATTTAGGAAATACTCTTGAACATTAAACAGCAAAATACTTCACTTTTAGTGTACTGTATTTACCTAGGAGATTACAACTATGATTGTTATATTTGACATTAGAAGACAACTGCTTAGAGCAGATTGAAATACTGGGAATGAAAATGGGAGGTAAGAAAAATATCCTGTGATGGTTATTTTTTCAAAGTTTGTTCACATTTTTGCCACCAACAGAACTACAGAAGAAATTATCTGAAGCCTTATAGAAAAGTTATTATAAATATTTTTGCTCCAGTAGTAAATAGAAGTGCAGTGCAAAAAGTTGAATAGAGAAAGCTTGGTAGAAAACTTTTATGAAAAATCTCACTAATGAAAGGAGTAAATGCTTAGTTTCAAGGAATAAAGAGCAACTGAATACGGTTTCACTGTCCTGAAGTAGGCACCAGAGGAAACTATTCTAATCTAATAGATTTTATTCAATTTGTCTAGGGTAAATGATAAACTATTCATATTCTAAGCACTTAAGCACTGTTGTGATTCTAACTTATCTTTTTCTTTTTTTTTTTTTTTTTTTAGGTTTTTAGAGTTTTTCTAAAGAAATTAAGAAGTCTACAATTTCTACTAACAATAAACAGTGTGCTCTTCAGTGCTTTACTTCTAAAATGCAAATTAGTGTGCATTAATGGGATAGTTCCATAAGAATTTTATTTTTTCATGATAAAAGTCAGAAAAGGAATCCCAGAAGAAAGAATTTCAGAGCATCATATTACCAGTTCTTCAAATCTTTCTAGTGCTCGTAGCAGGTAACTAACACTGCAATATATAAGGACTGTTTATATAATTTGAAAGAATAACATATTTTAGATGGTTTTATCACTTTCTGGTTTATGACTACAAATTACCACCATATAGATTAAAAAACAGGACTTAAACTTCAATCTCAGATCAAATAATCCTGTCTTTCTAAATTGCAGCACTCCACCCTACACCACTCTTTCCAAAAATTAATAAATTGTGTTGGGAAAGTAGATTTTTCTCCATAATCAAATAAACTACCACTGCACAGGGAATATACTTTTCCCTATTAAAAACATGATCATCCTTTATGATATTTAATGCCACAGAATGACAAGATTGAAAGTATAATTTAATGACAATGTAGCCTATCTCTTTGCATAAGGCAAACTCAGTGATATGGATTTGTTTCCTGACTGATGTTTGTCCAAGTTACAGTTAGAGAAACTCCACATCATCCTCAGACAATGTATTTGAGTACTTAATGTTATCAGCCACTAGGAAAGCTGTCCTAATGCCTAATTTAAAGCTATCTCTTTTTTCTATGGCTGATAAATTTTGCTTTGTCCCTCATGTGTATAGAAGACAGACCTTTTTTTTTTTTTTGTATTTGTAGCGATTTTTCTGTCAGTCAAATATCTGTTTCCACGGTCCTTTAGATGCAAAGCAAAATGTTCAGATTCTCCTTCTAGGTCATATTTACTGTACTTCTGAAAATTATGTCTCTCATTTAGTTTGTTACTTTCTTGGAAAGCAATACCTAAAATTGAGTGCTTTTTATCATACTGCAGTTTACTAATTCAGCTGCTTCTGGAGTAAGTATTTGACCCTAAGGAATGAAGACTGCAGAAAAGGAAAAATTTAGTGGCAGTCAAAAAATCTCTTTGTGAGTAAAAACAATTGTTTTCATAAGAATGATGTTACACAACTATACTGCACACTAGTTTCATGGGAAAATGGAGAAAATTTCATATGATTTCAATACCTTATATTTTTCTGCCTGCAATGTTGTTTAGAGTATTCTCGACTGGGGTGGAAGGAGTGGGAATATGTAGAGGATTCCATTATTACGCTGAAAATAAGAGTTCTAGTGAAAATGCCAAATATTTCAAATAATCTGGTAACCTTCTCAACATCAAGCAGTAACTAATATGAACATAATTTCTTTCATTATTTTTGCCTACAGGAAAACTGTTCATTTTTAATATGTGTATTGCAATCAGGACGATATTATTTTGACATCTATAAATACCTTATACTAAAATATGTTTTAAATAATTCAGGCTATGGAATAGGTATTCATTGACATTCTACTTTGTTCTTTAACTGTTTAAAGGAAAATTAGAAAATGGCAAAATAAAACAAGATAAAATTAAAATTTCTACTCAAATCCTTCAGTATCAGGAAGCTTAACAGAAATTTGAATAATAAGAAAAGAATTCAGTGGGAGATCCTACATATTGTTTTCTTGTCATTAATAGAGAGCTCAGGTGAAATATATTGACTTTGTTAGCTGTTTAAAAAACTTGGAGGCTCGCCTATAGAAATCAAGAATGAAGGCTAAAGGAAATAAAAGTATTTATTTAAATTCTTTCAGTGTTGCAAGTTTCATACAGAAGCGATTGGACTGGAAGATCCTCAGAGTTGGCATTAATAGAGATCATGCTCAACAGGTTTTTTGGGGATTTTGACTTCAATCTGAATTGGGAATAATTTAGAAAATTATGAAGCCTGGCAGAAAGTATCTTCTATACTTACCTATTTATTTTGTATCATTTCTTAAACCATGAAGACATTCAAGATCCTACTTCAGGGATTTCTCTGTGTTTATTTTGAGCTACATTAGCATACAGAGCAACTGGTATCAGACTTTAGAATGCTTCAGAAACTCAGTTCTGCATTTCATCTGACAAGAAACATCAATTAATTATTTTTTCACTTGTCTGAATACAAAAACACACACAAACACATATTTCAATAAAACATAGTAATACTTCACATAGAGATTTTTGAGTCAGCTGTCTTGTAGCAGGTGATTTTGATGCAGAGAGGCCTGTGGTAGATGCCTTCCTAGCAGCAGAAATATATAGGGATGAGTGGACAGTACGATTCTGTTTTGTCACTGTTAAAATAACATCCTCAAAATAGTCTCTAATCCTCATCATCGCTCAATAACTTACCCCTTAAGACTGCCTAATAGTTGTTCACAGCATGTGTAGTACCTGCTATCACTGCATTTGTGCTTCTGCAGCGGGATTTGTAAGGCTTGGGGGAAGAAATTAAACCCTTTCAGCAGCAGTCAAGTGATCATCATCTGCTGTCCACAGTGAACAGCAGAATGCACTCTTGCATGTGATGATAGGAAAATGCCTATCAAGAAGATAATTTGTCACAGATACACATTATCTAACTCTAACATGTATAATTCATGTGCATAAATCAGATGCTTGTCAAAATTTAGATGTGAAAATCAACCCAAAATTGTATAAGTTTATTCCACTTTGGTGGGATATGGAACAGTTAAGCTCCCTGTACCATTTTAAGCACTTGCCCATACAGGATGTCAATAATGTATTTAAGACTGTTTAACTTTTGCAGCCATTAGCTGCACATCCAGACACGAAAATGGGGATAGCTTTATGCTTTCTGAATGGAAAGCACCATATATGTTAACTTAATTAAATTTACTCTCTGATCTGCTTGCAAGGGAAAAAGAGAAAAACAGAAATAACACTAGCTGATGGCTACACTTATCCATCCAAGTAGAAAATGAAGGAGACATTGAATTTATTTATGTTTAAGTTCACCTATGCTGTGCTCAAATAATTTGCCTAAGAAAAAGAAAGAAGTGACAGTCCTTGGAATGATTGCAAAGGATTTTCAGTACACAATGGTTCTGAACTCTTCTCCAACATTAGTTCCAGGTGTTTAGTTAAAAAAAAAAAAAAAAGAAAAAAGAAAGAAATATGCAGTGACTCAGACAAAGTTCAAAGGAATAATTTCATTGCCAGGCATAATTTTGGTCAATATGACCTTCAAGAGTTAAAACATTTGGCATGTTTGGAACATGCACACAGACTAACTTTATATAACTTATGGTTTTCTCTTCTCTACTCCCACTCTTCTGCTAATCCCAGGAGCTGCTCTGCTAGGCAACAGTACAGAAAAGCATTACCTTTAGATGTCAAATGCATCTCTGAGAAATTATTCAACCCCACTGTTCATGTATTCTTCAGGAAATAGTTCAGTGAAAGTTCAGCAAAACAGTGAATTCATTAAACAAACTGCTACTGTGACATGGTATAAATCAGTTTGTTCAAATTCTGCCATGCTCTCTCCCTGTTCTAAAACAGCTTCTTAGCTTTATTAGTAAAATCAAATGTATTTTAAAATCATGGTAATAATTTTACTAATTTTGGACTGAATATTACTTAAATAATTTTTTCCTCTCTAATTTATGATTTTAAAAAAATCTGAAGTATAAATGCTACAAAACTAAGCTGACTTTCTTATCAGTTATAACCCCACCAATGTCTCTAAAAACCTAGTGACAGCAAGACACTTACATTTCACCAGAATACCAGAATTAGAATGCATTAGGTATCTGAATTAGAGGAAAAAGTGACAAAAGTTAGCAAAAGAGTGAAACAGTAACAGGATAATGAACTGAAAAAAAGAACTTAGGTACAGAAACCTTACAGCACTCTTGGTGTTTTCAGAAAGAGATGAGCTTTTGTGAGCTGGTATTCTTCTGATAGCCAGCCTAGAATATGCCTGCAGAGGTAGTCTACAAGGTAAATGGAATTATAGTTAAGATCTCAAAAGCTTACTGTTTTCTGCTTTTACATGGGTATTTCTTAATGGAATACAGCCAATTAAACTTTATTGTCTCATAAACCTCCAAGCCTATCTCCTTTTATGAGTTCCTTATACTGCTTTCACTGCTATGGCAAATAATTTATAATGATCCATGACAAGGAAATTCAGATGGTGTATTGCCTTATGTAGCTAAGCAATTACTAAATTATTGATTAATCAGCTAATTATACTATGAAAAATTCTTCTTTTGTTTATAAGAGATTTAGCCCAACAGTGTATGAACTCACTGCTCTGAGGAAATATGCAGGTTATATCTACATGTTTTAATTATTTGCTTCCTTCCAATCCTGATGCCACCTGAGAGTAAATATCTAATTCTAGGAACACTTACCTGTGTATAACTGTCTTTATTTCCATTCGATTGTAAGAAAAACAGTTCTTGTTTATTTACGTTCTTCTAGATTATTTTTTGCATTTTAGTTTTCAGCGGAGCTTTATCTTGAAAAGCCCACCCAATCAATTGATCTCTACTCAGTATTGCTCCTCATTTCAATTTCACACTACAACTTAGTGCCAAATTGAGCAGTGTTGTCTAAAAAGCAAAATCTGACCCGTCATTATTAATTTCCTGAGATTTTCAAAAAGTTTATTTTACGTAGATATTTTGGCTCATCTGCATTTATAAGTACTTTTCCAAGAAAGGCTCCTAGGAGCCCTACTCTAGAGTTAGTCTATTACATTTAGTGCAATTTTCTGGTCTCCCCATGGGCAGGGGAGACTCTGCTCTCCTTCCTACAGGATCTCGTCACACATGCCCATTTTTCCACCTCCTGAGTTATGGTTTAACTTAGTTATTCCAGCCAACACAAATCTCAGTTGAAGATACAATGTTTCACCCGATCTGTACACAACTCTCAAGCCACACTTGGCTGCAATGCTAAGGCAATTAACCATTTAAATAGATGGACATGTAGCAAACCTTTTAACGAGTCTGAAATAAAGGTCAAGTTTGCAGCATGCTTGAGCTAATGTTTTCATTTTATTTCAGAAAAATAACTTAGTCAATGTAATTGCATCTCTTCAAAAATCTCATTTTATATTACATAAAATGTTGGGGGTTGAAATTTGTTTACTTTGTAGAGATTAGCAGAACCATAATTTTCATGTGCTTTTTGTTATTAATGAGATTAACTATCAAACAGCTATGTAAAGAAAGCACAATGCAGGGCTTGTAATTCTGAGAAAGTAACCACTGCAAGTCACAATTGTTAGACAGTACCACTGTTTTTTATGAGTGAGATAATCCAGATTCAGAGCCAGCATGAAATATTCCTGACTCCTGCTGTTGTCGAGAAACCTATGAACTCAAAGAACTCTATTGCTACAAAATTCTGGAGCTTTGGGTTATGCCTTTGTCCTTCAAAAGTAGCAAAGTTCCAAATGCTACCTATAGAGAAAGAGTTATTGCAACTAGAAAGCTTTGGAAAATCTCCTTAATATACATTAGTGAGACTATTTCCTCTTAAGGATACTGGGAGATTTATAAAGCAAAGATAAATTTCCAGATAAAGCCCCGATAAATGGCACATACGGATTTTACAAGACAGTCCTGAAAATGTTCATTGTTTTGACAACAAACAATATGAAGTGTACAAATATAGATTAATCTCAGAACTCAGAAAAATTCCAGTGATTGAAATATATTTTAAGAAATTATATGTCTTTGTTCACATGCCACTGTTAAAAACATACCATTCTGAAACTCCCAATACCATTTATATTCTGCCTTTCCATACAGCTACAAAAGGGATGTGTTATAATATCACAAGAATTTCAGCATTTTTACTTAAATAAACAAAAGGCATGGTCTATCAAAGCAGATTGCAGAATACTTATTTTGATGAAACAAGACAAATAGTCCCAAAACTGGGTTGAATCTAATGATGTGGGGTTGAACAAAACCAAGTGCCAGGGCCTGCACTTTGACCACAACAACCCTCTGCAGCACTGCAAGCTGAGGACAGAGTGGGTCAACAGTGGCCAGGCAGAAAGGGACCTGGGGGTACTCATTGATGGCAGCTAAACATGAGCCAGCAGTGTGGCCATGTGGCCAAGAAGGCCCATGGCAACCTGGCCTGTATCAGGAGTGTAACCAGGACCAGGGAGGTGTCGTCTTCTGCTTGTATTTGGCACTGGTGAGGCCACACTTTGTCCAGTTCTGGGCCCCCCAGTATAGGAAGGATCTTGAGATGCTCAAATGTGTCCAGAGGAGGGCAACAAGGCTGGTGAATGGTCTGGGACACTGGTTCTATGAGGAGCAGCTGGGGGAGCTGGGGTTGTTTAGCCTGGAGAAGAGAAGGCTCAGAGCTGACCTTATCAACCTCTGTAATTCCCTGAAAGGAGGGCACAGCCACGTGGGGGTCGGTCTCTTCTCCCAGACAACCAGGAACACAAGAGGACAAACTCTTAAACTGTAGCAGGGGAGGTTGATGCTGGACATTAGGCAAAATTCTTCACAGAAGGGGTCATTTTGGGCATTGGAATGGGCTTCCCAGGGACATGGTGGATTCAGTGTCCCTGGAAGTGAGTAAGAAAAGATTGGACATGGTTCTTAGTGCTGCGGTCTGGTTGACAAGGTGGTGTTTAGTCATAGGCTGGACTCAATGATCTCAAAGGTATTTTCCAACCTCGTTGATTCTGTTATTCTGTGAACTTCTTTTGTTGTCTCATGATTTATAGCCTATTTTCTAGGCTATAAGTGAATTGCACACATCACATCAAAGTATGACTTGGCAAAAATTAGAACACATATCCATATTTTAAGAATAAATGTAGGTTTTGTCTTAGTCCCACAGGTGACCAAAATAAGGACTGTAAGTACATTCACATAGGAAGAAATTTCAGATCATATCAAGACAACATTTCAGTGCTGCTTCAGTTTCAGGAGAAGAAACTACATTAATTTTAGTTAAAACACAGAGCCAATAAGAAATCATTTCAAAACAGTATTGTTAGAATATCAAATTTACAGTCACATCAAGATACTGAGGCAAAAAAAAAAATCAGAAAAATGCAATGCTTTCCTACAGATATCTTTTTTAAGTGATTGAGCTCAGGTTATATTCAACACAGCAATTTCTGAAGCATTGATGCCGTTGAATTTCCAGTTCAGATTCCCACTGGTTGGATCCACTTTAATATCCTGTTATCTGCTTCTGTATTTATGAGCAAGGTGCCAACCTATGTTTTTGTCAAAAGGTGTTCTTTCTCCAGTAGCACTAGGGCTAGTTACAGTTATAGACTAGCTAATAATCTAAATTGCTTTTTGGCCCTCTCTTCACAGGACCAAATTTATTTCATCACATTTGATGGAAAAAAATGTATTTCACAGCACTAGAAATGCATAGAAAAAAACCTCTTTTTTTTCCCAGATCTCTCTCTTTTGTGAACAATCAACCTGTTTATATCCATTGCCCACAGTCTCGCTACTGATCAAGCTGCCTTGAATTCAGGTTTTAAGTTTAGGTGTATATAACATCACAGATCACTTTGGTTGTGTGTCATTAGGACTGATCTGTAACAGCAAGTCTACTGTATATTTGCAGTAAGTTTGGTAGGCAAGCCAGACTGTTTTCTTTTGACAAGTTGACAGATACGAAAACTTTCGCTATTTGTCAGTTCATATGTGAATTGTCTCAATTATCTCAAAAGATAGGACTTTATTTGAGTTTGCATCTTGGTTTTCTTAGGTTCCTAAAAAGACAAGACTGCTGCAAGGAACAGAAACCCAGCAGTCTCAGGGTCTGTACAAACAAACACATTTAGATCAAACAAGCAGTACAGTCCTGCCATCTGTATCAACATAGTGTTTGTCAATTGCCAAAGGGTAAAACAGATTATGAAGACACTTTTTCATACTGATGTAGTAGACATAAAGTCTTCACAAATTCACATAATGTTGCTTTTTCATTTGGACTTCTGATTGATCTGAGTGGTATGAAAAGTCCATCTGCATTTAACCAAAGATATCCAGAGCAAATACAGAGCTGCAGATGCTGAAGAACACTAATTATTCTAGCTGAGACTGACATTAAGCTACATTCAATCATTTACCCCTCATTGACCCTTTTCCTGAAGGCAAAATATGCCAGAACTTTGTATATTTATTAGATTACTTATATCAGGTCTGAAAGCAGCTAAGAATCCTTGATTCTTATCCTATAATACTTACCTACAAAACCAGAAACTTGGCCCATATGTAGCTGAGTGGATGGGGATCTATGCATTAGCTTCAATCATCTATGAATCACACAAATTAGATTCTCTGAACAACAGGATAGAATAGAAACAAAGATAAAAACTACTAAAAATAATTTTTAAAAACCAAAAAAACCCAAAAAATAATTAAAAATAAATTTTTAAAAATGAAATATCTGTGTATGCACATATAATCTACAGCAAGTGAAAGTCCTGAGCCACTGTTCTATTTTATTTAGAAAATTTTTAAGAATCAAAGGGGTTTACTTCAGGATTTTATTTCTTTTTACAGTGCTGACATAAAATTAGGTGCCTTATTTCATTACCTATCCACAGACATTTGATAACCCATTTCTGGATGGCTACTCTTAAAGTTTTGAGATAGCCATTAGTCTTGCTGACCAAAATCAATGGTGATTTTAACATAAATTATGGTTAAGCTATGCAGTGTGTTGTAAGAAAAATCCAACATCTATTAAAATGTCTCATTCATCTTCAGCGTCTTACATGTCAATGTAGTGACCATTGATCTTACCATCCTGTTTTAGGAACTGCAGCTCTAGGTTTTGATAATCTGAGCTTCTTGACACCTTTATTTTTATTCAAGTACTCAGAGAAATATGCCTTTCTGTGAATGCCCTGACCACCTTCTACTGAGGCAAACTGGAATCTGTTCTTTAATACAGCTCTGATACTTCTCCAGCTACAGATCCCTAATAGAATCAACAAGAAGAAAACAAGTATGAATGTGGTAGAACTCACTTTAAGGATAATCTACTCTTTGCCTGTTCACGTGCAGATAAGTTTTTCTATATTAGTTTCAATGAAAAGCAAGACAAATAATCATCTGACCGCCAGAGTATTATGGAAACAATTAAAATCATTAAGAACTGGCTTTGTATTTTAACATAAACCAGAACCTGATATCAAGTAGATTATGGCTAAATAAAAGAAGTGCTCAAAAATATCCACATGCTTGCTACACATGTTGCTAACAACACTAACCCATAGCACTGATAAGGCAAGTTGGAGACAGTCCACAATAGGAACAACAATAGGATTTCCATGCTAAGAAAAGGCACCAAGAGATTCCTGTAGAAGTCTCAAATACATAGGTGCCTACTAAACCAGATATCTGACACAATCAGAAGCAAAAGACATCCCAAGGGGTTTACTTCTTCATCAACCATGCCTCCTTATGCTTTGGAAGTAATCATAAAAAAAATATTTTAGAAATTAAGACAACTGGTTTTTTAATTTGGCCTAAGTAGAGATTTTTCATTTTGCTTAGCAGACTGGAATATATTACTGAAAAATCTCATTTATTCTTTCACACCCACTATGGCTTTTGCTAAGAAAGTTCCAGGAATCATGCAGTTGTTTATGAAAAAGAAAAATGTTTGAATCATTGTTCAGAAGTTCTGGAAATTACGTCTTATTTCTATTGTCACAAGAACATCGCTGTGGTGAAAAGGATTCTCCATGCCAAAAAAAGTTAACATTTACAGGTATGAAAGATAGATTTCACAAGTCAAAAAGAAAGAAAAATCCCAAGAGTTTTTTTCATAGAAAAAGAAAACAAACCAAACCAAACAACAAAGGTTTTTAAGCAGAAGGAATGCTAATACTTCACAAATTATAATGCCACATTTTCGCAGACATGGCAAATTAGCAGATGAACTTCTAGTCAAAGATTCATTTTCACTTGCCAGAGCTGGAAATGTGAAAACACATTCTGAAACAGGCTCAGCCTTTCTAAATTTTTAAAATGTGTTATTTTTTATGTACTTCTAGTAAAATCGAAGGAGTGTTTGATTCACTTCTCACAGAGAAGCTACAGCAGTTTTTGAAAGGAATATTTATTGAAACGTGAACAGAGGTGGGTGCTGGTAGGCACTTCACCTCTCAGAAAGTTCTCTGGATATGAAGTTATCATTATATTCAGCACAAAGCAACAGAACACTGAAAGGAGAGATGAGAGGTGTGAAGGTCTGAATGTGGAGAAGACAAGTTTTAGGGTGTGCCACCTGGAGGTGAGGAGATGTCTTTGGGCTCCAGGGATCTTGGACTGAGGAAATGAAACTGCTTATTTCTTCTTTTTAGGGAATACTGACAACTTCCATGATTCATTTTTACAACCTTAAAAATAAGAACATGCTGATTATATTTTTATTATTTCCAAGATAGTTAGTAATTTTTCTTTTTCTAGACAAATATATTCAGATTTGCAAATCCCTTCAGATGCTTTAGGAATCAAAGCTTTGATTCCTTTGATAAATAGAAAATAATTTCATAGGAACAGGAGGAGTTAGAGAAGACAAATTCTTGTGTATTGTCTTAGAGCTGTTGCTTAGAAATTTTTGAGCACATTTAATGTGACTAATTCTGTATATATTAACAGAATTATATGCTGTAGAAAGGTTGAGCACCAAGTGAGTAAATATGGGACAAAACCTAAAAATGGCCAGAGAAATTATTCTTTTGCAGTGGGAAGTTTGAACAGCCTTCTATAAAGCATAAGGGAGCAAAAGAGCAAAGAGAATTCAATTAATTTCTTAATGTTTGAAAATTTACCCTTTTTATAGGATTTTCCTCAAAAGTGTTCCTATTCATTCCAGGGACACATCTGCATTGAAAACTTTCAATCATTCTGAGGGGATAGATGAAGAAATTTGTGAGTGAATTACATTTCTTCTTAAAAGCTAAATCAGCACAGGCACCTAACCAGCTTATTTGCCTCATGAATGTATAATTTTGAATTAACTGTGAATGCCAAAGTTCCTCTAGCTGCATGAGACATATTAATTCAGCATATAACTATAAATGAATTACATGCATGCTGGTTACACAGATACTTTTAACAGCATCCATTTTCTTCCTCTACCACTAGAAGTAGGTGGTACATTAGAAGGGCGTGTCCTGATGTCTGTAGTATCAGAAAACAGTATTCTGTCCTATAGAAAGACAGAAATGAAAGTATCTAAAAATAACAATGATCTCATGTTGAAGTCATACCAGATATGGAGGTGACTAGATAACTCATTACATCTAGGGGTATTGAGGTAGCAGACACAACTATATGGTTTTCTGAATGTACACAATGAGGATCTTGAACAGGTTTCATGAAATTGAAGAAAACAGCTGCAACAAAGAGATAAAGACCATTTTAATCTGATATTACCTACCCATGCACCACAGTGTGGCAAAATTTTATGAGGCTATTGAAAACAATCAGTCATCAGCAATGGCCTCAAATCTACACTGGTACTTCAAGAGACATCCTTTTCAGATCAAGCTTATAAGGAGAAGGACAGGTCTTGTTTTTTGTTGTAACACTGTGCAGATAAGCAGATTTAAAACAGAAGCGTAATTGGCAAAATATATATAAGGTAGTTGAAATACAGTTCTGCACTGACAGATGCAGGGACTTTAGCATTCCTGTTTACTCTCTCACATCAGTCTGCACTAATCTTCTCCATTGTAAATCAAAAAATCACTCAAATGCCCAGAGCTCTGGGATCTCTGATATTTTGCCATTTGCAACAGAAGACAGTTGCTATGCTCAAACAAAATCAAAGGACATCTCCAGACTATTGAAGGAAAATAAGTACCTGGATTGCAGTGTAACTATAATCTGTGCCTCTATAACTCCAAACATTGTCCAGAAACTTTAACAAGGAGCAATGGTAACATCGAATGAACAGTAGTTGAATTAATTTATTTAAGAAACCTTTTACAGTCCAAGGCAAAAAGCATACAGAGGCAAAATATTATTGACAACATAACATACAGCTTAAAGACTCACTTTATGGGGTTTGGCTTCACTGTTCCTACAGCAAAATCATTTAATCTAAGGAAAAAAGATCTTCCCCAAGTATGTCCCAATGCACCACCCAGAATTATACTCCATATATTCTAAGTTTGATTTTTACAGGATTTGAATATTGGGCTTTTTAAACATTGCTTAAAATGCATGCCAGTATGTGAGGAAGTACATTGCAAAAGTTTTTGCTCTTTAAACTCCATCCTTCAGAAGTAGTTATATAAAAATATTTTTATTAAGACAGTCTGTCATGAGCTCAAGACAGAAGTAAAACTTCTGCAAGGTCCAGGAAGGAGAAAATTGCTTCAACAAGGACAGATTTGTCTGTAATGTCTTAATAAGTTCCGGCTGTACCTGAATGTTAAACCTCTGGGGATGGTGTCAAAATCAGTGCAAGTTCATGTTGCCTCATATCCTCTCACAGCTGTTACACAATGGACAATAGTGATTGCTGAGATTATTGTCCTCAATGCACTGACTTTTCCATTAATTTTCAAATACCTAACCTGGTCTAACCTGGGATAACACCAAAGCTCTGGGCTTTGTCACATCATCAGCTCTGATTCAGCTGGTGGGTCTGATCCAAACGCAAGAATTTTCCAGGTAAGAGCTGAGCAGTGAAGAAGCTGAATGACATTTCTGCCAAGAAAAAACTGAACTAAGGTATGAATCAAGATTTCTTGGTACTCAGATGAAGTCTATCGAGGTTCTGAACATTTGAGAGGCAAAAGACTCTGCACTTTTCTGTGAAAGCATATTCACATTAGGGGGAAATAGTACAAATACGGAGCCCTATGACAACTTTGTTTTCTGTGTCTTTTTAAGCCATTTTAGCTGCTGGCTGCATAGCAAGACTCACAGCTCCATGACAATGTATAGTGTTCCATAATGGAATCATCCTCCCATTCCTCCCATGTATTTTTGGGTGCTTGGAGCAGTAAACAGGGTTCCTTAGTCTAAGAGGTCGTGTCCAACATCGCATAAGAACCTTTCATCTTGCATCTTGACCTGACTCATCTTCAAGGTAAGCTCTTTTCTTCACAGTCTTTCATCCTACTTTGCAGCTAGTGAAACAAACTTCAGAATCTGGCACCCGAGTGCCATATGCACTCAGCATATGCAAAGTCAGAAAAGCCAATCATTCAATTCCACTTACTCTAAAATCTGAGCTCTCCTATCCTCAGCAGCCAGGGTCCTGAAAGTTCTTCCTGTAGATTTCCACGATATGCTTATTACAGAGCAAAGAAGAGTGAAGGACGTGGAGTTTCTGACCAAGAGCCTGGTGTTGGTTAGGTAGCACAGAAAAATGGCAAGGTCCCCACAAAGGATGAAACATTTCTGTCTAAACTTGACTGAGGTAGGCAAGAACTTGAGTTTCAGTCAGGTTATTCATGCTGAGAATCTAAGCACTTACAAGCAAAACCCCTTCTTTTTACCTCTATCCATAGGTTTATTACCACTGAAAGTCATCAATCATTGATTTTGACAGTGGCCAGTTACAGTTTATGAAACATTGGAAACATGTTTTGTTCCCCTTCTCACTGCTGCAGAACTGATCTAGTATTGAAGGGTCTCTCTCAACAAGTTATGTATACCAGCTTCACTGAGGAGCTAAAAATTGCTTTCTGGTGGAAAGTGGAGTAAATTACTCAGGGCAAACATTTGCAAGCTATTTGCAGAACATTGGGCAGTTATAACCATAAAAGGCAGGCATATGCACAGAGACAGATGGCAACGAGGGTGGCTTGGAGCTGAGGCAGTTAGAGTTTAGGTGTAAGAAATTAGGAAACCATTGATAGAAAAGCTTAAAAGTGGGTAAGGGATTCATGGTTGCTTTTATAAACCATGTAAGGAAATATTGAATAGCAGCATGCAGAAATTACCATGAGAAATACGTATTTGTGAAAAAAGTCAGAAAAGGAAAAATATTTGCAGATAAAAAGCCTTCTCCTAGCATTATAGAAAAACAGTCTGCATTATACAGAAAAAAAATATGTGTTAATATCACAGCAAGCTACAGAGAACCTCTGTTTAATCCCCCTCCATGCATTTCTTATCATTCTCTATACTCTTCATAGGCGATGGGTTTCTGTAATTAAGTAGTTTGATGGGTAGCTTGTTTTGAAATAACTAAAAGAAGTATCTGAATGTGACAGTAAATTCTAAAAATGGAGAGGGGGAAGATATTTATCGTTTGGAATGTAATATCTTCTTTATTTTAGAGATGAAAACACAAAGGCATAGAGAAATAAAAATGAGTATCTGCAGTCCCATACTGAGTCCATGGTAGAAACTGGAAAAAATACTATGTCTTAAATTTTTGAAGGCATTTGGGGTAGCTGAATGAGATGACTACCAGAAGCAGATATTTTTTTCAGATTTACTATTGCTTAAGACATACAGTGTTAGTTTCTCCATTAATTCATTTTCACATCCATTTGGAGTCACTTTCTGGAAAAAAGGAACCTTAGCAACCAGAAGTGTCTCTCTGCTATGTAAAAGCCTTTTTCAATTCAAGAAACTAAGGCTTTGCATCTGGGTTCTTACTTTAAAAGCTGACATTGAAAAGATAATATAAACCTGCCCAGTCCTCCCCTTTTCAAGGTCCTATTATTTGACATACATCTAGTAGCATGCACATTTGAGGTTACAATGACCTTAACCATGGCTTCCTGCAGTTTACACTGGACCATGATTCTGTACACAATGAGACACAACATTAAAAATGCATTGCACACCTTGCCCAAATTATCTCATTGTTCTGCCAGGACAGAAAACATGAAGCATGCATTTGGAAAGCAACTGTCTTCCTTCTTCTGGTATTGGTATCTTTAATTCCTTTGTAAGTTAGTTTGTTTAAAATGAGGGTTTCTCCAGAAACACAAAACAGTATTCTGGATGCCCATAAAGATTCTTTGGCAAGACCTGAACTCATTTTTCTGTTCCTAAAAGAAAATCCTTTGTTTTGCATCCCCATTTTCTAGTAGGGGTTTTAAAGATACAAAATAAACCTGAATTTACCCCCACAAATTACTGCCAGATGATGAATTGCTTCTTGAATGGAGAGAGTGGAGCTAGTATCCCAGTCCTATTGAAAATCAATGAGCACTGAGAGTCGAATTCCAGTCTGAGTACTTTCTCCAAATCACACACAATTACCACTTCCTAGGTTTTTCTTACTGTGCTGGAGTAAAGTATCAGCATCATTTTTTTTTCTCCCCAGATAGACTTGTTTGTGTTTTCCAGCCTAGACTCTCATTTAATCTTCCATTCAGATATCTTATGTTATTAGGTTGTCTTCTTATTACTTCTCTATCCTTATTGACGTTCATACATTTTCCCCTTTTATTATGTCCTGTGGTTTTCATTATCATATAGTTTGCCCCAAGTGAGAAAATAAGCTCGTGTAAATGAATGGTATTTCTCTCTTTATTTCAGCTCAGCTATGCTGATCCACACTAGTGGAGGCTCTATCTGGCTGTCCCTAGAAGATTGTTAATTGAAACCAGAAGTAAGCAATTGACTGCATTATCCAGTGCACAGCATTCCTACAATTATACTCTGATGATAATCTTTCAAATCCAGCTCTCAATCCCCATAAAACGCTCATATACTGTCTCCTGAGAATTACAGTGAATTAGTATTTTCTGCAAGAAGTTCTTTTGGGATAAATTGATACAATTGTAATGTGTTTCAGTGAAGCTGTATCAGAAGACAGTTCAGCTTGGTCAATCATACGCTATTCTAAACTGCATGTATCAGTGAATCACATCAAAGGGATCATTTGTTTTAAGACTATAAATCTTTTGATGTACAGGAAAATAGAATTTTAGGATAAAAATTAAATTAATTTTACACTTGAAATAAATGCACAGCTGAATCTGGATTGAAGGAAATATGAATCTGGATGGAAAGCAATAAATATATTCTTATAATATTTTCCATCGAGGTCTCAAGGTATGTTCCATTAAAATGTTAAAAAGTTCAAAATAAGGAAGAAAAAAAAAGTAGAACTTCTGGTCTTATTAGTGTTTAGTGATTAAGGCAAATATTTTTGTCTCTGTATCACAAAGAGTAAACAAGCTGTCATATGAACAGTTTTAGGTTCCACAGCTTTGAATTCACAAGATGAAACCCATTTACTCCATCAGTTAGCCACAGTAAACAGAAAAGGTACAACAGAAGAGAACCTTTTTATTTCATTTTGCATAAAATTAAAAAAAAAAACAAAAAAAAACCCAAAAACACAAAAACCACCACACCAATCTCTAAATTTCCAGCTGTTAAACTTAGAGTGACTAACATGCCATAAGTCAGGCCAGTATATTGTCTGTTTCAGTGACTGCCATAAGGACTGCTAAAACTGCCCTCAGAATCACACCTTGTGAAGCATTCCACCTAATTCTCCAGGGCTTGTTTGATTTAATTTCCTCACAATCAGTAAGGTTCTCCCCAGAAGCAAAAAACACAATGCCAAGTTCAAGTACATATTTTACATACAAGAAGAAGACTGCTGGACATTAACATTTATCAGAGAGCAATCATCTGTCACCGGCATTTCTAGGTGAGGTTCTCTATTCTTTAAAAACAAATTAAATAACATGCAATGAGATAATAATGATAATTTTCAGACAGAAAATAAATTGATGTGGTAGGTCTCAAACTTTTTCAAAACAGCCACTTCTGAGACGGTCATTTTTTCTCTGTCAAATATGAGGAATCAAGTGGGTAGCAAGGCATATGGTGAGCATGCCCTACAAAAAACAATGAGGAGTGTTTGAAAGGAGAGGGTGATCACAGAGAAATGTATTTGTGAACTCTGGTTGCATCCCTTTTGCTTTTTCAGCCCTCAGAGAACCTTCTTGACCTCCTTGATCTCCGTGAATCAGTCAATCTTTAAAATACTTCCAGGGGGAAAAAGAAAAAAGGAATTCTCCAGACTTCTGGTGTTGGAGTCACCTAATCCTGTGAGTTCATCTTGGACAGTGAAAGATCTGAGAACCAAAAACATGAATGCTCCCAGCCTCAAGGAGCAATGATCAGTAGGGACATTTCACTGTTGCTCTGCTGGCAGAAGACACTGGAAACAGAGAAAGAGCTCTGGAGATAAAGGGGAAAAGAAGGTGGAAAGGGAAAGCTACATGCAATGTAGTTGCTTCTGGTACTATACAAACCAGAATTATGGCGCATGATATTCAGCACATCCCCTGACAGCTTTACTACAGTCTAAAGTACAATAAGGACACATTTGGACAGCTCAGTTACTAGTACCAGAGGTAGGGCAAGCTTTAGCTCTCACATCATCATATTTGTAAGTAAGAGTCTCTCTCAGACTTCATTTCCTTTTTCTGCACATGCAAGAGTAAAGTCTTTTTTTTGTTGTTGTTTTAGCAAGGCATCACATACACGGAGTTCATTCAGGATATTCTTTTTTTTGGTTTGTCAAATCTTGCATGACAGGGAACAAGAAAATGCTTGAGAATGCTTGGGAAATCCAATTGTCTCCCATGTGGTCCTCCTCCATACCAGCACCTCCAGATGGTGGTTCTGAGAATGTGAACAACACTGAACTTAGATTCATATAATCATGGAATATCCTGGGTTTGAAGGGATTGACAAGGATCACCATGTCCAGCTACTGCTTTTGCACAGGACAGCCAAAAGAATCACACCACGTGCCTAAAAGTATTTGCCAAACATTCTTTGAACTCTGACACACTTGGTGCAGTGACCACTTCCATGGGGAGCCTGTTCCAGTGCCTAAACACCCTCTGAGTGAAGAACCTTTTCCTGATGTCCAAACTAACAGCTTCAGACCATTTCTTCAAGTCCTGTCACTGGTCACAAGAGTAAAGGGATCAGGGCCTGCCCTTCCTCTCCTCCTCACAAGGAAGTTGCATCTGCAGTGAGGTCTCCCCTCAGTCTCCTCCAGGCTGAACAGACCAAATGACCTCACCTACTCCTCATCCAGCTTCACCTCAAGGCCCTTTTCCATCTTCATTGCCCTCCTTTGGACACTCTCCAACAGCTCAATATCTTTTTTATCATTGCGGCTCCCAAAACTGCCCCCAGCACTCAAGGTGAGGCTGCCCCAGTGCAGAGCAGAGCGGGACAATCCCCTCCCTTGCCCAGCTGTGATTCTGTGTCTGATGCACCCCAGGACATGGATGGCCCTCCTGGCTGCCAGGGCATGGCTGACTCACATTCAACTTGCCTCAGAGCAGGACCCCCAGGTCCCTTTCTGTGTCACTGCTCTCCATTATTTCATTCCCGTCTATATTTAGGGTTGCTCTGTTCCTGGTGCAGAATTTGGTACTTTTCATTGTTAAACTTCATATGCCTAGTGTTTGCCCAGACCTCTTCTTGCTTGAGGTCTCTCTGCAGGGCCTCTCTGCCCTCACGGGAGTCAACAGCTCCTCCCAGTTTTGTATCATCTCTGAACTTGCTCAGTACGCATTCCGATCCTCTGTCCAAATCATTTATGAAGATGTTGAAGAGCACAGGGCTAAGGATGGAGCCCTGTGGAACATCAATTAGGTGCCAGTCTGATGTCACCTGTTCACTGTAACCTTTTGTGCCTAATCCATGAACCAGTTGCTTTTGCTCAGTCATCACATGACGTGCTTATCCACGTGTGGGCTGGATATTTTGTCCAGAAGGGTTCTCTCACAGATGTAAGTAAATTTCTTCTGTGTTGCTTGCTAGACAGCTTTCAAGCCCTGAAAGAGGTATGCAAGCTCATAAGAATCTTCTTGGTTTCCTAAATGTTCAATACTTTTTCTATTCAATCAGGATTTTCTTCTACACAATCTTCTCACATTTAAAATTATGATAGCGTTTTTTCAGAGCAAACCAAATGTATTTAAATCTGATATTTGAAGTAGGAGCCAGAGAAGAATATCCTGCCTCACTTTGCGCTTAGTCAACCCAAGTCCATATAACAATAATATTGCTATATTGACACTGGATCCCAGCTAAGCCTGTGAGTTACTTTGAGACTTTGCACCATGTAATTGCAAATAATCAAGCACATGAGAACTGTGAGTGTACACCTTCCTGAAAAAGTAAGTATAGACAAACTCTCTATCAAAAATATTGAAAAAATAAAATTAAATTGCACTTGATCTCTCTTGATGCAAAAAATCACTACCTCCCATGAGATTAATAGGTCCCAGTGCAAAGCTTTATTCCTAAAAGGAAGAAAGAATGTAAAAAAATTAAGGTATATTGTAGGAAGGACCTCTGATCAAAGAGGAGAAAAAAGAATAAATTAAGTTATGACACCTAAGAAACATGGTGTACTGAGAGCCTGGGAACCATTGAATGGGGGGCAAATAAGGAGCAAAGAGGGAAATGCTTTGCAGAGAAAATTCTACTAGGAGAAGACCAGAAGTGCTCAGAGGGAAGCCAGAGAGCAGATGAGCTTTTCTTGGTTTATTGTTTTTGCTGATAAATAATAACTGTGCTTATAAAATTGGTCAAGGAAAAGAAAAAAAGCAGGGCCCGTATTTTCCATTCTCAGCATGAATATTAGGCATATCACTGTCAGTTTCCAAGGTCATGTTTCATGTTTATGTCTCCCTCCTTCAATCCTCAGGGGGAGTAGCTGTTTTCCCTTGTGCTTCTCCTCAGCATTTTGGGGACTTGGTTGAATACACTAGGCTGAAGCAATATGCAGACAGTAAAAGAAAAAACAGTCATCCCATGAAGACCCCAACATTTATAGCAACAATGGGAAGAGGGATCTGGCATTTTTCCTTGACAAAGTGTTGTTTCTTTATTAACGTATTTTAAACCATAACTTCTGCTATGACCTAACCAGAGGCTGCTAGTTCTTACTTCAGATATAGATTTTTACTTCATCATCTGTGCTTAACCATATTTGCTCTTCTGGCCAAAGGATGCATCTAGAGACAAGTACAAATCACTAAGAAGCCCTGCCGTTTATGTAGGAATTACAGAGATGTGCAGAGACTGTGAGTCTTTCTCCACACAAAATTCTTTAAATCCCTTTAAAGTAAATACCAGCACACACAAATGAATAAAGGAAAACATCTTGATTACTGGTGCCTTGTCCACAGATTAAGTCCTACATGTATAAGAATTGTGGGATTTCTTCCCCTCATATGATTCCCTAGATAAGCAGAGTTTTATATTTATATATACATATATGAGAGCATACAACACTAATATGGGCTACCAAAAAAAAAAAAAAAAAAAAAAGCTGAGGAACAGCAAATACTTTTATTTAGGTAAATACAGAAGACTTCTATATAACCTGTGTGTAAATTTATAGATATAGATATAGATATAGTATAGATGACATAGATATATAAAAAATAGTATAAATAATATGAGGCTGCTTAGGATTCAGACACTGTGGAAGACCAACACTATTACAGAGACTTGTTTTCATCAACTGAGATTAGCCTCTAGATATATGTGGGTATAGGGAAAAAATCCTTCCAAGAGAAACTTTTAGTAATAAACATATTTTGAAACCATTGGCATTTTCTTCTATGTTTTTAATTAACACATCAGATTTCGATTGTAGCTGATCATAAATCTAAAATAGAGAAAAATGAAAAAAATATATATTTGTATTAGCTATATTTCCCCAAGGGTAAAATAGTTCATGTTAGAGATGTGATAGATATGAATGTAGAAATATTAGTTTTTATGAGTACTTTTGCTGTAAAAATTTACCAATATTATAAGTGACTGAAATAAGAAATATTTTATGTTCACCCAGGACAATACAACACAGAAAAACAAAAAGTGAGTGAAGCCATTTTCCGGTAGTTTTTACTGAAATAAATATGGAAAAAGACATATTTCTTTACAGCTCTTAACTATGGGCATGAATAAATATATTGTTTGAAAACAGGTCACTTTTTCACAGCTGAATTTAGGTTTTATTCAGAAGAGATTTACTAGCTTTCGAATATAGAGGAGAAAACTCTTTTCATCAGGGATTTCCATAATGTGCATAGGATGAGTCTGCTTACAAATGGAATTTTGCAGTGCAATGTGGAAACTGTGGCAAATGGTTAGCCTGTGTAGGCCAAGAAACTGCCCCTCCCTCTTTCCCCGCCTAAAAGATCCTTAATTTCTTCTGATCAAAAAACTGTTTCCATTTTGCACATAATCCTGTTAAAGTTTATGTCAGCATGGAGTGGGGAAACAGAAATGAAAACATCTGTTTTGCAAGTGAGAGTGTATTTTTTGAGATGCAAGCCCACCCACAAAAGTTCTGTCTAGAGTAGTTTACCCTGCATCCACAGTAAAGTCAACTAAATTTCTCAGCTAAATAGGAGATACTGTTCCCACCAGGAAATTTATATTGGAGTCTGGACATTCTTACAAAGAATATGTATTTCTGTGTGTAAACATAGCAGGTATGGCAATTTGTGATGCAATGAGAATAAAAATTAAAATAGAAGAAAGCTGAGAAATTACAATCCAAATAGCATACGCAGTTAAACCCCACTTCTCAGAAATAATAAATTGCCATTCATTTTTAGGCAGAGTTGTGGTGGTTCATGGTTCCTTGTTACAAAAATTGCAAATCTGAATCTGTTGGGGTTTCCGATTAAATTCAGGGCTCTGAATTAAGTCCTACTTAATGCTAGTTGTTGTTGTGAGAGGATTTGAAGTGTCATGAAAGTATTCTCCAAGTTAGCAAGGAGACCAAGTGAGAGCTTCCTAACTGAAATGGCAGAACTAAACAAATGAACTTAAACCAAACCTCTCCTAATGAAGTTGGTTCAGAAAAGATTTTCTGATTTGGTAAGTTATAGCACTAGGATTGCCACTGTCAATAAGATATAATGGTAATACTTTGGTAGGAAATGCACAAAGCTGTATCAAAATTTGAGCAACATCTCTTTTTCAATATCCTGACCAAAAAGCTTTATAGTGGCTTGTCCATTGCAGCTGTGTCATTGCAAATTACAGCATGAGACTGTGCTCAGTTACTGATCAGCCAGCAAAAACACAAGTGTTTTACTGTCTGTCAGTGGGTTAAAAGGATTCTGTTACTTAGGCAGCTTTTTAAGCAATACAGTTGTCAAATAACTCATCTGGTTTATTCCCTTGCAGTATTGTGCTGAATTAATTTGCCTACTGCTTTTTGCTCAACATCTTTGCAGGATTACAGCATGCACATCATACAGTATTTGGGCCATTGCCTGTGAGGCAATGCTTTTGGATATAAAAAGACAAAATTCAGAACAAAGTCAAGCAGAGCTTTTGCAGTAAAACTGACACCAATTAAGTTATTGCTCTCAGCGGCGATCAAATTGTCTAACATTTCCCTCATGGTGTAAGACAGAGAAATTTACTGTAAACAGCTTCACAACTACTCCTGGCTCTGCATATGCAGATGTAAGGGATTACAGAGAGTTCATAATGAGATGGAAAAATTAGGATATGGGTACATAAAGAGGGAGACAAAATTTCAGTAGAGACAGATTGAAAATACAGATCACTGTGAAAGGCTGAGCTGTGCAGTGAAAGACTTTTTCAAATTATCATAGTTTTGTCAGTATTTTTCATGCAAGAAAAAGCCATCCAACTGAAATCACCAATGGTTGCTGCTGTGCTTTGCCCTTTGGGCAACCAAGAGGGGGAGAATTTCAACAGTAAAGAACATAATAAAAATAAAACAAAAAACCAAACAAAAATAAACCAAACAAACAAACAAACAAAAACCAAAGAAACAAAACCAAAATCAAACAAACAAAAAAAACCCTAAAAAAACCTCAACCTGAATAAACAACCAAACCAATGAGGCAAACACCAGATTTCTATAGCATATTTCCATCTTCACCAAATACAAGTAAGTAACTATCATTGAAAGAAATTATAAGGCTTCTAAATATACACAGGAGAAGCATTCAAGTAGTGTAGACACTAGGTCTGCATGTGCTTCTTTTTATAAAGTTCATAAAGTTAAAGGTCACTAATTTACTGAAATAGTATAGAATTCAAGGTTCTTGGGACTTTAAGACTTTCTCTAAACACAGATGCATCACTCCTTTAGGTCTTGATTTTGAATGAAACTGAAACCAATGAAATAATTTGTCTGAGGATAAGTGAAAATACTTTCTACATGAGAGTCATCAAGTAAATGTAGATTTTATTTAATAGAAAAGGACATAGGAAATCATTCCTATTGGACTATGTCACATTGTGACTACTCACCTAATTCCCATTTATACAAGCCAGTCAGTCATTTATACAAGCATCTTAATCCCTTCCAAACTAAAAGGTTTTTTTTATTTAGTAGACACAGCTCTTTATGTTCTTGAGGCTATTTCTTGTTTTCTTGACGAATCTCTCCCTAGTCATCACCTATTTTTCTCAGATTCCAAAAAATCAAGACTTGACTTGCTTTTTTGAAAACTCAGTAATGTTACTCTAAGTCTATAAGAAATCACTAAAATCACTTTCTAAATTTAGCCCATAGTTGTTATGGGCTAATTTCCTTTACCTGAACTTCATATTCCATCTTGCACATTGATTCTTCTTCTCTTGATCTGAAACACTGAAACACGAGAAGCTTAAAAAAAAGGACATCAGATCCAGTAAAGCACGACAATTTGGAAAAAGCAGAATCTTATTTCCTACAGTCTCCAAAATGTGACATTTCAAAAGTCAAATTTGACCATGTATTGTTGGGATTTTTACTGCATGCTTCAAAAGCTGTCATGGAAAATAAGTCATAGGCTCATTTTTGTAGTAAAATACATAATTAAAAATAGGAAAAATAAAGAAATAGAGAAATTAACCACAACTCCTAAACCCAAATTTTCAACCTTGTGCTTGCATAAGTAGTTACCTGAAGAACAGAACTACCTGAGTTATTTAAATTATACTCTTATCAAAGGAATTTTCTGAATCAGATTCCTAACACATACCAATATGTCATCTTGGAAGTAGAAACAGAAATCAAAGTAACTTCTTTTTTTTGGTGAGGTCCTTTAAATGTCTTTTACCTCAGCCTTTTTTCACACTCTCTTAAGGTGCTGAAAAATGTGTGTTGCAAAATTTGATTGTAATTCTATCCCGCATGATGTCACAGAAATTTGGTCACATTGACTTTTTTTCTTTGTTCTTTAACAGTTTGAAATATTCAGAGAAAACTTTTGGTATTTTTATCCTAGTTGTCATCATAAGTTTAGGAGTTAATATTTTCTCAAGTTAATTTGCAGCAATGATCATTAAGCATAAACCACAATGCAAGTGCCTGAAGCGTTATCTGTGACTTAGACTCACCTATTCCCTTATCATAAAGTTATTCATTGTTTCCCCTCATCTGTCATGTACCACAGAAGACTTAGGTTTTTTTGAATGAAACAGTAAAAATGTTTTCCAGGGAAATGGAAAGTACATTATGTTCTGTTTGACTTGTGATAATTAGCTAATACATTTGCTTCAGCTTTTAATAACCTTCGTTGATTTCAAATTTAAAAATCTAAATTGAGAGGTGTAGAAAAACAAATTAACTTTTGTAACAGGATTCAAACCACTATTGAGTCTTAGATTCATGTCAAAGTGAGACTCAAGTGGGTATCAGTCTTTCCTCCCTGCAGGTTACTCTCTGGTTGAAGGGAGGCTATCATTGTTGGGCAAGAAAAGAGCTGAGAAGTTAATCCTAGGACAGCACAAGGTCTGCCTTTCTTGGATAGCTTGTTATGTCCCAAAACAACCTAACTTCTACTAGAGAGTCATGATGCAGTCAGTCTATGATGGGATCCTGAAAATAGGGCACTGTTTAACCTTTTTTTAAGGATGCAGGCAATTATTTGGATAGATAGGTAAACTGAAGTATCATAAGATAATGTCAATTATGCCTTTCACTTGTTCCATAGTTGGCTCAGAGCAAAGAAAGTCAAGATTACCCCACCCTTTATACCCCACCTAAGACCAACACAGGTCAAAACAATCTTCCTGTTAGAGTGAAATGACAAAGACAGTAAAGATAGAGGCAGAATGCCTTCAGCTGGATACTGGTTCTCCAGTATTCTGGAGATACTTCAAAAAAACTTAACTCAGAAATGCTAACCCCTCCTCACCAGCAACAGTTCTTTGCCATTATTAATGCTAACCAGTTATCAAGATAGAAATGGGTTCAGTACAACACAAAACAAGAAAGCCAGGGCATTTAGCCTACTGCCAGGCCTATGTTTCATCAGACACTGTAAATATATCTGAAAGTGGCACTGAAGTTCAAAAGGAATAGTTAATCTGAAATAATTTGTCTGTAATGAGCCCTCCCTTTCAAAAAGCTCTTAGATTTTGGCAGCCAAGTGATGCATCACCAGAAACTGAGTGCCTTATTCCCTTGATTAATTTTTTTTCTTTTCCTTACTTAAAACCTTAAAATGTTATGAGTTACCACCAGCTTTCAACACATTTGGTTTTTTATTTGGTATCATTGTTTACATTATTTTGTTTATTAATTTAAAAACATATAGTTGCATGTTCAGAAAGATGTTTTGGCAGTCAATTTTACTAAAGAATGAAGGAAAAAAAGAAAAAAAGTCTGAAATAAGTATAAAGTTAAGCAGACACAAAGGGCACAAGTTCTGTTTATTAGCATAACAAAGTCATCATTATTTTAGCAAGAAATGTTTTTTGCCTAATAAAATATATCATCTCAGAATAATTAAACAAATAATGTTTAACATTCACATAGTTAAGGTGAAATAAACAAATGAGTGGGTTTACAGAGAAAGTACAGCTTCATTTATTGCTTAAGAAATGTTTTGTCATATATAATAATCCTAGCCTGGGTAGTACATTCAATTCTTTGTGATCTTTCTACTTTTGATTTCTATGTGTTAATAAAATGTAAGATTATCACTTCTTCTGTTTGGTATTGGATCTGAGCAGAAGAGAACACTGGCAGGCCAGAATATGTAAAAATTATGAACAAAAGTAGAAGTAAATAATGATATGACTTTTAAAAGGGTGATCTGGTTCTTAATAAAGTAGCTCCATGTGTTGAATCCTCTAAACAATACAAAATTAATATGAAAAAATATTATGAGCTACCTAGATAATAAATACAAACTGCCTTCTACTTCGCTGCATGTCACTTTACTGTGATAAAGCTTAATACTTTGCACACAAACATCTCATCCACTTGACAAATCTCAGGGGAAAAAAAAAAAAACCAGCAACTCAAATCTTTTGATAATGGTCATTTAGAATGCGAGGCCATGTCACCAAATGTTAAATCTGGAGTAGCAATGATCATGCAAAAGTATTCTGGTTTACTATTTCAAGTAAATGAAGAGCCAAGACAAGAAGCTATAGTGTTCCTGGGTCTTGTAGGAGGCCATAAAAGTAAAAACTTCAGTTTATTTTTCCAACTTTCTTTTTAATTTAATAAGGGGAGGAATAGAAGCTGTGATTTTTCCCCAAAAAATCCATAATTCACAAATTTGATTCAAATAGAAAGATCAAATAATAGTAATAAATACACACAAAACTGTAATGTTGTAATATTGACAGTCAGGTCCACCAATATCTGGTTTACTGTTTACATAAAGTAATGCAGGTTTCAAATACCTGTAATGGTATTTGAAACTGCAGCAGTAGTGTGCAGGTGTGAAGGAAGTATAAGTGCCCCATTGTATCCAGGTGCCTAGGCTGGGGAGGCAGGTTTTTCCACAAGGATTTGATAGGCCGAGATGAACCTTTGTACTAGGTTTCCTACCTCAAGCCAATTTATTTCTTGATAACCATTCATATAAATTAGTTTAGCTTGGACATCCATATCCCAGTGTACTTGAAATGAATCACTAGTTTTCTCAATCCATTTTGAAAGCATCATTCCATTCCCTTTTACAATGAGACAACATATTTTAGCAAAGTTTATTGGGAGGACCCCGAAAGATGGAAAAGTCCCTCCTCCAACCTGTGCCTTCGAAGAAAGACTCAGTAGTCTTCTGTTGTCTGTTCTCAAGGTTGTTTATTGTTGGTTATCTACAAGATTCTTCTCCCTGAACTGCTGTGGCCATTGTATCAATGCCTACTATCAGGTAGGAAGGAGAAAGAAAGAGGACAGGGCACACCCAAATCCCTCCATCTTAAAACTCCTGACCCCCATGTACAAAACTTGGACCCCTGCGTACAAGGCTTAAAACCCCCCTGTACAGCACTAGGCTTGTAATTCTTCATACAGAGTTGGTAATTTGCTTCACGGGCTAAGATCCAAACCCCACGTGTGTCTTTGGCTGCATGCCATGGTCTCAGAGCCCCCTGCCAGCGGCTCTGGCCATCCAGGGCACCCAGAGAAGAATCCTGGGTTCCGACATCTCCCCCTTCTCTTTGCACCAAAAGCACATCTTTGGCAGCCTTATTCATGGCCTGCCACATGCACTGAAGAATGCAGCTGAATGAGCAGAAGAATTACAAGCCTTATCAAAATGTAAAACTATCATCTAACAAATTTTCTACAATATCACTGATTCCCACACCCATGCAGAAACCCAAAGTCTGCAATCTTCTGTTTGGAATCTCTGTGCAGTCCACATCTGTGTGTCTTCTTCTCCTCTTGTCTTGCTCAGCATTTTCTTGCATTTGATAGAGTTTCACATTCTTCACTGAAATCCACCTGTACTTTGTACCTGTTAAAACACAAACAAATCCACGTCCCCGCAGGGACCAAAAATGAAGAATAGGTCTTGATGTGAAAATGAAACCTTGATCTGTTCTGTTTTACAAAACTGCATAGAGAAATGCAATACAACAGTAATTAGAAATCAACCAAATAATACAGACTATCAATAACACGTGTGAAATCACACAATTATCAAGCACTACAACATTGGACTGTCATCCCAGAGTCTGCAACAGCTGATGAACCTTAAAACAACAGAAGATTGAAGAAATCATGTCCGGATTCATGTTTCTCCAAGCTTCCTTTCAAAACCAGCTCAGCTGTCATATAGGACTTGAATACTTTTTGATGCAGAAAACTTCTGGGTTGATTGTCAATCACTCCACCAAGTAGAGCTAAAGCTTGGCCACAGCTCGAACTCTAATAAGAAACCTTAGGATTAGAAATCTTTCACACCATGAGATAACATGATAGGGATTCTTCAAATACAACAAACCTCTTCTTCAGAGATGTGAACTTCGTCACAGTCAGGATTTGATAGGCCGAGATGGAGAAAAGTCCTTTCACTGTTCACCTTTGAAATTCAACCCTTACTGAATCAGGTTGGCAAATGCTGTTGCCATCACCTGTGGAACCTGCCTGTGGAAGAACTGAACCAATTACCTGTTGAAAAACTGGATAAAGCACTGTCAAGCCAATTGCGGATGGCAAGGAGGCATCCCCCCCCCCGACTGGGAGTAATTTCTACTGCCTGCTGATAAAAGGTACCCCCGCGGCATTTCTTGATAGTCCTGGTCCCTGTCCACCATTCATATAAATTAGTTTAGCTTGGACATCCATATCCCAGTGTACTTGAAATGAATCACTAGTTTTCTCAATCCATTTTGAAAGCATCATTCCATTCCCTTTTACAATGAGACAACATATTTTAGCAAAGATAATAAAGTACACAGGTTTTCTTATGTCATGTAGATGCCTAATTTCTGTTTCTTGCATCCCCACACTTGAGCCAAAATCCTTTGTTAATTAGGATTTATGCTGCTGAGAATAATAATTTCTTGTAATTACTAGGCATTTTTCTTTTAATCTTCTGAATAGAGTTGAAATATACATGCATTTCTGGGTATATGCATATCTAGGAATTAGAAAGGAGAAGGCAGAATATTTTGCAGTCCCTGTGTAAAAGTGATGAATGAATAGCTTACTTTATTTTTGCTTAAAGCATTATTTTGACATCTGCACTAATTATATCTCAATCCCTTTTAAACGCAATTTTTTCAAAAAAATTAATAGGCTGTCTTTCTGATATACATTAATTCCAAACCTATTGCCACTGCATTGCTGGATTTCAGCAAGGAAAAAAATTATGACAGCTACTCTAGGCTAGAAGAAATAATTTTCTGCGATTTTTCTGTTGTAATATAATTTCTATTTTAAAGAAAATATTTGTTTTGAGGAGGCAAGTTTCTTTCATTGTTAGCCTTCTTTGGGTCTACTTTCTTTCAAACCTTTATATAGGACATTATTCCATGTAGAAATTTTGCTGGCATACAGTCCTTGCTATTTATCTGGCTTATAGAATGTGATTAAATTGGTATTCATTCTGAATAACTTTGGATGTATTCTTCATGAATGAGGATTTCAGTGACTCCAAGTACAGGCTTTGTTTCACCTTTTCCAGAGATCTAGAGTGATTTGCAAACTATTTCCATATTAATAATCTTGTTTTGTTTTTTTAAGTCTCCCCCATTTCAGTTTATCAGACTGTATTGAAAAATATTACCTTCAAAAACCCAAATAGGAAAAGTTTTGTATTGGTAGTTTATTTTACACTTTGTAGTACCTTAATATTGTCCTTTCATCTAAGCTCATCCCAGTGTCAGCAGTGCTTAGTGGGATCAGCAGAGCAGTTCAATAATCTTGTACAATGGAAACACTAGTGTATTTCTGAACCAAAATCCTCTGCATCAGTCCTCTAACAACAGAAGGGGAGAAATCTGAGTTTTACTTTAAACTGTTTCCAACATCACTTTGGTCTTCCTTAGATTCACCAGAGCAAATCCTTCCTTGTCAGGTGCTTGAACCTTCAATGGAATCTATTGTCCAAGTAAAAAGAATGGTGTTGTCATAAATTAATATGAAAATTAATTGAATGCCATCAGTGTCCAACTGTCTTTGTAATACAGCCTTTCCAGTACATTGTATGGGTCTCTTTAGGTTTCTAGACAAAATTTACCAGTTTCTGTTAAATTGTTTTATCTAGACAATGTCATGTCATGGTTCCACATTCTAGGAACAGAAATAAGCCAATCTGATGGATTTTGAAGAAATAGTGTCTTAAACATACACATTGAATTTCAAAACTTAAATCTTATCGGTAGATTTTGCATAAAAATTTTGCATGTCAGAAAAAGTGTGAGCTATTCAAAAGAGTAGTGAGTGCATGAGTAAGACTTGCGTCACCTCTATCCACCTTTTGTTTTACTGCTTTAGGGTAAGTTCCATTACTTAATTTGGTTTTGTAGAAGGTTTTGTAAATGTTAAAGCCATTTCTGGAAGTGGGATTATGGTAACTCCAAAACAATAGCTGATTTTTTGACAATTAAAAATAAGATCAGGTTTTATTATCATGCCTGAGGGGAATGGCAGTTCTCAGCAGTATAAGTTGCCCAATCAAGCTTTTGCCATATCAAAAAGTTAATTTGTCAACTCATGTAGAAGTTTGAAACTACTGTTTCTATCAGAAACTAATTACCATGTGCATCACAATGAAAAAAAGGAAAAAAATTTCTATTTTCATTTTAGATGTAATTCATAAGCTGTTGTTAAAATGACAGGTCTGTGTTCCCTTGTTAAATCATCCACTAGGTAAACAAATGCTACATCCTGTACCCTAGGGATGATCAAACCCTGGCACCAGCATATGAATTGGGGTCCACCCAGCTGGAAAGCAGCTTTTTAAAGGAGGTGGGGTTTCTGATGGACAGAAATTCAAATATGAGCTAGCAATGTGTCCCTGTTGCAAAGACAGTTAACAATATTCTGGGATCCATCAGGAGGCACGCATCTCGATATGCAGCCAGCAGCTTGACGGGGGTGAACTTTCTCCTCTGCCAAGTCCTGGTGAAGCCACACCTGGAGTGACAGGTCCAGTTCTGATCCCCTGAGAACAACAGAGACATGAACATACTGGTTCAGTAAAGCTCCACAAAGATGCTGAAGGGACTCCAAGTGCTTCTTACATGAGGAGAGGCTGAGAGAGCTGGGATTGATCACCCAGAGAATAGAAAGCTCAGGGGTATCTAGTTCACTGGTATAAATACCTGATGAGAAAATGCAAACAACATGAAATCAGACTTTCTTCTCAATGATGTTCAGTGATAGAACAGAAGGCAATGGACATAAATGGGAAACTGGAAAATTCTTTTTAAAGGCAAGATAATCAGAGGTTTTTACTTTGTGACTAAACTCTGGAGCAGACAGCCCTACAAGGTTGGGGGGTCTGCAGCCTCCAAAACCTGACTGGACATGGTCCCAAGCACATGATTTGGGTGATAATATTTTTTAAAAGCACCTAAATATACCTGGAAAGAGTGCAAGTTTCAGAATGGTCTGCCAAGCACTGAGCAGCCTAAGAACCCAGGCTGTAGCCAAGAATCCTGTTATAAAATAATGTCCTTAAAATGATGCAAAAACATGTAGGAAAAAAATGTAAAGGCCTACATAAAAAATATACATCAATGTGTAATTTTGCTATGATGACAATGTGCTCTGTAGCTTATACAGTGAGAACAAATGTATTTTCCAGCTCACACATGAAGAATGCCCTTACAGTTTTCTTCCTGCCTGATTTGTGGAGCTGTACAACTTTTGTGAGCTTCCTCTACTTTGGTAAAAGTAAACCTCCAGACTCCAGAGGAAACATGGTGTACTTCCTACTAATTTGACTTCACACCACCAGAAAACTTCATTTGATATATGTTTGATACATGATTTATATAGCACTACTAATCCCGCTGGTCCCTGGGTAAAAAAAGAAACTTTTAAGCATTACTTTATATAAATATATAAGAAGCTAAAATTCCTATCTACATTCAAAAAAATACACTTCTTTTACTGCAAAAATATACAGTTTTTTCTCCATAAAGGCAGCAGGAAGATATTTTCTATGTTAGATTGCATTAGACTAACACATAGTGACAGAAAATATATAAAGTCCATTGATGTGAAATACACATTGAAGGCATTTTTGTCACTCAGTAATAAAAACATATAAAAGTTGGGAAAAGTTACATTGTGCTAAAAAAAAAATTCACATTTTTTGAATAGTTTGTTATTAGCTTCCAAAACAAGACATCAGTTCTCATGAAAGTGACTATAACATCATTTGTTTCACTATGCCTCAGGTAAAAGTAGATGTAATCTGCCACATGCCTCTCAGGCTGGTGTTACAGACAAAGATATTTTGTTTTGTTGACTTTAGGGAGAATTTTTCTGGATTGGAGTTGCTCTGCTTTTTCTTCCCAGAGAAAAATGAGGCAAAGCACAGCTAATGGAAATTTTCAGCTATAGATTTATAAATTGATATAGCTAGAGTTTATAGGCATCAAATGAAAACTTGCATATCTTGGTCAGGTTTTCACAAAGCGTAAAGGGACATATATTACTACAGATTATAGGTGAAGATTTTGCAGCCCAGCTGCTAAGACCCAGGTCCTAGTCCAGTTCAAACTTCCAGAGGCTTCCAACAGCACTCTTGCTATTTTCTGCATGGCCAATACATTTTAAAAAGAGATTTTGGGTTTTATGCCTTGCATGAGTATTTGACAATCTCACTTTAAGGGCTGAAGAAGGAGAAATTAGGATTTTTTTTTTCTTTTGCCCTCATGAGGGGAAATAAAATTCCACACACGTGAGGAAAAATTGGTCTGTTGCAACAGAATTACCCTCTGTTGTTAATTTGGTCATGAACTTTTCATGTGATTCTCTGAAATTTTTGAACTCTAGCATGTTTTGATGTTCAAATTGACTTTTAATTCCTTTGAGAATTTCCAGTCTAGTTGCTCCTAATTTGTCAAACTATGAATATTTGTAGAGGTGGAGTCCTATGACCCCAGAATAGTTGGAAGTGACCTTAGAAGGTCATTTTATCAAACACTGTGCTCAAACAGGACTGTGTGCAGTTAGTTGACTAGAAGCTCTTCCAGCTGGCTTCTGAGTATTTCCAAGGATGGACACTCCACAACCACTCTGGACAACCTGACATGTTGAAAGTATTTTATAAAGAACTTGCAGATCAATGGTGTCTGAAAAGAGAAGAATTCTAAATATAACACATAGAGTCTTTCCGTCTGAAAAAGTGAATGTTGGACTAAATTGTGGTTCAGTTATAAAGTCTGCATTGAGAAATATAATCAGTCTGTCTATTGCCACAAAACAGGGAAAATTAACTGTCAACTATTAAAAATTTTCTCCATGGACCCTCTGTGACTCTCTGCCACCAGAAGCTGAAAGTTCTGAAAAAACAGGTTTTGCAAGTATGGATTCCCTGGAGAAAATGCATAAAACTGTTCCTCAAAGAATTTTTAAGCTGTTTTTCAGACACACTTGAACCATAGTATGTCAAATATATTTCACATAACTCAATTCCTTTAGATTCTTGAGATGGACTCTAAATCCTTTTTTTCTCTCATAGAGAGAAACAAAGATCCAAAATATCATGTTATACATTTATTAATATAATTTTCCACTCTTCATTTCCACTGATTAAAAAAATTATTAACTGTATAACCAAGACATCTCAAATAGAAAAGACCAGTCACAACTCCAGAGAGCAATCTTTGTGTACAATCTACAGATCAGTAAAGCTGTATGAAATCCTTTCAGTGAAGAATATGAGGACAAAATCATGTTTGGTATTATTGTGAGAAAAAAAAATCAAACAAGCCAACAAACATTTGGTTTCTTTGAAAATTTTCTTCCCTTTCTTGGGAAAAAGGAAAAAAAAACCCATTGCTTTATTTGAGTTTTTGCTTCATTTTTTTCTTTCAATTGTGAGGCCAGACTTATGCTTAGAAATATTCTCCACTGTAGTTCTAGAGGTGAGAGGCGTAAGTTTCACCAACGTAAAATGTCTTGTCTTAGAAGGTAATGTAGGCTACATTTTCGTATCTTTTCTCATTACCCATGGTTTATCCTTCATGGGAAGGTCCATCATGTTAGAGAACTACTTTAATGAGAATGGCTTGTGATTTTATCATAAACAAATCCTCATTGAAGACAAGTGTTTGCAAATCCATCCTCTCTTTTGTGTTCAACCGGCGTATGCTTTAACTCATGTAGTTTTCTTCAAGGTAGGCAAATTTATGAAGCAGCAGACACAGAAGTCTAGTTTGCTTGCAAAGCTTTTATTTGTAGTAGAGAAGTACATGTCAAGAACATGTTTCTGGTCAGTCTCCCAAAATCAGAGGATCCTCTTAAATATCCTTAGACAAGAAATTAGCATCTGCGCAGAAACTTTGCATATCACAAACCACGCAACCTCATATTTTGTGTCGGAATCCAGGACATCCCTCTGGGTGTCCTGGATGGCCAGAGCTGCTGGCAGGGGGCTCTGAGACCCTGGCATGCAGCCAAAGACACACGTGGGGTTTTGATCTTAGCCCATGGAGCAAGTTACTAACTCTGTATGAAGAATTACAACACAAGTTTAGGTATTGTAGTAGAAGTAGTCACGAAGTGAAAGGAAGGATTTTTGAGTGCTGTACAGGGGGGTTTTAAGCCTTGTACGCAGGGGTCCAAGCTTTGTACATGGGGGTCAGGAGATCTAAGATGGAGGGATTTAGGTGTGCCCTGTCCTCTTTCTTTCTCCTTCCTAGCCTCCATGTCTTTGGTGATGTTGGCACTCACAGATTGGTTTAGTGTAGAAAGTCACCATTCAATATAGATAGTAGGCATTGGGGAAAAAGTATAAACATGTAGTACGTAATATATGATATAAAAGATGGCACCAGCCCCCTGGGAGGGCAGTGTGCCTTTGTCTGACCTGCTGAACGGGCCACAGCAGTTCAGGGAGAAGAATCTTTTAGATAACCAACAATAAACAACCTTGAGACCGGACAACAGAGGACTACTGAGTCTGTCTTTGAAGGCACAGGTTGGAGGAGAGACTTTTCCATCTTTCAGGGTCACCCCAATCCAGGGCACGAAACCCCACAATTTTGTGCAAAAGGTTGAGGTTATCCTTAACTGTGATTTATACTTTAGAGCAAGTAAAAGTCCAGCTGAAAGCATATCTACCAATTTCATGTGTTATCCTCTAAAATGTATGTTTCTTCAGGTTGAAGGGCCACATTATTCTTTGTCTATGAAAATGAAACCTCTGAAATAACTTTTTTTATATTTTGGATTCTGCCTTTGGGTGTCAACAATAAAAGAAAACAATTATAAAATCAGTAAAGAATAAGCAGATTTTCCCCTCATAGGACTTCACACTCATCAAAGTCTACCAGGACAGCAAAGTAATTGCTGCAGTTTTTTACCATTCCTTTGATAGTAGTGAGGCCTTTAGCATTATCCAGCTTATACTGCAGGTTGAAGTACTTAGGTATTTTAGTGTCTGGTGGGATGGGTGTTTTTAAGCAAAAATTGGAGGTTAAGAAGAGGTTTTTACACTCTTTGGTACCATCAGGTTTAGGTGGTTGCTCACAGGTTACCAATTCCAATTACCAGCAAAACTAGAGGCATCAAGGGAAGGACGTGTTTAGGGTAGAATAGGATCAGGTAATATCCCATGGTAGTAGGTGAGAAATGATTACTGAAATTGTTGTAAGTATGATTTTAGTGCTGAGACCACTGGGAGAGCAGAATTTTTTTTCCATTTTTTCCTTTGTTTTTGTTGGGGGTTTTTTTTGTTTGTTTGTTTGTTTGTTCTGGGTTTTTTTGTTTTGTTTTAATTTTTGGGTGGTGGCTGTTGTTGTTGTTGCTGCTGCTGCTGCTATTCTTGTTGCTGCTGCTGCTGCTGGGTTTTTTTGTTTCTGTTTTTGTTTTTTTGCCTTGTCCAGCAATCTCCATACCTATGTGAAATGCAAAGTGAAAACTGTGCCTTTTTGAAATGAGTGGTAGTTAGCAGAAATGCATAAGCACACAACATTACAAAGTTCTAGTTAGCATACACTGTTTTGGATTTCAAGGGGTTCTTCACTGCCAGTCAGGGTAAGCCCATATAAACTTAAAAAAAGCTGGTAACTCTGCCCACTGCAGCATAGCTTCACATATAAGTCTCAGTTTTGCACTCCAGAGCAAAACAGAAGCTACATACATTTTAGAATGCAAGATACTCTTGGCATAAACTTCAGTGGGATGCAACTGAATCAGCTATGTCTTCCAGTGCTTCACTAGATCGCCAGTCTCACACTAGATTAAGCTACATTATATAACATTTATAGCTTAATACATTTTTGCCACTTTCCATTTATGATCATGTAGTGAAATTTTATTGCTGCTGATTTTACTGTGGGAAGGTTGAACTGAGTTCAGATTAATGTTCCTATTTATCTTCAAACAAAAAAAAAAAAAGAGTGCCCTACAATTATAACCAGGAAGAAATACTGATGTTACAAAATAAAATTCAAATGTCACCCTCCTATGTAAGAAGATTGCCTTCTTCATACAAAACATCCAATAAAAATAGTGTTCTTTTGCTTTAAAATATGAGACTTACAAAAGGTAATCCATAATAGAACAGGAGATAATGAGATTTACTTCACCTAAAAACGTGTCATAATGCTTCCTGTTTCAAAATGCTTTGGCAGATATGAAGCATGTCTCTTTTATTGTGTATAATATAAAGAATGGAATATTGTACAATCTTTTCTTATGTTAAAATCTTAACATATTCAGTATTCTCAGTGAACAGCTTCTGGGCAATTTATATATTTTTATAGTAAATAGGATTTGTTTTGTCTGTTCTGTTGTCCAGATATAAGCTAGCTTGGCTTAAAAAGCCTCATCTTTTTCTCAATACAGCTTTCTTTAAAAAAAGAAAAAAGAAACCTAAAAAATCTTAAAATGCTTAGATTCCTAGTTTTCTTCTTATATTAATTTTACTTTATAGCCAGCTGTCTGATTTAAAATACCCTCTTGAAAAATAAAAGGACATTCACACTTGAATTAAATTTAAATCAACTCTCCTTTTGCTCTTAAAAATGAAGGACTAGTATAGTTTTTACATGGAAAACCTCTTTAAACTAGGAGACTGATAAATGAATATTCATGAAGTTATTTGGTACATAGCACCCTCCCTTTCCATTTCCAAAATATGGAGCCTCTACATTTTTGGCACGTGCACAACTCCATCAGCAGCCCCTACAAATGGTATAAAGTCATAACAGCAGGCAAAAAGCAAGCCTTGGAAAATTATTTTATAAAGAGATCATACACTGCCCATCCAAAGGAGATAGTTATCATGATACTGTTGGTCACTAGGGGTGAAACGTCAGGAGGAACTGAATTAGATTAGAGCTCAATGGGACCCCAAATTCAAATTCTCTCATTAGCCTTTTTCTAAATGTCAAACATTCAAGATTATTTCAGATCAATTTGGTGCAGATGCATAATTTCTGTTAGCTCAGTTGTGATTCCTTTGGTAGATGTAAATTTTTACAAACATTTTGCCTTCCTCCCCCACCCACATTTTTATATTATTGACCATAACAGTCCATTGTGAAATTTCACTTATCTTTATAAGCCTCTTTCTTCTATCCTAGTGCGGGTCAAAGCATTCAGTTCAGAGTCCCTTTTTGTGTGCTGGATTATTTCTGTATGAGAAAGGCATTCCTTTCTCTATGGAAAACAAAATAGATAGGTGGATACTCTTTTGCTGGGTCTCTATTATGTGAAAATTACCTGTCTTTACTTAAGCAGGACAGTTCAGAAATGTGTACCCAAATTCTTTTATTCTTTCTCTTTGCAGTTCAGTATCTGAAGATCAAGTGGAATCTGAGAGTAGGAGCTCTTTTAGATGACAAAGCACTGATGCTACTGTGTGGCTTCCTTTCTCCAAACAAACTGCTCCCAAAAATCAGAAAAAAATGCTACAATTCAAAAGAGGGCAAGTGCAAAAAGGGCAAGTGTCCTTTTTATGAAGTATTCCGACAAGCATAGGCACGGAGAAAAACTTATGCAAAGAGGGCAAGTGCAAAAGAGGGCAAGTGTCCTTTTTATGAAGTATTCCGACAAGCATAGGCACGGAGAAAAACTTTTTTACCAAATCATTTGTCCATAGTCAGTGGTTGCCACTCAAAAAATTGCACATGGCAGAGTCAGTAACTTTTATTTCTTGAAAATATATCTTAATATGACTAAATAGCTAAACAAGATTAAAGGTAATTTGGGGGCAAAAAATTTAAAACTATTAAAAAAAAGGAAGGGTTTCACTTGAAAAATCAATAAATAAATGTCTTTGATCTTGTGTTAATTTTTTAATTGATTTTCTTCTGAATCTGCCTTTCAGGGAAATGGACTCAAATTTGGACTCCGATAACAGTGCAGTAAAACATGGGACCCCTAAACTTTCTCTAAGTAAATATCCAAAATTACTAATGATATTCTCAGATCCATGAAGCTTTACACTCAGCATAACAGCAGGTGGTGAGGAATTTGCTTTCAAGCTAAAGAGGACAGATTTTCTCTCCTTTAAGCACAGATCAAAGACAGAAACCAAAGGAAGCACAAATAATGCTAGTCATGCTGGGTAGGAAACATCTTTTCGTAAGTCAGTCACTGTAAATAATGGCTATCTCATACAACACTTAGAGTGTGAAGTATATCACAGAAATTGCAAATTTGAGAACAGAATGTCAAGGAAGTCTCAGAGGACATTTAATTAGCTGAACATCTCCCACAGCCTAGTAAGCTACAGCTCCATTAATCATTGCCATATACCTTATGACACTGTTTGTACATCTCTTGCCTCTTTTGTGTAAAACATTAGTGTAAAGCAGAAGAATGAAGGAAATACCCTTAAACCTTCTGGCAATGTGGGATGTTTTTTCATATTCAGTTTGAGAAGGGCTTGTGCAAGATATAGCACTGAAAACCAGCAGCTCCACACTTTGAAAGTTCTCTAGATGCTCACCTTATCTTTTAAACAGAACTAACAAGACAATCATCATAAGACAGAATGAAGACAAATTCAAAAGGATGAAAAAACAGGCGATGTTCGAGGCGAAACTGCCCTGCCTGTGAATATCTGTAAAGCAAAAGGACTGCTCAATGTTACAATTATTACAATATTACAATAATACAATGTTGCTCAATATTCAATATTACAATTGAGGACTGCTCAATATTATTAATATCCTTAACAAAGGACAACTGATTCCTCCTTTTACAACTGAAGATTTGCATTCCTGGTCCCCAGGTGAGCCCCTTAAACTACAAATATGTTCAGATTTTCCTATTTTTTTTCATTCCTCTCCATAAAGTGGTCAAACAAGCTTACAGAGATAGAACAGGATTTCTAAGGGTGAAAAATATAGTGATTTGCCACATCACTAATTCTGCTGGTTATGAATCTCAGCTTTGCTTTCTTGCCATGGGATAAAATATCATGCAGTTTTGAGAGGCAAACAATTAAAAATGTATTATTTATTAGAAATTCAATAAAGGGGGCTGTAGACTCTAGACCACTAAAAGGGAATGTTGCAGAAAGACTTTGACAGAATATTTTACAAGTGTTTGGGCTTTTGGAGAAAAAAGCCTAAGGTCTGGGGAACAGATTTATTAGATGACTATAAAGATTTCACAACTCCTGCAAAGCCAAAACCCATTTTAAAACAGAATTACATGTAAGAGCTCTTTTGTGCCCTAATATCCCCTAATGTCAGGTTAGGCACAGGTCATACTCACATCTATTTAATTAGCTTTGGAAATCTCTGCTTTTTGTTTTCTTTTGCCTATACACAAGGCAGCAGGGTCGAATCTGTAGACCTTTGGCTGTTTTTAAGCTGCACACCTTCGTGTCAGAGACCTCAGCAGCTGTGGCAGGCTGATCACCGATCACTGCCTGCAGACTTCTGCTCCCTGAAACCTTCCTGCAAACTGAACAATGTGGGCTTGTGGCTTGGATGGAAAGAAGTGGACTAGGTCATCCAAGTGGAAGCCTGAACCTCTGCAGACTTAACTGAAACACTACAAACCAGATCTAGAAGAAAAGCATGATGCAAGCCCCCTCCTCTGATGGTCATTTAGTACAAAAGGCACATTATCACACCTCCGGGCTGCCCCACCAGGAATGGGAATTTGACCACAAACTGAGCTAGTTGTCGGAAGACGCAGAGGTGGAGCTGATGTTTGGAGCAAAGTCATTCCAAGCAACATGCAAAAGTGCACTAATTGGGAGCTTTGAATTCTTGGCAGCTTGGCTGTCCCCACTCTACCTTCAGCCCAGGGGCAGTGTGTCAAGAGCTGCAGCCCCCAAGGAAAGTTCAAGGGCACAAAAATTGTCAGCACCCAGCTGTGAGTGGCCTGGTTATGACTGTGCCCAGATACCCAAATCATATGTGACCCCACTTCCTTGGAGCCAGACAGTCTGCTTTTGATCCTGACAGTAACAGAGTTGGCCATATTCTCAGGGAAAAAAATCTCACAAATTTCAAAACATCCCTGATGGAACATGGCCTTTACCTGCTTTTGGTTGAAAAAGACAGTGTTCATCTATTTTTACTGTCTCCAAAGTGGGAGGTCTGAGTCTTCTGCTAGTGAGATTGTAAGGTATGAAGGACTTTTATTTCCTGGCAAACCCACTATAGTGCAGGCCTGTCACTGGCAATATTTTAGCTTATAATGAGGTTGAGTTTATTATGCTCTGTGCTGAAGTGTCCATATGAAAAGAATATTACATATATATATATATATATATGAAAACAGATCCGCAGTGAGGTTGATATTGTGTTCCAGAAATACATAGGTGTTAAGACATATAAAAATTTATGTAAAGGAATAGAACTAAATATTCCAGGTGTTTATGGTATTTAACTCTCCATAGCTGTTTAAGCTTCTAGAAAATTAACTGTGATACTCTATAACAGTTTTGGTACCTTATATTTGAACCTAGGAATGGCAAGAAAAATGCTATTGTATGTAAAGTCCATGGTGTTCTTCTCAGTTCATTTCTTCATATCTGAGGAAAACATGAAAGAGAAATCATAAAACTGGATTTTTAACATTCAAATTATGCAGTCCTAACTAGAATAAAGAATATACTTACAACTATCACACATTAAGATAATATGGAAAGAGTAAGTTTGGGTTCAGAGGGCTTCATTTGAATGAGGTTTTTTTGGTGTTTGCTTTTTTCTTTTTCTTGCCTGTCTGCTTGGCAAAGGGTTACACATTCTATATAAGCCCTGGCTTCAGTAGTGATTGGGCTAACATTTTTTTGGGTTAACACTCATGCAAACCTGATGCACCCGAATGAATTTGACTATACCTCAATGAGAGAAATCCATGAAGAGCAATAGGTTTGCAGCTGTCTTTAAAGTCAGCTTTTTCAGCAGGTGTTAAGAATTTTTAGGAACTGACTATTGTCTTTATTTATTATTTCAATAGGATAACACATGATTTGGTGCTAACCACATTTGTCAGTACAAAAATCTTCTGAATTACTAACTAGATGGATAATGTATAAAAATAGATATCCTGTTTCTAGCCTGGAAAACCTGTTTTAAGAATACTTCTGCTGTCTGCATGTACATGTACATGTATAGCAATGAAGATTTTACATGTAAAATGTACTTTGAAACAGCATATATTTATCAAACTGCACCGATTGAACCCCTTTAGCATTAACTATTAGTTTGACAGAAAGGGGCTTGCCCTATGAGAGGAATATGTTGTAAAATCCCTCATCAGTTGGTGGATTCTGAGGTTCTAAATACATAATTTAAAAAAGTTAATTTTTTTCTCTTCTCTGTGGGAATCAGGACAGACTAATTTAAAAAAACAGTGGGAGTGTCAATAAGGAACTATCCTTGCCCTGAAAAAGAGGTGTTTTCTCCTGAATTCTATCAAATCATTTATCTCTCATAGAAGTGATTGATTCTGTTAATTAAATACTCTGCAGGGTATCAGCAAACCTGGTCTACATTATCTTTTCTGCTTCTGTTTCAAAAGTGGTTTTTCCTCCTCCAAATTCTACATTATTGTGCTGTATAGCAATGATGCAGTTGTGTGGGAAAGCTCAGGCGTGGGTAGTAATGTCACAGCAACAAACACAAAGAGCTTTGCAGCAATGGAAAATTATCAATAAAAGAAATAGTTGGTGGTGTTCTATTTTATAAAGCAACAGTAGACAAAATAAAGTGAGCATCCAGCACAAACAGCAGGATATATGAGCTTCAGAATGGGAGGTTTTGTAATGAGAGTAATTTGTTTAGCTATTCCTAAAATCTTAATCAGAGTTATATATCAGCACTGATAATGTAGATAATGTATTTATTTTCCCAGCATCTCTCCTTCTCAGAGGAGAAGCAAAGTTTCTTGGACTCTGAGGATTCTCGAAGAAAACAATCTTTGCTTCAAATCCTCATAACTTCCAGACTTATCATTGAAAATAATGGAAGGACAATCAGGACAATTTTTTTTTCTGTCACTTATTCACTGGGCTCCATCCTTTAAAAGTACTTTGACAAATATGCCAAAGTCATGGTATTTGAATTTAGGACGTTTAGGACATCATTGGTGAATTCTCTCAGTAAATCTCCATGGAGCAGGGGAGTTTCTCATCTCTCTCCAGTTCTGGTTAACACCTGTGTGGAAGGAGCCTGTGGTTTCTGTTTCAGCTGGCACTTGCCATTTGTAAGAATCTCAACAGTAGGTGTGATCCCCAGAGAAGAATGTTAACTGAGCCTATACGCCAGGAGGATGTCTGCCACCCCTGCCTCAACCCCCTACTGTAACAATAACAAATAACAACATTTATCTTCTCCTATCTTTTGTCTTTCTGTAAAGCTAAAGTCAATAAACTTCTCAGGACCAGGCTGCCTTTTCATTGGCATGTGTTCTTTTCCACATGCATGGTCCCCTGGAGACTTCCTAAAAAGCAAATACACGTCATCTGGCTATTTACAAGCAGGTTGGACAGCCTAAAGATATTAATTCAATTCTGTGAGTTGTAACAGCTCATAATCCCTGGAGCCTGACAAGGGATAAGTTATTGCTATCCTTAAATGTTTCCTAAGTAAACAGAAGTTTACAGCTATTTTCTCTTTCAAGTGGGTCATCTGTAATAACTCTCCAGACAGACACATCTGAAAGGTTATGAAAACTCTTTTACAGAGGGATTATTGGATAGCTTAAAAAATATTTCCTGAATGTTATTTTCCATATCAAAATGAATTTTAAAGTAAATAAATAAACATTAAAATTTATTACAAGAAGTCTGTGGTAATTACCAGCATTTCTCTAGGGGATTTGATAGCCGTTTGTCTCTTCAAACTGACACAAAGTAACAAAGGTATGATTATGAGTTTTGAGGCTGGCTCTGAAAGAAAAGTTACAAGATGAAAGCAGACCAGTATTCGCAGCTATAACAAAAAAAAAAATTAAAAAAATAAAAAATAAAGGCTCTTTCTCCTGACAATTGCCACTGATGAGAAAGACAGCTGGCACAGTCCTAACAGAAAAAAAAGGGGAAGGAAAAAAAAGAAGAAAAAAAAAGGGGGGAAAAAAGGAAGGAGAAGGGGAAGGGGAAGAGGAAGCGGAAGGGATAAAAGAAAGAAAATAATAGAAAGGTATTTTTCTCTCTCTGAACAGCACATTGGCTCCTATTGTTTCTCAGGGGAGTTGGAAACACACGGAATCAATGGTTTTTTAATCAGACACCACTTTCACTTTACAATAAAGTAGAGTGAGGTAGAAGAGACCTGCATTTCCCTTGTGAGTATGTTGGCACTGACACACACTTTTCAGTGTTTGTAGCAGGAAACACCACCAGTGCCATTCAGAGATGGAAAGCAGACTTCAGAGACTGACTTGACAAGTGTTGTCTTCTCACAGGATTTTCACTATCTGTTCAACATGTTTTAATTAAACAAATTCTCCGTAAAATGTTGATGGTAAACATCCTGAATTAAATTCTCCAAGAATCAGTAGCACTTTCCAGCTATGAAGGAATTTTTTCAGCCCAACTACATCTACAGTGGATGGAAATGGATTTTAAAATCAAAGAAAGCCCATGAACAATTTAAAAGCAAGCTTTACAGTGACCCCTGCCTGGTCTGTTTTCAATAGATGCACGTCATTAAAGGCCCAGATGACAGGCTTAGGTAGTAAAGTCAATACCTTCAGAGCTGCCCTCAAAATCTTTCTAAGACTTTAAGCTCCCACTATTAGCAAAGTGCCTGAGATTCTTCCTCTAAAAAAATCAATAGCAAAATGACCATCAGAATCCTATGGCTTACCATATTTTCTGATGTCCTTGTCTGAAAATGTGTTTAATCTGTCTGTTATGGGTGTGAAATTTTATCACAAGTAGAAGAGCAGCTTTCCTAGTTACTGCTAATGATATCACTGTTGTTAGTAATAGGTTCCTCAAATGAAACATGTATGTACACACCTAGGTAGTATGCTCAAATCTCAATAGTACCAACACATCAAGTAAATTACTCAGAGATGTCTGTTTTCCTGAAAGATGGGAAAATATTCTCAAAGTATCAAAGCAAACCATGAAACATAAATCAAACTTGTCACCTTCTCTGAAAAACAGCCCACCTCACAAAAAGTCTGCTCGTTTCCTAAAAGTGTCAGCAAAATAAATAAAACAAATAAAGGGGTTTTTTTTAATAAATAAATAAATAAGTAAAATAAAATCCCTGGCCATATCCATGAGGTTGACATGTATGCAGTGAACATGGGCAAGATTTACGAATCCTTCCATCTAATGTTTTCTCTGGAGGAATTATTCTAGTTTTAAAAATTAGATAAATAACTTTCTTTCAAATTTTCACATGCCATTCTCACTCCTGACTTTTTTTATCTATCGAGCATAAATTACTAATATCATCTCTGTCCATTTTGTAAGTAAAGTCCTTGCTTTAGTCTGACCTACCAGGCTTTAGGCAACTCCAAAATATTTTCTTCTACTTCAATAACTTATTTGTGCCTGGAGAGTCTTGATCATATTTTTTCTTGAACTTCAGCATCTTGGCTTGGCATAAACCACAGTTTCAATAAGAACTATTGAAGTCTTTGTATTTTAAACCTACATACTGTCCTACTAAAGCGTCTTATCTCAGAAGAGAGCAAAACACTCTTCCAAGTGACTCTGTCAATACTGCTGTTGCTGTGCTTCTGAAAAGCCCATGCCCAGGGTTAAGAGGATATAATGAAAACACAGGTCAAGTTGCAAAAACCTGTGGTATCTTCTCCTCAACCAGACTGCATTTTTTTCCATACTGAACTATAGTACTCCATACTGAAGTATAGTACATACTGAAGTGTAGTACTTCATTATCACTTTAGTGATAATGAAACAGATTTTTATTTTCCTGGTACAGAGGGCAGGAAAAGCATCATGGAAGAAACGGCAGAGTCTTCAGAAGTGAATGATGGTTTTCTAAGCTGCACCTTGAACTACCAAATGTATATGACTAGAAGACCCTATTTCTTGATTTTTTTTTCATGACTAACATATTCACCACTGACCTGAATAATTCCAGTCTCAGCTGGTGTCCTTCAAGACAGCTGCCAACTATCTCCAACAGCTTCTGAAGTCCTGACTGCTGCAGCTGTGCAACTGACTGTTCAGACTTCCCAGTGCTAAATACTGATAAGACACAAGCATGAAGAGTAGCTGCTGAGTAATCCTGGGAGAAGCTCAAACACACAAAGAGCCTTCAAAACAGAGAAACACACAGTAAGAACCTGTATGGTTAAGATCCCCATTCAGAAAAGCCTAGCTGATGTGCTGCATGGCTGGAATTTCAGTATGGGTTTCAGTTGCACAACTATTTTTTTTTCATGTAATATATTAGTGTTGGAGCTTTTTCCTTTCATCAGTTCTAGTCTTATTCAAGATCAATTAGAGATCTGAAAAACTATAGTGTTCTTAGAAAGCAAACTATCCTCTACTTGACTTCTAAATGAGCTCCTGCAGCCAACATACAATTGTCTCTCTTGTATTTATAAAATTTTATTTTCTTACCTGATTTACAGACAGCTGCACTGATTTCCAGAGTCACAACACATATCTATTCACCTTGCTTATAAACATCCTTGCAGCAATCATGTTCTTCAGTGCTGCATAGAAGACAGAGTTTTAAATGAAGAAACTATCCTGTTGCTACTTTTGCCCCATTCATGAGGGAGCTGTAACCTCTCAAAGAGAGCCAAAACTCCTTGGTGTGTCCTTGAATTCTATCAGTAAAGGTAAAAGCTTCATATGAGTAAAGTTCTTCGGTAATATGTGACTGGAATATCTTGCCAAGATATTCCCCATCAGGATGCTGGTAATACTATCCATAAATTTCTTATGCTTTAGAAAAATGCTGACAGTAGTAAAGTTTTCAGTGAGAAGACTGAATGTTTGATATGTCCTCAAATACAATTATTTGTAAAGGCATTGCTCCAGTCAAAGGAAATGTAGTTTGCAATCAAAGCTAATGAAAGAATCTGCTAGAAAATAAAGTACTTGGAAAAAAAGGTAATTTCTCTGACTGAATGAGAGAAATTAGGATGGCACATTACAAGTCCATCTAGAATGTATGAAAAATAGGAAATTGCTACTGTAGAAAATAGAAGTTGGGCTTGAGACCGCTAAGGTCAAGAGTGAGGAGAGAACAAAGCTTCACCATTCTTCTCCCTGTCTCTTGAATACTCCCCAAGTCTGCAGGGGACATGCTGTAGTGCAGTGATGAATCTAAGGCAAAGGATGAAGTGGGCGAAACTAGATCAGCAAACTTAATAACACGCAGGGTTTCCTTCTGGGAAATCTCCAGACACTTCATAAATCACCATATGAAACTGCAAACTGGCACTGTGGTATAGATTGTCCAGAGACCAGCAGAAGATCGGACATGAGAGTGGTACAGAAGCCCAAAAGATAAGGGGCTAATGTGTAATTCTCCAACACCAATTGCCAGCTGTCCAGCCAACAGACGACTGTTGGCAAAAATGCCCAGAGATTGATGGTAATAACAAGCTGTGAGAAAGAATAGTATGTGGGAGTAGGGGGCCATACATAAATAGGGCAGCAACTTCCTGGGACAAACATATTTGTGCAGGCCAGAGTTCAGCAGTTGGATTTACACTGGAATCAGGACTGTTGTTCTCTTTTTCTCCTCTTTCATATTTTTCTCTCTACTCTTTTTTAATTCCTCACTCTCTCTCTCTGCCTCCCTTTCCTTCTCACTTCGTCCTTGATCCAAAACCCACTGGTGAGTGATTGTATTAGGATCAGGGACTAACGTGCCAATTTCCATGCCAAGTGTGTTATTTACTAATAAAACTATGCAAGCTTTTTCAGACCCTCTGATTTTTGTCATTAATTTCAACTCTGAGCATCTGTGAATCTCGGGTGCTTGCTTGCCCTTAAGGGAGGGACACCACAGGTGTGGATGCAGCTTGTCATCTCATCTACACAAAAATGGCCTGACAGGATTATTTCTTCCTCTCTTTTCATTTCAGTTGTTTAGCATCTAATCCTTATTACAGGATTATTTTTCTAATCCTCAGTAAATCACATATGGAAAAAATAACAGCATGCTCTCCAAATGACAGCATCTTTGCAAACTTTGAAATCCCCTTGACATGCTTGTTTACTAACTTCCTTCTTCAAATTATATTTCTCTTTCCCACCTATTTTGTGCCTATATTTGTGTGTTTATATACATATGCGTGTACACATACATGCTTAAGCACACATCCATATATTTATAAGTTCCCTCCAGGGGCCTATATAATCCATTCCTGATGCAAGGTGAGGCTATTCTGACTGTTAAAAAAAATCACCAGTTTAATGAGAAAGAAAATAAATAAGCCTTTTAAATACAACTGTCTGCCAGTTTCTTTCCACTGATGGAAATGTATGATACCTCATAGAGAATGAATTATCTTATGGGCATGGCCATCAGAAAATTATGTTGGACTCCTTAAGAAAGAAAGACCATTGCATTGTACTTGTAAGTTCAGAAAGCACAAAGCAGCTCTTATGCTTATTTTCTTGCATTATGATCTCAGACCAGTGTAACCAAAACAGGCTTTCTGGATGATGAAAAAAATTCAGGTAACCAGGAAACCAGGCCAACTGAAAAAAAAAAAATACCCACTGAAGTATTTAGCAACAGAGCCGTAGCAATGCTCTGATCTGCCCATCTCTCCTGTCCTCTCCCCCAAGGAAATACTAGAGTTAACTTAGCTTTTGGGTCTTGAGGTTTTTCCACATTTTTTGGTGAGAGGGAAAGGGGTTAGTCAATGTATTAATGGTTTTTTTTAAAAAATCAGATTTTAAGAATATTTAGATTTCCAACTGAAAACCACACTTCTTGTCACCACTAAAATGACCCTGAAAAAGTGTCCTTGTTTGTTGAGAAAACATACAATGAATAGCATTTTCACATGAATATTTGTACTTTGGAGTCCTTCCAAAAGGATTGTAGGTTTCATGTGTTGTAAGTAGTCTTTGCTGTCATTTGAATGACCTTAGCTACTCTGTGGTGACCTGAGGAGGCTTGTTGCCTCTCCCATTCCATCACAAGCCCTTTTTTACAATTAAAGAACACAAATGATGTGAAAACTTCATCTATGTACTTATCTAAAATGAAAAGCAGTACCTCAGCAGAACAAAGTGTCACTGTCACTTATGTCAGAGTAATGGAGTTGTTGAAAACCATTGAACCCAGATGAGAACAAAATGCAGCCTGAATTTCTGCAGTAATGTGTGGGGAAAACAAGTTGTGCTTGATGAAGCGTGTCAGTTTCCAACATCCACTGCTATGAACTTGTTGCATGTGGGGACTGTGGCATCCCTGAACTACAGCTGTACAAGTTGTCAACTTACTGTTGGCAGCACAATGTCTGCCTTTAGAATTCAACACAAAGCTATTATTAAGAGACTTAATTTTAGCCCCTTGGAAATATGTGCCTTACTTTCACACCATACTCTGACAGAAATCATGTATTCAGAATAGTAGTGTAGACTAAAAGTCACACACACTCAAGAGTAAAACAAATGAAACAAAAAGCAGAAAACAAAAAAAAACCCAAAAAAATCTCAGTACTTTTTTTCTTCTTTTTGAACCGTTCAAGAAACTTGCTTTCTTTCCTTCTATATTTGAAGTGGTTTATCTGTGCAATAATAAAGGAATGAGCAAAATAACAGGTTTTATCTCCCCATTGTAGTGGTAAATAATTATCTTTGCATGTCGCTCTCTTGCTAGGACACAATGATTTTTTAAAAAGCGAAGAAGAATAAATTTAAAAAAAAAACATTAAAAATAAAATTGCATCCTGAGGCCTTTTAATTTCCTCACAGTTTATAGGATTTGACTAAGAGAACCCATAAGATCACCCAGCACCTCATTCAGCACATCTCTCTTTGTGAAAGATGCTAGGATGTGAGGCATATGGAGAGCCTGCACTTGAGGTTTGGAAAGTGTTCAGCCCTCATGACAATTCCACAGAATTCTCAGCTGTGTGCAGCACTACAGCAACAATCTGATAACACAGGCCAGACTTGCATATCAGCTCTGTGATAACAGGGCTTTGCCTCTACATATCTTGTCATTTCCCAGTAGCTTACAGATGTATCTGCAAAATATTTTAGCACATGAAAAAGCAAGCAAGCAAGAAAATAAATAAATCTTTCTTTGATATAAATGGGCTCCACAGTCCAACTCTTACATATTTTCTTGTATTTAGCCTAATTTTAACAACTAAAACAATCTTACACATTGTCTCCAGTCCAACAAAGCATATCATTCCCCAATGGCAACCTGGAAAAAATTCTGCAAAAACGAAAAGGTAGCAAAGTGGAAAAATATAGGATACCTCAATTTAATATTTTTTATTTCATTTTCTTTTTTATAGAACCTGTTGCTAGGAGAAGAGAGGACTGAAGGCTTAGCAGATCAAAGGATGCACAGTCTGGATATAGATTCTACATTAGTTTTTCCCAGTGCACTGAGAGGCACAGCCAGAGTAGCTGAAGAACGAGGCCACAAATTATGGTGATCTGCTCATCAAAAATTGCATACAAAGAGTACAGTAATTTTTTTTAAATTCAGCAGTTTTGCCATCTGTAATAGCCAGTCCATTTTGGGGAAGCTGAAAGATATGTATGACAGATATATATGTTACAAGCCACATAACACTGATCCACCAAGAATTTCTTATTTTAACTGGGTTTGCTAAACCCTTCTAATGAGTATATGGTATTTCCTTAAGCAACAATATGTGAATAATCTATATTTAATGAAGTGTCTGAATACAGCATTTTAAAATTCCATGCAGAGTCCCATTGATACATCTGTAAAAGATATAGGCAGATATATCAAGATGTGTAAGTATGGGAAGTAAATGTGAAAAAGCTTTCATGAATTCTTAATAAATCAGTGAAGCAAACCACCTGGAAAGTGTTTATATCCCAGAAACTGCAAGAATTTCTGAATATGTTCATCAATAGCTTCTTGCGTTTCTTACACATACCTCCATTCACTTGCAAAAATGCATACCTTCAGAAACAGTATTCCTGGTGAGTGATTTCACAAAGAAAGAAACAAGAAACATAGAATTTAACTTCAAAAATGGATTTAAAAAGCATAACTTTTTGTTTAAACAAGCAATTGTCAGAGCAGCCACTAAAATCATGCCAATAATCTGATTAGGCAGCAGAAACAAAATGTAGTTTTGGTCATTAAAACCATGTCATTGGTTAAATTATGGTTCAAATTGGTTAAATACATAAGCTACATATGAAAAAAATGAGACAGTTATTTTGTTCTGCTTTCTGAGATTTTGTCTTCTGTAAGGTTAGGTCAAGGGAGGGGATTGTACTGCTCTGCTTTGCACTGGGGCAGCCTCAGTTCAAGTGCTGGGGGCAGCTTTGGGTACCACAGTAGAAGGAAGATACTAGGATCTTTGAGAGTGTCCAAAGGAGGGTTAAAAGATGGTGAAGGGCCTCAAGCGGAAGCTGTATGAAGAGTGGCTGAGGTTATTTGGTCTGATCAGCCCAGAGAGAAGGAGCCTGATGGGAGACCTCACTGCAGTTACAGCCTCCTGGGAAGGAGCAGCAGACACAGATCTCTCCTCTGTGGTGACAGTGACAGGACTTGAGGAAATGGCCTGAGGCTGTGTCAGGAGACATTTAGGTTGTATATCAGGAGAAGGTTTTTAGGCCAGAGGGTGGCTGGACACTGAACAGGCCCGCCAGGGAGGTGGTCACAGCACCAACCCTGAGTTCAAAAAACCCTTGGACAACTCTCTCAGGCACATGGTGTGAGCCTTGGAGATGTCCTGTGCAGGGCCAGGAATTTGCCTCAACAATCCTTGTGAGTCTCTTCCAACACAGCTTAATCTTTGATGTATAATGTATGAGGGAAGATTTCTTCACTATTCTGTTCTAACACTGCTTCCTGGTCCAACAGAGTCCTTTCCCACATTCATACAGAGCTTTCTCTCAAGCAGAAACTGCTGCAAAACAGGAGAAACAGGAAACTGCATTCCAGAAAGACTGTAAAAATGGTTATGACCAGTGCAGAAAAGAGAACAGAAAAGCTGTAAATGAAAAAATAAGTATAGTGTCTGCTAACTACGTAAAGCATTGACAGCCTGACTTTCAGAACTCCTTCTTGCTCCTATATCAGCTGTCTAAGACAATGAACCATGTAATCAATAGATCTCAGTTATCAAAGAGAACAAAAAAGAGACACTTGACTTGGATTGGCAGAAAGGACAATCATAAATCAGTTCTTATAGACCACACTTTAGTGGTAAAGGGAAAAACTGTTTTAACAAAATCTGTGTTTTAAAATATGACAGAAATGTAAACTCTGCTATGAAGAACTTCTATGTATGTGTAAGTGTGGACAATGAAACACCTAAGTGAAAAGTTTCCACTGAACTCAATTAAGATGTAACTATAATTTTTTTTAAAGTAATGACACAAATTTAAGAAAAAATAACTGACATATGAATTGCAAACAGTCCTTTTACTTTCTTTCAAATACTATAAATTCTTCCTCTGTGTTTATATAGCAGAGTTATGAATCTCTTTTGAACTTATACTAAGTCATTGAGGAAAGATAAAATTCAAATTTTGTGGACTATTCCACAATGTAAAAAGAAGAAAGGAAAAAGTGTCAATTGAGGGTATATTAGTGCAAGAAAAGAATACACATACAGAAACAGTGGGAAAAGAGAAGAAAACTTAGAAGGTTCTAGTGAAAACAAACCAAATATATCAAAACTTCAACTCTCCCAACTTAGCTGTTGGCATGTAGGTTAGCAAGTTTTCCAACTAGATTTTTTTCAATGAACACATTTAGATTTCATAAGTCTAAAGAGGGATTAAAGAATTTATGAATTTAAGTTTATTAATCTAAGTGAGATAAGCAGTGGGAATTTGGGTTTTGACATTGAATGTCAAGAAATTTCAAGGGAATGCCAGGGGCCATTTTTATTATTACTGTTATTTAGTAGCTACAAAAAGAGCTGAGAAGAAAGGGAAGCACATTTGTAAAATATTAAAAACTATGCTTGAAGACTTGAATTTTATTCTGTACAGGGAAAGAATGAAAGTAGACCTTGATAGAAGGAATTCTGTTTTAGGAACAAAAATATTGCCAACCATATTTAGCATAGTTCTGAAGAAAGAATTTAAACCTGTACCATAATTGTTGCTCAGAAGTGGCTTGTGGGTAGATCTGTGGGTGCTTGGCACAAATTCAAATGTGTCTCTTCCTATAACAGTGCACCTCTAGTCCTAGGAAAACAACAACCCAGTCAAAAGGAGCAAGAATATACAATAGGACACTAAACATATATAATTATAAGAGAGAACCATGAACATTTTTGTCTGTGTACCTTTTCATGATACTCTAAGCAAAATCTGCAGGTTGCTTGGGGCTGGTTTTTTACAATTTGTCTAGACCAACTATCAATAGAAACAAAGCTGCAGAATAATATTTTCATGCAAATGAGGGACTTAAATTATCACAGGCCTTTTATAAAGAGAGAGGAAAAAAATTAAAGTGTCCCTTAGACCTTGAGGAAGCTATTATAAATCAGTCATTTGCCTGCTACTGGATCAGGCTTTGCTCAAATAAGAGATTTGACATTCTGGAAAAGGGTACTTTAGGATTAATGTGTCTTTAATTTTAGGTGTTTTAGTCTTCATGCCATGTAGATGTTGTTTATAGTATTAATAAAGTTTATGAGGTTTTGGAACTTTTTTTTGTTTATATAAGACTATAGCAAACAGTTCTTTGACTGTTATTTGGCTGTTAAGAACAATATCATAAGAAAGATTGTGTTTATGCATACGAGAATTTTTTTACAGAGTTTCTTCCCTTTTCATCTCAGGCATGTTCAATACTTAAAATATTTTGCTATCTTAATTGCTTTGGTTAAAAGAGTAGTATGAAATTATGTGCCTTCCCGTATAGCATTTCAACACCTTAGTAACATCAAAGAGATTTGCACACTGATTTTTAATTTGTTTCTGACAAACATAGCTTATTTTCTTTGAAAAGTTATAGGAGCATAAAAGGATTTTTAAGCATGCAGAGAGAATGGCATTTGACACCTCTCAGATGTTACAGTCAAGAAGGTTATAATAGGATGACTCTGCATTACTCTAATTTTGCCTGATTAGTATGCTAAAGTCATTTTTGCTGTGCAGTGCAGCAGTTTGACACACAGAAAAATTAACTAAAGCTATATTTATTATGGTTACAGGGATAGTCTAGTGAAGCTTGCCATTACCAGCCTGCATAAGTGACTTCTCTGGGACCTGTGAAGTGCAGAGATTGAAATTCAGTGCTCTGAGAAGACTAACACAGGACCCGACTTTCATTCAGTGTTCAACATAGCACTTACAGACACTTTAAGCTTGGGTCAGTGATGTGAACAAGATTAAATTTTATTCCTTTGTGTGGAAAACTACAGATCAGAAACCTAATCATCTCAGTAATGAGAAAGGATACTTTCTGTGATTGTGAGAACAAAAAGGTAGAGCAATTTCAGGAATATGTGAGAGGGGGAGAAATATAGCCTCAGATTAGGCCATATTTTGGGTGAAGAGCTTTTTTTAAAAATACAATAAGAATACCCTCAACCTTTCAGCATGTAAGCATGTAAGCAAAGCAAATAACGAGCTACCTGCATTATGACTTGTGCAAGACTATGAGATATGCTGAATATACGTCTTCCCTATTGCTAGAAATAGCTAGAGGAAACAAAGACAGTACTAAAGAGTCTTGTGTCTATTGCTCTTGTTCTTACTACTATTATTGATTAATCATGATGTTTTGCAGTACCTGTTATGGGTAAGAATGAGCAGAATTTTCTTCATTTGCATACTGAATCCATACTTCCAGCGTTTGCTGTGGTACAAATTTGGTGTCTAGACATTCTTCAGTACAGAGATAAAATTTACTGCATAATCTGGTGTAAACTCAGAGAATTTTCTGAGAGTTGAAATTTAACTGACTCTCTGAGAAAAATTTAACATGAATGAACAGTCTTTGTGTTAATCAAAGCAGAATCATTCTCAGATGCCTCCTTTGCATCCTTTGAGTACAAACAAATGAAGACAACTTTGGTACAATAAGATCTATAAATTAGACATGACTTGAGTGGGTGTATTCTTGTCACAAAATTTCATTTTCCTTGAAAACAGTGAGGTCCACTAGAAACAGAAGGGCCAAATTCCCCATCACAAGCTCAGAGCAAAAACACCCAGGTGCACATCACAAGCTTAGTCATCAGACCCAATGACTAAGCTGGGTCTGAAAGGCCCATGGTGATACACAGGGAAAATGTCAGGTATCTTGAAACACTATAGCCCATTTCCTTTATGTCATTTTGGTGCCTTTTTTTTTTCTTTGCATTTCTGCTGTCAAGAACTCAAAACCACAGAATTTTACTGAGATGTGTGTTATTTACTCAATCATTCTTGCTTGCAACAAGGATGAATAAATAGAAATGAATTTTTTCTCCAGAAGCAATGACGCAAAAGAGGTACAGTGGGCAGATGGGTGAGGTGTTTCTGCAAGAATGTGTCCTGACATTTAGAGCTATGTCCCTATTCAAAAGCTTAAAATTCTGTTTTTCTATGTAAGGGCAGTGCAGCAGGCAGGTCCAGCTGACTAAGCTTGCTCCAGAATTTCCAAACATTGCAAAGACTTACAACAGAACAATACTTGCCCAGAAAATTCTTCTTTTTCTGTATTTGTCAAGAGATTTGTAGAAAAAAAAATAAAGAGGAGAAGGGTGTTTAGAAATTTTAGAAACCAGACAAAAGACAGACAAAATAACAACAGGTCATAGCAGGGTGCCAAAACCTTGTGCATGAAGCACAGGGCTCCACTGTTTTACAGATTTGGAAGAAGACAGTAGTCACAGACTCAGAGAATCACGGATTTAGCTGAGTTGGAAGAAACCCACAAGGGTCACTCTCTAATGGCTTAATGTCTAATATTGTGGTGACCAAAACTGCACACAATATTTTTAATAGATCAGCTGCTTTTATTTTCAAGTCCAGCAATATTGGTTAGCACCCTCATTTTAATTGGAAGAAAAAACCCACCAAACAGCCTGTTTAGCTTACCTTTTTAACTAGATATGACATACTGAAAAGAAAGTCCTCTCCTGTCGGTTCCCAAGAAAAAGTATTGTTAGAAAAATGTTTGAATAAAAAATCCCTTTAAACTCAAGCAATACTGCAATAAATTTAGGTGAAAGAGAGCACAAATGATAGAAAGAATTTGCTGCATATTACAGAAATAAAAGCTTCTAATAAGATATGTGACATCTCACATTGGAAAGCAATACACCCATACGTACAAATTGTGAGATAACACCACTGCTAAGGGTTTGAATAATCCTAGAGAAGGCAAAATTTTCTGTGGATATTGATAGAAGAGTCCTGTACTGACTGAAATGGATGGGGGATCACATGTGCCAAACGAGCATCTGAAAGTAAAATGAGAAAAATGGGCTAAGATTAAATCAGAGCCAGATGAATCTGGCATACTATGATGCCTCTAGCAACTATGGAGTAGAATCTTGTTTACATAGGATGGAAGAAGCTGCTATTTCAAACTAGCAGCTAAGTACTACCTCTAAATGGTTCCCCATATGAAGTCAGGATGTGGCACAGACATAGAAAGAGAAAGGATTATGATTCTAATAAAAATATCATGTCCAGACTTGAGGAATTTAAACTGGAAATGAGATACAGGTATGAAAATCAAGCATGACATTTAGTGATATGTGTGGTGCAGTTTGTGCACATGGTACACGAGTTAATTTGAGGGTGGCACAGGATGTCTGCAGGAAGTGATCAGCAGGGGTGGGAAAATTATCTGGATGAAGACAATGGATGCACTTGAAACAGAGTGACTCCCTGGACTGCTGGCCACCTTCACAATTCACAACCTGAGCAGGTCATGCAGAAGTCCTACTGATGGAAATTTTAGATGATTCTGGAGACTACTGCTGAGTATGTCACTCAACATGGAGAATGACTTCCAGAGACTACCCTCAGTGGTTGCTACTACAAATCTGGTCAGTTTGAACAGTAATAAAATATTTTTCAAAAGTATTTAAAAAATGTTTGCTGATACAGAAATGATCACATAGGGGAGTCTTTTGTACAGAGGCAGTTAATAAGGGTTTTGCTTGTGGTTGAGATTCAATTTTGTCCTTAATCAATATTGAGGGATATCAATAAGGAAGAAACATGCTTGTGTTGGGGTCCTTATACAGAATAACAGTCAGCTAGAGTATAAGAATTTAGCCAATAAATGTTTTGGGAAGTATCTCCTGGTCCAACAGAGGATAGCCCTGAAGGGAGGCTTACAGCAGAGGCTCCAGTTGCCATCCAGGTAGTTGTTGGTCACATTGTTTGGGAGATTTCATTTGTCATATTAGCACTATGCTACATCCAAATCTCAATAAAATAAGTTTAAAGTATAAAAATAACAGAGTCTGTGTAACAACACAGTTCCATACTCTGGACCATGGATTTCAGAGTAAAATGGGCTTCATTTCTAACACATTAGCCACCTTGGTTTAGACACAACTAGAGATACTTGAAAGGAGGTTATTTTGTAGCAATGGGCATTTTTCACTTGTGCAAATAAAGTCTCTTAAATATGACAAATTGGTGACAAAGAATACAGTAAGTGCTGTGGAGCCTGTAGAGTCCCTTGGCATACACAGGTAGAAGAACACTAAGAACACACTGAGGTCAGCCTATCTACTGGCAGGAATCTAAAGTGGGGAATTTATAGCATTACCATGTAATAGCAAAAAATGTTATAATAATGCTTTTAGACAGGCATGCTGGAATAAGGCATAAACAACAATAACCAAGTTGCATCACAGACACATAAGACTTCACTGTAAATGCACAATAAATTAAAGGTGACACAGCTTGAAGATAAATACAGAGCTGGTGAAGTTCTATTAGGAGAAAGTATACAGCAGAATTCTTTGTCCTTTTACAAAGCAGAACAGGCAAATGGAGAGCCAATATATCTCTTTCTTGCATAATTGATACATTTATCAGTAAAATACCCAAATACCTTTAACAAACAATACATCAAATAAAGAGAGAAACAGAAAAAAAGAAAGAAACAGAGGACAAAAACCACCATGAGGGTCTTACACATAAGAGCATATATGTACTAAATAATCTGGTTCCTGGAGAAAAGGTTGAAATAAATTTGGGGTTCTCCCACACTTAGAATTAAGCACAGTGCAGCAAAGATAGGATGTAAGAGCAGATATTAAAACCAGGTTCTGGCACTCCAGTCTGTCACTGAGCTGCTACTAAGCTCAGGTGATTTCATTTCACTTGTATTTTTTTTCCTTCTCTTTCCTTTTCTCTGTTCCATTTTTAGAGAGCCACAGGTTAAGCTGAGTTGGAAAAGACCCACAAGGATCATTGAGACAGACGCCTGACCCTGCACAGGACAGACCCAAGAGTCACACCATGTGCTTGAGTGCATTGTCCAAGCACTTTTCACACTCTGTCAGGCTGGTGCTGTGACCATTGACATGCGGGGCCTGTTCTAAGCTTGTTTGAAGCTCTGTCAATGAGCCCGGCTAGCTCCTGTGCTAGAATTCATTCTTCTCTCTCAGATAGGTTCATCCCATCAGGCGTCAGTAGACCAGGCGCTGAGTAGATTATCCCATGGACAAAACCCCAACTTTTCTGATTACTCCAATCTCAGAGCCACATATTGACCTTATGAATCTGCCTATTCCTATCAATATTACTCCTTGTTACCAGAAGGATAGAAGAAATCACTACTTGTAATCCTGATCAGGCTCTGAAGTCTCTTTTGATTGCTGTCACATTTCTCTTTGTTTGTTCCTCACTGCCAGCTTGAACAATAAATAGCAGGTAGTAATCAGAGGGCCTTACTAGACTGGAGAGTTTTCTAGTAATGTCCTTTATCCAAGTCCCTGGGACACAACAGCCTTCCCTGTGAGTTGGCTCTGGTCTGCATATCAGGCCCTCCATTCCCCTTAAAAGGGAGTTTCTTATTAAAACAACCCTTCTTTTCCAATTGATAGGTGAGGATGCGATATGGGGTACAGGTAGCGTTGCTTTAGGATACCACTCTGTCCCAGAAGGACTCTTCCCCCCTCATCAGTAGTCTGGCCTTCTAGGTCCAGAGCCTAACACCTGTAGTAACAGGTGATAGTCCTACTTGTCAAATTCTGAAGTCAAGGAGGAGGATTGCAAATCTTTCTGATTTACAAGGTAGTAAGGCTGCTTGCTCCATATTCAGCACCCAACATGGTGCATACCTGGGAACTGAGAAATGCCTAGACACATTTGTTATGTCTAATGAAGAATCTATTCTCATACAACATAAATGGTGTTCAGTGCAATCTCTTCTCTGACATGCATGAAGAAACAGGTCTCTGCACTGAAATCTGCAATCTGTGCAGCAGAGGTGTCATCAGGAAGTTTGCAGGAGAACAGTTTCCCTTACAACCCCCTTGAAAGATAGCCATGAATCAGCTTGAAAGCAGCATCTGTTCTGAACAGACCAAAAAATGTTTTGTACCATGTGGGGAATATGAAACAAATGGAGTCACAGAAGAAACAGGCAAATATAAGCAAGTTCCAGGGAACTTAGGGATAGAAAAACTTCTGAGAGAGCACAGAACTTATATTTCAGTATCAGCATTATTTTCTTTTTAAATTATCTCACAAAATGGAAGATTAAATTATTTGTTTGGCAATAAGCATTTAAGTATTTTGCTTGAAGCGGACAAAAATAACCTAATTAAAAAAACCAAAATACAAAGTCTTCTGAAATAGATCTAAAGGAAGAAGACAATGTAATTTATCTGCACTTCCAACAGACTTTCTCCTTATGCAATCGAATTCTTAAAGTGCTGCAATGGACTAGAATCAAGTGATGAAATATGAATGGTACTGAGGTGAGAGGAGCTCTGTCATTGAAGTCATTGAGGTTACGCATTTAGCCAGAAAATCTCTGTGGGAATGAATGGTCACTTTGCAATTTGACAAAAATATCAGAATGCAGCAGTCCATGCATCTCTGCTATGATTGGTTTGGTAGAATTTATACAAATATAAATTAAACTCTGAAAGCAAGGATAAGACTGAGATGCCAGAAACAGCAACATGAAGCAAGTTAGTCAATATTTAATAATACTTTGCAGAAGCTACCCAGGATAGCAGAACAAATTTCAGTAATAAATGCAAGGTCATGCTTTTTGTGAGAACCAGTCTGAACCATTGATCAATGCTGTTTCACTCTATATTTACTAGAACAATTTAGAAGAAAACCCAAGGTCTGTCACATAACTAAATGTTTATGAAAATTTTTGCATAAGAGAAACCACTCAATTTCTGTTTGAACAGATGTCTGGATTCATAAGCATCTCTTTGCTCAGGTTCCTCCTCCAATTTAGCAGAAATGACACATCTGCCATCTCTCTCCTCCCAAGCCCAATTTTAGACACTGAAATTGCAAAGCCAGGAAGTCCAACCAAAGTAACAGAAACATATCTGTGAACAGACTTGCAGCACAGCTTGTAATGTTTACCTACTCAGAAAACATAAATTTTTCAGAGATTTGTTATTCAACCTCCTACATAGATGAAGGTCAGGATTAGGGGGCAGAGCAATATGGGTGGCATTGTTGTGGAAATCTGTTGTAGACCTCTTGACCAGCAATATGAGGTAGAAAAGGCCTTCACGCAATGGGAAGAAGTCCTATGGTCATGTGCCTGGATCCTCATGGAAATATGACTACCCCAATATCTGCAAGAAGGGCAACATAGGAGAGCATGAACAATCCAGGAGGTATACCAGGTAGGGCATTGTTGATGACTTCCTGCGGAGCTAATGTGAGGAAGAACAATATTAGACCTCCTACTGACAGCAAAGAAGGACTGGCTGAGAATGTTGGGGGGACCGTGAGACAGAGAACCTCAAAAACACAAGGGAGTAGAGCAGAGCAAAAAGCAGGACCTTAGCCCTTGGCTTCAGGACAGTAGATATAAGCCTGTTCAGAGATCACTTTGGAAGAATCCTGTGGAATATGGTCATGAAGAGAAAGGAGGTCCACATGAGCTTGCTGATAGTGAAGTTCAAGAAAGATCCATACCCACATAAAGGAATTCAAGCAAAGGTGGAAAGAGACCTACCTGCATGGATGGATGAGGACTGACTAAATTCAGACAAAACCCCAAAGTGTTGAAGAGATAAATGCAAAGGTATGTAACCTAGGAGGTTACATAGATACACTATGTGAGCTTGGAGAGATGAGTTTAGGAAAACTAAAGCCCACATGGAATTCAATCTCACAAGAGACATGAAGAACAACAAGAAAATCTCCTACAGGTAGATGAACCAGCAGCAAAAAGAAGACTGGGGAAAAGGTGGGCCTGCTGCTGAACAGGGCAAAGAACCTGGTGAAAAAAATATAGTGTAGGCTGAGGTACTCAATGTCTTCTTTCCTTTGGTATTAGCTGCTAGTGTCAGTCACTGGAAATCCCAGGCCCCTGGCACCACAAAGAAAGTCTGTAACAAGGAAGGCTTGCTCTTAGCAGAGGAGGATACTCACATTAGGAAACATTTAAACAAAGCAGACTTACACAGGTCCTTGGTGGATCACACCCAGGAATGTTGAGGGAGATGTCTGATGTCATTGCATGGTCACTCTCAGCTATCTTTGGAAGGTGCTGTCTGGGAGACATCGTGGTTTGCCTTATGAGGCATGTTGCCAGGCATACCTGGACTGCTGGTTCCCTTTCTGGGCTCCCCAAAACAAGAAAGACATGTGCATACTGAAGCAAGCCTAGTACAGGACAAATATGAAAAAGGAACTGGAGCATCTTTCTTGTGAAGTGAGGCTGAGAGAACTGGGATTGTGCAATCTGGAGAAGAGAAGGCTCATGGAGGTTATGGATACATATTTAATTTATAATATGTTGGATATTAAATATATACATGCATTTCTACCAATTATTTTTATACATATAAAAATATCTGATGGGGGAGTAAAGCTGACTGGAACCAGACTCTTCTTAGTGGTTCCCTATCACAGGACACACAGGAGGCACAAGGCATAAAGTGAAACACAGAAAATACCATATAAATGTAGCAAAAGCAGGGGTTTTCACTGTGAGAGGGATAAAACACTGTAACATGATCCCTAGAAATGTTCTGGACCCTTCAGCTGTGAAGACATTCAAGCGCCTAGGGGACTTCAAGGTCTTATCTTAAAGCAAGGAAGCTCCCAAAAATAGTATTTAAAGAGAATTAACACCTTTTTATTCTCAAACAAAACTGCCTAACTTACCCTATTCTTACAGAATACAGAAGTGTCTGAGCTGATAGAGTTGAAGGCAACAGTGACCTGATATGTGAATGCTCTAACCAAAGCAGCAACTGAGAATTAGATCTTTTGAAGCAAATATTAAACAATCTTTAACTGAAAGTTCTATATTTTCTACTAACAATGTTCACCAGGAAGGTGTATTAGTTCATAGGGACAGTCCAGTTGCATTCATCCACAAAGGCACTTGAGTGAAAATTATGGTTTTCCTTGGTGACTACATGTTTCTTGAAACATGTGGGTGTGAATATTTAATGTGGATGTTACTGCAAATAATGGAAAAGTTTGCGTCCCAAGAACTATCACTCTAATATGCAATTACAGGAGAGTAAATACTTGCATTTGTCTGCTACTTAGCCATGGGGACATCCACAGTTAGCAAGGAAATTTCCAAGGATCAAACATCATATACTCAGAAAATGTGCAGATGTATTTTTGTGAATACACAACTCCATCAAATTTCTATGTTATGGTTTAGAGGCACCTTCTGGAGCATTTACTCTACTGATATTTGCACTCTTAATGCTGAAGCCCCTGAAAAAATAAAGTCAGAAATAAACCAGCACTTTGTTACTAAAAAGCAGTTCTGCCTCACACTTCAAGACCACTATAGCTAGAGAGTATGCACTTGAAGGCCAAACTGTGTGACTCATGTGACTATCAGTTAGGCATGTAATTACAAAGAGGATCCATGTAGCTGTCTCCAGATTCAGAGGCTCAGCGTTACCACTTTCTGTATTGCAGTGTCAGGCTGCTGCGTATAAAATTGCCTGAACATATTAAATGACATTTTACTTCCACTAAAATTATAAAATCATCTTTCAGCATGACAGCAAAAAGGGGGTTAATTAAACCCTTTAGGGGAAAAAATCCAATACAGCTATGTTTCTTTTCAATAGATACACCTTTTTATTTTGTCTGGGGGAGTGTCAGATGTAGAAATGTAGGTGCTTCGGGAAAGACTGTGTCAGTTGCAAAACTCTTTCTGATTTAAAGTAGTTCACTTGTAGAGTGAGAAGAAGCAGTTGGTCACCTGTCCTGATGGTTCAGGAGACAATACTCTCTGTAGCAAAAGGGATGTTTTGTTGGTTGTTTTTCCTTTCTAATAGATCCTAACACTACTAACTCTATCTGTACTGGAGGCGTGCACTGAAATCAGGCTACCTCAGCCATGATATATTCTTCTGGAAAAATTAGAGTTGAGAATAGGACACTCAGAGTTATTGTCCCTAAAGTGACTGAAAAGCTATAGCTGTGATACAAAGGTTGTACCATGGCCCAGATATGCTAATAAAGGCAGAAGGAATGTGCAGACATTTGAGTTGCATGAATCTTGTAAAAGCCCTGAAAATCTACTTCCAGCAGGTATCACATTTGTGTTGATGCATGGCACCCTCAATTAGCAGAGATGTAATTATAAATTGTATTATTAATATGGAAGCTAAAGGAATACCTTAACATATTGGGAATGTTTCTTGAAAAATTTCAGTGGTGTGGTTACGTGGCAGATACTGCGAAGTATCTAAAAGGACATTGCGTTTTTTATTAGAAAAATTGAGGAAGAAATATTTTTAAGTGTCTTCAAGGCACCTAATGCGTTGATGTCTGGCCTGCAATTGGAGAACTGAAAGGTGCCACAAAATCAAAACATTCTGGCGCTTCATTTCTCAGCTGAGGGATGGTGTCATGGAGAACAGGGAAGGCAGAAAATGAAAAAGTATTGCAGAGGTTCTTTCTCCTTATGGCCAATTTGGGAGCGTTGCAGGCAATTAACAGGCAGTCTGCTGATTCAAGAACATATGAAAAATTGTTATACGCAATGTGATCATTTGGGATACTGAAAAAAGTAAGTCTCCAATTATTAAATTAGAAAATTTATATGAAGAAACAGTAACTACAGTGCTGTCAACTAGTCTCCTGGCCAGAAGGTTTCATTGAGTGAAATTTCTGCATTAGTTTTAATGCTTTCAGAGAACAGAACTGAGGTGAGTGAAGTACTTCAGCCCTGTAAGAACTGCAACAGCAGGTGAGTCCAGAACAGACAGAAAGTTCATTACAATCACCTTCCTTTTTTACCAAGACTGACAACACCTTAAAACATAAAGGAGTCCCCTACCCAGGTTTTTGCTGACAAAAAAAAAAAAAAAAAGAAAATCACAGCATAAAGGTTCTATTTACCTGTTCATTTTGATATGTGGGTTTGCTTTATACTTAAAAATTACCAAACTTTATCTTTTTTTCCAACACAATGTTTATTTTGGAATAGGATATATTTTAGCACACCAGATAGAAAACCTAGAGCATCCCAACTCTGATACATTTAGCTGCTTGATGATTACTCCCACTGTCTCAATTGCAGGGAAGAAACCACATGTTCTCACACATTTTTTTATTCTGAAATGTATATCACCAATTATAGGCTCGTCATTAATATGAACAGTTCTCTCTTTTTCTTTTTTTAATTTCTCCCATAATACTAAGGTAATATGCAATGACAATCCATAGCTTTCTTTACATTATTTTGCTTTTAGACAACAGGAGATTTAAATGTCCAGCTTCTGAAACAGTCCCATTCCTTTTCCATACAATCAGTTATTCTGTGTTAATACATGAGAACTTTATCTAGGTTGCATTAGAGATTCATATTGTTATGTCTTTTCATGAATAAGATATATTTTTTGTAAAATGTATCCCGGTTTTTAGTCAACTTTAACTCACAGCCTTTAATGTCTTATTATTCAAACAATCCATTAGAGGATGGCAAAATCCTTTTCAAGTATTGAACTCTGTCGAAAAGACAAAATTACTAGGAACACATATTCCATTTCCCAAAATTTATATGCCAGTTAGCCACTAGCAAACGTTAGTCCAGCAGCTCACACAAGAGAATCCAAAAGCACTTAATTTTAATAGGGAGCTTAAGTTAAAAAGGAAAGACTTTTCCCTTGAAAAACAATACAAATGGAATAAAGAAAGAATGGAAGTTAAAAGACTAAAGAGGGTTCAGAATATTTCCTCTTCTGATCTAGGAATTTGTAGCAACAAATTTATTTATTTTTTTTTAATTGTTGTATCCACTTGTGATGAGCCTGACTATCTACCATCTACAGTACAAAGAAAATAATTTACTCAAGAAGCAAGGCTTTATAAATTGTTTTATGCTGGTCAAGCTACACGTGGAGAGGATCATACAGCCATGGAAACCAAGCTGAACTGCAGTAATAAAACACTTGTGGTGTATTGAACTGCATTGTTTTATAAGGCAGTAAAACTGTATTGATATCTTGTGTTATAGTTTTGCTTTTTATTTAAGTTTTCAAGATGGTGAACCACAGTTGTTAGTAGATTTCCTCACTTCAAAAGGACTTCCTGAACTGCAAGAATCTCATTCAATTTCAAGGCTGCATTTTACAGCACGTTGGTTATCCACAGAGCAAAAGACTTGTTAATACAGCAAAAATTTGCTATTCTTCAGAGCTCACAAAATCAAGTGGACAAAAAAGTATAAGGAACATTTCCTCTCCATTTCACAGATGAGAAACTGAAGCAGAGATTAAGTTTTCTCTGAGCTCCAAGAACTAAAGAACAGGCCTTATAGACTACTGCAACTGAGCTATAAGACATGTCTCTTCAAGTCTGTATGTCACAGTTATAGCTATTTACAAAGAAAAGATAAAAAACCCTCCTAAGGTTTCAAGAAATATGGCCCTATAACTCTGTCCTCAAGTTCTTCTTCTACATCCTGAATATACAATCAGGGTTTCATTTCAATTATTTTATTTAAAGTTGTGGCATTTCTGAAGCCCATTGACCTGTGAAATGCAAATGGATTTCCCTGTTAACTGTCCTTGGGAAATTGTTACTCTTCAAATAAAAGCCCGTTATTTAATTTATGGCTTACTTATTTCTGCATGGTAATCCAAAGTTTCTTGCAACAGTAGGAAATAAGAGATAACATTTATCTGCAGGAAGAGTGATGCCTGTTCATGTTTTATCACTTTAAGTGATAGTTAGCAGGAGGATTCATTCCATGCCATTATTTTCTGTTTACTATAAGACAAGAGTGGATTTTGACTCACACAGGTGAGTGCAGGCAAAAGTATCATGCTCTTTACTAGAAAAATTGCAAGTATTCCAGTTTTAATCAGAAGTTATTTATGCTGGAATTGAAAGGTCCTCTGTAACCTCAGCAGCATACATGCAGGCGGGACATACTGTTTGCCGCCACTCTCCCTTTCATCATAAATTCTGTCTAAATATGTCAGTGCTACATCTCAGCAGAGTTCAAGTGTTCTGAGGGGGATTTCAGCAGGCACATTATGAGCATGTATAGCAAATGAGTAAGTGTCAGGTCCCAGGTATATGTTCTGTACTGTGCTCCCAAGGGTTGTACCTGAAGGAACACTCTGCTGGTTCCAGGGAAGTCTGAGGTGCAATTAAATAAACTGTAGAATGATAACTCTGTATTGAATTCAGCCAGACTTCCTGCAGAGCTCACCAAACATTTCCAGCAGTACCTACTGTTATTTTGACACCAGAGAAATTAGGATAGTGCTAATGATGAGACTTAATTTTGCACAAGGCCTCACAGTATACATTACCGTGTTTAAAACACAATACGTCACTGTAAGAGATCTGTTAACAGTATGCTGTTAAAAATCATTTTCTTTCCAAGAATCTAACTGGGATAATGATTGAAAAATGCCTGCTACCCACAGGGCTCTGCTGAAAGACCAATGGCATGCAAAAATGCAGCTGGTCTGCAGCTCAGGTATTTGCAGTGCTATCAGCTCAGAGGCATGACAGCTTTATCCACGTTATTGAATTAGGAATTTGTAAAATAAGCTTTAATATCTGATTGCAAAGGCCAATTTGTGTTTCTTTCAGAGTTTTTTTTTAAGCTATTTAATGCCTGCAGGGGTAGGCAATTTCCACACAGAAATGCTTTGAGATTGAAATTTACTGCTACATATCTTCCTTTCTTAATAACAGATGCTGGAAATTCTAACTTAAAACTTAAAATTTCTTGGCCTTTCAATAAAAATTCTCACATTAATTTTTCTTAAATATATCATGGGGGGGTATATATTTAGAAATAGATCTGAGATAAGCATTGCAATCTTAAACTTTAAGAAAACAGATGCCAGCTATTTTATATCTGCACATTAAATATTCATTAAAAGTGCTTTAGCAGCTGATTGTTAATTTCTTCCATGTCACAGAAGATTTTGCAAAACTTCTATGAAACTCACTTTTTATTCAGGAAGATTAAATGTTCTGCAACAAAATGTAAGTATAAAAGAGTGCAGCTTAAAGATTAGTAATTTATTTGCTCAAAAAATCAAGATGGTTTGTGTGTAAACTTATACACAACCATAAAAATTAAATAGCACATTAGAAACTTGCTTCCCATCTGTGACTCCCAATAACTGACCAATTGTTTCTTTTGACACCCAATAACCTGAGTTTTCTGAAGTTTATACGCAAGTTTCCAAGAATGAAGTAGGCAAATTTCAGATTGGCAAAATGAACTCATTTATTGTAATACCCTCTTTCAATGGCAGATTTTGCTTTTCTGTCAGAACTATCCTCCCTTCAAATGAGATCAGTTTCCAGTCACTCTGTAAGGTTGTCCCACTGTTTTGCAGTCTTCAGAGCAAAAACACGCCTTTTCAGCACTAATACCACAGCATGACTTTTCAGATGGAATTTCACTGTGGAAATTAGAGCTGAGGTCCCTGAGATCACTGAAAGGACAGACCCACGCCACCCGCTAACTGAAATTTTACAATTTATTTAAGTTGGAAGATTGAAATTTCAATTTACACCTCTATTCCATGATGCTCACTGACTTCATGGTCGCCCCAGTCCAGACTGGTACCCCACCTTCCCCTCCCGCAATGGTCTAAGGTGCCCCCAGTCCTTGCCCTGACCATCCCACATCCTGGGGACACAGGGAGTTTTTTCTCTATAAAGGCACAATTCTTTATCCCTCTGCATGTGGATGGTCCCCAAGAGATGGGCAGATACAGACAAAGTCTCACTGACTTAAGCGTTACTTTTGTCTGGTTTTCACCCAACAACAAAAGCATTTTGGATAATCCCCATCTGCTATGCTAAAGTACAGTTCACCAGCTGTTGCATAGTAGTAAAATAGACATGATGCATTGCAAAAAGGCTGCTTTCTTCCCCCACCTCCAGACCCCCATTTTCCATGCCCCAAGCATCTTTTCCTTCCAAAACTGAGAAGTTATCCTGTTATAGTTGCTGAATCTTTGTTCTGCAAGAGCAAATTTTTTCAATTGTGAAGATGAACCTGCCCTTTAGGAACTCTAGCAGAAGCATGATGATGAGACAGCAGGCTGCCAGACTCAACAAGATTTCTTAGTGTTTACCTGAATCTCTCAAACTCTAAAGTAAGCTACATCCATGCATGAGTTGGTATATGAGGTACCCCAGCTTCTCTTTTTTCCTAAACTGTTTGATTCCAATCAACAGGGAGGGCTCACTATTCCACAAGACTCTAATAATATGTATATTTAAGCACTTCCTGCCCTTCAAGGAAAGTACCTGCTGCCCTCTAACCCAATATAAAGGGAAAGTATTATTAGAATCACTTTTTAACTGGCCTTACTGACAAAATAATTTTGATGCTTTGCTGAACCAGTGTGTTTTTCCTTGACAGCGCAACAACATGAACCACAGACTGTTTTACAGTTGTCATGCAAGCACAGTGATTTCTGCAGCACATCACCTTGGTGGAGAGGCTGTGACAAACATGCCAGGATGTGTGCTGCATTCACATGTGTAGTGACATTGGTACACAGAAAACCAACTGGCTGGGAACAAGTCACATGGATACATTCATGTGTTCACAGTACCAGTTCTCCATAGCATTATTGTCCTTCCTCTGGGAATTAATATACTTTCTGTTTTCTCTTCTCTTTGTCTGAAAAGTCCATGATGACATTAATATATTACTATCACTCCAGCTCTAATACAACTTATAATCTAGACACAATGAATTCCAGTTCAATGCAATCTATAAATCCTTTCTTGAATCCACATTTTCACCAACCATATGCGGTAGCCCTGCTAGTTCAGTACCATCAGAGTGTTGTGAAAAGTCTCCTGTGTGTCACTGAGATGCTGGTGTTTGCAAAGCATATAAAGCTATCCCCTGTGAAGAGTGTGCAAACATTATTTCATTCTCAGTTCACATAACAAAAATTAATTGAAACCTAGGTAATATTTGAAATGAGTGTGTGCACACATGCATGAAAACATGACAGTTTATACTATGAACATTTTAGTCTAAATCCTTAAGCAAGGAAAGAGGTGAAAAATATATTGAGCAGACAAGTGAAAGGATTTTTCTGTGGTCTGTGACAAACACCATCATCCCACCCTCCACATTAAGTGAAGAAAGATTTTCTATTATGCTGCTTGCAGTCACTTGCATCTGCATCCAAGTGTCTCTGAAGGTAAGACCTTTAAATGCTTCTGTGTCAACACTGATTTGGGAGACCCTGGAGCTTTCCCCAGTTTTAGAAATGCTGGTGCACATCCAAACATTGGTCTTTCCTACCTTTTCCAGTACCTTTTCTCTGTCACTGATGGCACTGGCCATTTGAAGAACAACTCCACCTTGAATCCTAGGACTTCTGTCATAATTAATACTCACTCTCAACATGAAAATTCATGCTGAAGTTTCATGTGTTTTAGTTCCTTACTAACTCCATGACCTTGACAGAATAATTCCCTTTTACTCATTTTTTTTTTCACAAAACAATGGTACATTCTTCTCGAGTCACCAATACTTATTAATTGGCATAAATATTTGGTACTGAATTTTTTCCCTTTTTTTCTGTTTGAAATATCCTCTTAAATGGCAACTCTTTCCCCAGCCTACATGGTACAGTCAAGGGTTCAGTGATGGAAAGACTATGACTATGTCTTAATTCCTGCTCCTACTACTACTACAAACATCTTCATCATTTGGATTTGAGGTTTCTTTCTGGGTTTTTTGTGGTTTACTTGGTTTTGTATTTTTTTAATAGCTATCACATGACTGCTCTAATCTACTTCTTTCCAAACATAAATATCTCAAGAGGGAATTAAAAGAACAAAGTGCTATGAGCATCATACATATTTGTTCTGCTTTTCTCCTTTTGATTTTTCTGTGTTGTTCAAGCACCAAGTGTAGAAGGCTTTTTGGTTGCATTAATTAGCTATTATACGGCTGTAGAGGAGAACCACAGGAAGATTATCCAGTCTCCAAAGAGAATGCAAACCACTGCATGGAAAATGTCTAATATTTCTAGTTTTTTCTTACCCTCTTTGACTTTATCTAGTGTTCTTTGACTTTTGGTAAGAGAGAAAAAGTTAGATAAAATTACTTTCATTAGGTAATACAGTATCACTTATCTTAAGCTACTAAAGAATGAAGCAATCAGAACCCTCAAGGATGCATTAGAGTGGATTAATATAATACTTGAAGGGTCAAGATAAACTTTAAATATCTTATCCCTTCCATCTCAGGAGCAAGCCTGAGGCATTATCTCTTACTCAGAAAACAACCTAAATTAGTGAGATAAAGAGTGTATTTGTTTTGCACAGCCTGGTTTTCGATAGCAGGGGGCCATAGAGCTAGTTTCTGTGAGAAGCTACTGGAAGCTTCCACCATGTCTAGCAGAGCCAATCCCTGATGGCTCTGAAGATGGACATGCAGCTGGCCAAGGCTGGGCCAATTGGAGAGGTCAGTAATGCTCTGTGGTAACAGATTTAATAAGAAAATCAAAATGAAGTGGAACACGGTTTTTTCTTCTAGCCAAAGAGGAGGAGGTGAGAACATGTGAGGGAAGCAACATGGAGACAGCAGGGTCACTGAAGAAGGAGGGGCAGGATGTGCTCCAGGCACTGGAACCTCTGCAGGCCATGGTGCAGCCCATGGTGAAGCAGCTGTGCCCCTGCAGCCCATGGGGATCCACAGAGGATGCAAAGATCCACCTGCACCCCATGGAGGTGCCCATGCTGGAGCAGGTTGATGTCTGGAGGAGGCTGTGATCCCCTGTGGGAGACCTGTGGAGAGAGTGGCCCTTGCTCCCAGACTGGAGCAGCCTGTCCTTGGAGGACTGCACCCCGTGGGAAGAGAGCCATGTCACAGGAGTTTTGGGAGCACTGTTTGCCTGTGGGAGGGACTCATGTTGCAGCAGTTTTGGAGGTACTGATGCTCATGAGACTGGAGCCACACTGGAGAGGTTCACAGAGAACTGTCTCCCATGAGAAGGGACCCCATGGTCTCACAGGGGAAGGGCTCCTCTCACAGAGCAGCAGAAGAAAATCTCAGATGATGAACTGACCAAAACCCCTGTGCCCTGTCTCCCATGCTGTCATTGGGAAGGAAGGAGGGGCTGAGGGGCAAAAAGCTGGGGTTTTTAAGGGCTTATTTTACTTCTCATTGTCCTCCCCTGACTCATAAATTAGTCATAAATTTAGTTTTCAACTTTGAGCCTGTTTTGCCCTTGTAGTGTTTTCTCCTGGTCCTAATCTTAACTCATGACCTCTTTGTTATTTTTTTTTTCCCTCTCCTCTGCCCAGCTGTACAGGGCAGGGTGAGCGAGAGACTTTTGTGGGTGCCTGCTGTTGGGCAGGCAGAACACCATGACAAAGAGGTATGCAGAAAACTCCAATAATCATGGATAATTGGCAGAACAGTTCTTCACCCTTTTGACTGAAGAGATACAAAATGGAGTAATCGTGGAATTGAAGCTAAAACACTAGAACATATTTCTCATTATGTGAGTATCAAGCACTTATATTCAGCTTCATCAAAACCTTCTTCTGAACTACTCCTCAGATAATTTAAGGGCATAAACTCCATTCTCCAGGCACTCTCTTTGACCAAAGTACAAATTCTCCATTTTGCAAGAGTCTGAAAGCATTTCCATCTGTTGTACAGGCAAAGTTTCACCTATGCCTAGTGGCATACATTCATCTCTGGTTTCGGATCCTGCACAAGATAAAAATGTAGCTCCTTTGCTCCTTTGAGTTTTGTGCTTTTATGTTTCAAATTTGCTGTATCAGATCTGAATATCTCATTTAGGGGGTCATGATTTCTATGAAACCCTGTGCTCCAAAAGCCTCTGGACACCTTAAGTTGTCAAACCATTTTGGAAATCCTCCCTGTGATATGATAAGGCTCATCATGGATGCAAGTGTACACACATGTTAGGAGACACAGACATAAAGGCAAAGCTGTGTATGACAGGGTTAACCTGTGAAATTGAAACTTGGCATTTGCAATGTATAATGGTACTATTCGAAATTCTCACAAAGGCTTTCTGTAGCAGATTGACTGTAGAGAGAAAAGCTCAAGGCCTGCATCACATTTAGATCCCATTCACCTTTTTTAAAAGGATCTGAATGTCAGCACCTGGATTAATCATCTATTTTGGACAGATAAGATTTGACTATATATTCATATATTGAAAAGTGAAGTGGTTGAAACTTATATGACAATTTTAGAGACTGTTTATCATGACCCTTATAACGAAGAATTTTTGCTATGGGATTATTGATACAATTTTGAGAATAATTTCATTTTACACATAATTCTTTTGGATAATTCATTTAGTTGTGTCCTAAAGAAAATCCAATAGCAAAAAAATAATTCTAAATAAAGACATATTTAGGTACATGCAATACCGAGTGTCCTTAAAAGCAGCAACACCCCTAGAGGTGAAAGATATTGCTGCTTTTCTTTGAGGCAATTCTGCATAATATTTGCTGGTTGAAAGATGATTTGCTGAATTTGCTGATTTAAGATGGTAGTGTGACACTTACTGACTAGAGCAAAATGAAATTAATAGAAGAAATTTTGTGAAACATTTCTGACAGTGGAATTTTCTACCCTATTGATGATTGCACTCTGAAGCATTTTAGAATGAAATCTACAGCTCCACTGTCCAATTTCTAAATTTACTTTCATCAAATAATATTTCTTAGAGTAAAATAAAAAGAAAGTAAAAGTGGCTGCTCATCAAGGCGAGATTCTAGTGCTGGTGAAATCATTGCAAAAGTCTCACTAGTGTCAGAGAAGCCAGGACATGTCTTCAGGGGATTTTTCTCCTGTGTGTACTGAATCGTTAGAGAAAAAACTCTCTCAGTACATTAGAGGCATACTTTAAAAGGCAGAAAGTAATTTTGCCTATGTTTTCTTTAGCTCTTACTCTTCTTTCCTACTTCCTTCTGAGGGAAAATGCAGCCAGTGCTCCTGATAACACGGTGTTTTGTAGATGAGGTGAATATTTAAGTGAATACTGAGCCTGCAGTTCCACAGAACAGACAGCTTCATCTGCTAATTTCAGAAAATCTCATTATTTCTCATTTGGGATAGGCCACTAGAAGACTTAACTGACTTCAGATTCAATTAGCTTGTTTTTAAAGTAGTTGGAATTTTAACAAGGCTTCCAGAGAGCTATGAGGCACTAGGCAGTCTCCAAAGCAAATTTGGAAGGGAGAGAATTTGCATGAGAGAATTCCTTGCTGCTTCTTGCACAAGAGATGGGATGGCTGAGTTATTGCACATTTCTTCATGAAGATGAGATACTTTCACCTTTCAATAACAAATTCCTCCCTCATGTTTTCCTGACTGTCTGCACCCAAACAGAGACCATCAAATTATATGATTATATGGTATTATTATGTGTATTTAGAGCTTTGCTAAGATCTGTTCTGGTGTAGCACATGCAGTCATTATGTTTTTTTAAAAAGAAGCCTACTTAAAAATCCAAACATTAGACTAAAGACTGAAAGAGAGAAAAAGCCATTTAAATTAAGGGGCTCAATCTTTTTAACTGCCTAGAAGACAAAATCATGGTGATGTAGCTATGGAAAGATATGCAATCCATTGAAAGATGCACAATAACAAATCTTGGTTAAGTATTAAATATGAAAAATTTTAATTAAAAAAAGTCACTAAGTTGTATTGTTGTAGTCATGTGAACTCAGCAAATATTTATCTTTATGTTTAAACTTTTCCTTTATTTCACATGATTAAACAAGTTGTACTTTGAAAGAAAGACTAAATAGAAATACAACCAGCATTTGGTTATATAAAATCCTATGCTCGATGATCCAATCATCCACACATGCTTAAGAGGCAAAATAATACATACATAATGTCAGTATTTATCAGCAGTGAAATATCCTGCATGAAGAAGGATTTCTTGGTATTGCAAATTAATGGTTTAATAATAACATTCCCATGGATGTAAGAATGTCCATCTAGAATACCTGAGCAGCCAACTGAGCTGTGCAATCAAACAAAACAAAATAAAAAAGAAACAAGGAAAACCTTACATATTTAGCACAATCAGGAGTGAATTTCCATGCATAGTTCTTTAGTTTCTGGAAAACCAAATTAAAGTTTAGGGTACATTTCTTTTTAGTAAAATAAGTAAATCCAATTTCTGAAAATAACAATTCACCAAGTTCTTGTGATCAACCTAAATGACTTCCCAATTTATTGAAATGGTCAACTAATTAAATATAATGTTGTTAATATATTCCATTTTTATTCATTTCCTTTCTTTTAATTATTTTAGATTATTAAAAATGGTAGCTTTAGAAAATTTTCTTGTCACAGCTCTTTACACTCTTGTTTTCTTTAGTCCACTGCCATTTGCCTCGTTTTGGTTATAAAATTCAGTTCGGCTGTTTCTAGGTATTTCTTAATGAGCATACCTAATTATACAGGTAACTAAAACCCGTAATCAGAAGAGTTGTATTTACATTTCCAAATATTTGGGGAAATTTTACCAGGAAAGCTAAGAGAGTTTCTCTTCCTTGGCTGCATTTTTGATGCAGGTGGACATATCAGGTACTTATAGACTTAGCAAAACCTGCCCATACACTCAACTTGTCAGTCTGTCAGCTTGTGTCAGTCAGTCTTAGCATCTTTTTCCTCGAGTCCAGATCTTGTACAGGAAAGGACTGACAGATCACTCTAATGGGCTGAGAACACAGCATCAGGGCTTACTTTATTCTCTCTACACTCTTCCAATTATTCTTATTTCTGTAGCTTTCCTTCAAGACAGATCTTTGTTATGTGTCAATAAATAAAGTTATGAAGTGGTTATCTCCTGCATTGCAACTGGACAGAGGCTGATTTTATACACTGAAACTGAATCGTAAACTGTGCTGAGACACATTAGCCCTTTTGTTCACAGTCTGTGAAGTGATCTAAGAAACTAGTACTTGCAGAATTCATGAATACTTTGGGATGCCGTTTTTTAAGAAAATTAGATTAAATATGTGACAGGGAAGCAGGTAAGGGTCTGACAAATGAAAGAGAGACAGAAAAGGCAGAAACAGAAAAAGAGCCAACGCATCGTCTAGGCGGGAAAAAATGGAAATAAAGCCAAAGCAAATCCAACTAAACCAAAACTAAAAAAAGCAAACCAAATCATTTGATGACAATCTGACATGGCTAAAGATTATGAGCAGACAGATATGCACCCTCAAGAAGTTCAACCATCAAGAAAGCCCTCTCAAACATGTCGGTGCCAGGAGCTAACCTGTGTCTTATTCATGCAGGGCCAACTGCCTTCATGTCCCCCAGGGGCAAAGCATCATAGAAGGTGAGGGAAGGCTGGGGATTCATCTGCTGAAATTCTGAGTGACTGTAATGTCAAAAGGTACCACTTGGGAGATACAACCAAGGCAGAACTCGGCCCACAGCAGAATCTAAGAGCCTGCTGCTGCTTTGCAGGATGCTTTATGGATCCACAGGCAAAGCCCTCAAGTTAAGGTGCTTGAAATGTCTCTGCATATTAGACAGGATAACATTTGTGGTAAACAAAACTGTGGCACGGTAAGGAGGCAGGTAGTTAAACCAGGGCTAAAATCACAAGCAGGTTGCCAAAGTGTCCACTACACTGGTGTCTCTCCTCTGCTCTCTCCTCACTTGTGACTGACTCATGGCACAAAAGTGACTTCAGACCTTTGTATTTCAGCTAAGGGTTCTCTGCAAACTGCTTTTGTTTCACTTGCTGGGTCACAGTGCTGAATTTTGTCCTTGCTGTTTCAACTCCAGTACCTCTTCTGAAGATCTCAAGAGTTTCACCATTGGCACACTTAATCATATTAGCGTATGACAGTGAGCATGCTTGTAATTTGTGGAAACTGATAAAGCTCTTTGGGTATTTCTTCTGCCTGGCATTTGTCCTTACATGTTTTTGAATCTCCTTCTGAGTACTGACGGTTTTTATATCACAGAGCCCAGGGAAGCACCAACTTTGAAGTCTTCTGAGTACCTCAGTCACATTTCAGCTGTAAATAATTGCCTTCCTATCAGAACTTAGGTTTGTCTGGGGTTTTAGCCACAGAGGTCATATTTTGCAGTCAGCAAACAAATATTACTTGTCTTACACAGATTTTCTTTTCTCTCTGGTAGGCAGAATCCTCCACAGAACCTCTAGCAGACAATCAGGTAGGGAACAGGGTTGAAGGAATTTGGGTATACAAAACATGCATTGGAGAACAGGATTTTTTGTAGGAAATCTGTACATAATAGAGGTTTGTGCTGATGCAGATCTTTTCACACATAAATTCAGACAGTTCTTGTGAGCCAAACTAGAATTCCCCATCAGAATATGCAGAATCACCTCGTTTTTTTCCTGAAGACTTCTTTATTTTGATGGTGGTGGACTTGTTAATAAGCAGAAAGCACTGCTGATAATTTCAGCATGTGTTGCCACACCTTTTTTTTTGCAAGTTATCATCCATTGTCTTATACTGGACTTATAAAGTTTGAGGGTTCAGGGAGTAAGTCTTTTTCAAATCCTGGCTTACTCAAGTATCCAGTAAAGCACAAATAACCAACATTAATGAAGGAGGCATATGAGACAATGACATGCTCTCTCTGAAATAGCTTTCTAGACTGATAAAATAATCAATCTGTATTATGTTTAATTATTGTCATTCTTCATTAAACCTTGGCAGTACTTTACAGGTGTAAATTTACCATGAATGCTAAGGCATCTAATCCTTAAATATATCAGGGCCTAGATTTTCAGTATATGTTCAATTTTAATCTCTTTTCATGCCATTTTCTAAGTCAAAATCTGATCCAGAGGACATTTTTATTTCTGTGAAGGTCATTTATTTTGGCAGCAAGAGAATGTAATTTCTTTTTAAAATATTTGAGGGTCATGATTTGAACCCTTTTCCTCTCTGTTCCCATCTCCTATAGACTCAAAATGTTTCCATTTTTTTCCACAATTCCCTCCATAGGGAATGTTATATTGGTACTCTTTACCAGTGGTGTAGTCAAAATATGCATTTAAATAGAGAGTAAAGTAAAAGCACATAGGAAGTTGGAGTTATTAACTTCTTTTTTTCTTTTTAAATGACTTATTTTATGACTCAACTTTATTAAGAGTATATATTAGCTAGGTAAAGGAGCAGTGGAATTCTTGGGGCACCAAAACACAATACTTAATTAATCTTTTTTTGTTCCTATTTTCCTTCCAATGGTAAATGTTGTTTTGTATTTGACATGAAGGTGACTCTCTTTTCCTCTGTAGTCACCCTTCACTTTTTAATCCTAGAATGTTGAGGAGAGTTTCACTTTTGGCTGATATTAATACAGTCTATAATTCAGAACCAAATGAGATCATTGCAGAGGGAGTTTAAATCCAAACTCATGTGGATTTTACAGGAGCTGGCAAACCTCACAACCCCCAGGACCTGTGTGTCTGTGTGTTTGTCAGCCATTCGCATGGAATTTGTTATTTTTTTTACATTTTCACCACGTTTTATTCCTCAGACAAATAACAATGAAACAGCTGCTTTCAGGGATTTTATAGCTCTATATAAACAACTAAAAAAGGCAGATACTAGTAAAAGAAAAGTATTAAGTTTATTCACCTCTCTTATAGTTTTACCAATACTTCTTCATTTGTTACATTTCAAGCTATTTTAAGGAAACAAACAAGAAAAACAGGCTACAAAAAGGGCAGAACACTTTGATTTTTAAACTGATACTTAATCTTTTGTGTCAGGTCAGCTCAATACTAAGATCCCCGTGGCTATTGTGTCACAGTGTCTGATGACACCTGCATTTTTGTTTGATTATGTTAATCACTATGAGCCACAATCTTCTGCTTCCCATTTTGCCTTCTGTGGCTTACAGACCCCAGAGGAGGCAAAGTTTATACAGGAAATTTGGGACCTGCAAAATGACAGCACATCATACTGACTACATGACCACAGCTTTCAAGGGGACAGTGCAGCACTGCAGTAAGAGACAGCTTAGTGCTGAACTGCTTCAGAGAAGAATGTCTTGGGTAAGGAAAACTTGTAGCTCTTTTCAAGCAACTCTCAATTAAGTAGTTAAATAGTTTATTTTTGATAAAATAAAACTTTTAGATAACACAATAAAAATTCTGTTATAAGGTAAATATATTGAAGGCTAGGACAGAATCATCATAATAAACAAATAATAAACAAATCATCATACTTGTGGTGAGAGAGAATATAGGCTTTTTGGTAAATGTGATAGACTTCAACTTTCAAGTGAGGACAGCACAAAGTTTACAAAATCTGGGATGCCATCACAACTCAAACCTGCTGGCAGTTCAGCTGGATGGAGGTGTAATGAAAGCTCCTACTTCAAATCCTCCAGCAGTTTCCTGCACACCGTCTGGACTGGGAGCAAAGAAGAACTGGGAACAGAGAAGGTTCCCAGTTTGGGAACCTTCCCCCATTTTGGATAACAAGCACAGCCAGATATATCCAGTCAAGGCAATAGCTGCCTCCCATAATGACTTGCTGGTGTCAATACACAAGATGTGGAATTTTACTGCTGGAGAGGGTTTTTCCCTTGTAAACAGCTTGGCAGAGCACAGTTTTGTTTTCTTCTTATGTATTTACTCTTACCTGTTTGTGCTTTGCATCTCCTTTCGTGTCGTGGCTCAGTCTGCCTGCATCAGGCAGAAAGGGGTCAGACTGAAGAAGCAGTAATCCACTCAGCTGTCTGCACAAGCAGAGGTGGCAGGGGAAGCACATGGCAGGAAGGTGTCCATATTCAGTGAAACCCACGATTTTCATCAATTAATCCGCCATCTAGCTCTGGATATTAAACTTAGAACCACCAAAAGAGTGGCAAATCTAAGGGAATCAAATTGTCACTGGCTGAATTCCCAGGATGGTTTGAAGAAAAGGATGAAAAAATAAGAACAAAAGGATAAGAACAAAACTCAACAAAAAATAAGAACAAAAATAAGAACAAAAATAAGAACAAAACTCAACAAAAGGAAAAGCATAATGCTTCCTATAGTATTACACAATTAAATTTTACACACTCTGTTGAGTTCTTCATCTAATGTAGATCAGCTACTACACTGACTTTAGCAGAATTGTAGTATTTTGTAGATGAAGTTTACTGTAATGTACAACCTCCTAAATCAATATATTTGTGGTAGTTGAACTTTATGGAAGATTTTACTTTATTTTTTATAATGCAATTTTTATTTCTTTTTTTACAGTGTTTTGCTTTAAACAACCTTTTTTTTTACATTTAGAATCCATAGACACTAAAATAATATCATTAAGCAGAATACAGAGAGCTCCCACCAGTCAATTCCTTACTCTCTGAAACAGCACAAACAAGTCTGGAAGATATTTCCAGAGTCTTTGCACCTATACCTTGCATTCAAACAACAACAAACATAACTTGCCCCACACAAAATTGTGCTGGGGTAGAAAAGGACCAGGAGGAGAGATGGAAAAATCAAGTTATTAGAAAAAGTAATGAAAATGCAATCAGAGGGGTTTGAGTTTCAAAGCAGAATAAGGTTCATAGCTATCCCTCTTTCTGGGAATCCTGGATATTGAACATCTAATTATCTTAAAATGTACATACAGCAGTGTGATATGCAATGTTCAATTTTCTGATTATCCCAGAATGGTTTCCTAAATTAAAAAAAATTCAACTGATTGTTTTCCTTAATAACAAGACTGGTACACAGATGAGTTCTTTAATGAACTATATTATTTCTTTGTTGAAGTTCAATTTCACAAAGTGCTTTTTAAAATAAGTCTCACAGTGAGAGTGATTTGAGTTGCATTCACATGTGTCCAGGAAATAAAAGGGATCCAAAAACTTGTGTGGACTAAAAGATGGCAGAACAGGCTTTTTATGCTTATTATCTTTAATAATTTTGCAGTTCATCAAGCTCTTCCATTATTTTCAAAATCTAATCATAAATATAAAACCTGAAGATATTCTGACACTTCTTTTTGGTAAAATAAAATTTTAAAAAAAAATTAAAAATTCTTTAAAAATCCAGCAGCTAGTTGTTTCAGGTTTTGTGAAGTTTTCACTGTTATATTGCTGTGGTACAGTAGTAGCAGCCAGTCAAATCTGAATTTTAGGATTTGCTAAAACATGTGCTCTGTGTTCATTCCTTTTATGTGTTAACTGCAGTTCTTTGCAGGTATGGTTGCTTTCTTGCTTTGTCTCATTTTTGTTTATTGTGGCCTAGAAATCAGTTGTCCATGATAGGGAAGTAACTCCCAATATTATCTCCTCTAACCTTGACTAGGTACAAGAAAATAAAGTTTTTTTTTTAACCAAGGGGAAAAATTGCTAAAATTTACTTTGCATCAGGCTTAATAAGGAATGTTCACCTCCATTGTTAAAACTTTGACCTAATTGTATTCAGACAGAGGAATTCATAGTGAGGTCAGAAACTGAGAAATTCAAAATAAGGAAATAAATATTATGTTCTTAAAATAAGGAGGCCTATTTCAAATGGAAAAAAGGTGGGGGGAAGGGCTGGTTATTGATTTCTGGGGTTTTAAAAATATTATTTTCATTTTCCTGTCTTGTTAAAAAGAATACATCAAATACTGCACAGATTTGGCAATCCTCAAATTAGATTTTTCTAATTAAAGAGATCATTCAAGAAAAAAAATTGTTTGCTTATCTGTTAGTGAAGTAATTTTCCTTCCTTTTGAGAAGTGTTGGTTTTCCTTTAGGTTTTAATGGGCTTTGGGTCAGGGTCTCAGATACAAATTCATTACAACAAGGAATAATCTATGCCTTCTCCTTTCACCTTCACTCCTTTCATGATAATAATTTCATTATAAAATAGTTGTCTTACTGGAAAAGGTACTGCCATAACTCACTGTTTGAACAAAAAAAGACTTCACTGGAAATCATTAAATTTAAGATATTTCTCTCAGCTTCATTGCTGGGTTAGGTCTGACAAGAGCAGTATAAGCAATAATACAGATACAGCTCTGAGATGCTGAGACTTTCTTCTTATAAAATTGTTTATGAGGAGAAAATATAAAGAAGGCTTCTGCTGTCTTATGAGATGATCTCTGGTGCAGAAAAAAAAAAAAAACATAAAATAAATCTATTCTAAATAAGTTGGGCCACTTGACCAATGCTATGAAAAAAGGAACTCGCTTGTGAATTTCAGATTCCCCCACACACCATTTCCCCAGAACCAATTTGCAAAAATTACTCCAGCCTCTAACAGAATGAGTGGAGCAGAAAGTATGCTTTTTTTTGCATATCTCTAAACACAAACATGCAAAACATTATTTGTTTAGTAATATTTTGCTCTGCTTTCTGCCATCTGTGTGTTCCAAGTTGGTGTTAGTGCCTGATAGTCATTTTTCCAAGCTATGTTGACTAAATGATTAAAATGGATTGTAAAGCCTCTTGTGCCCAGGATAGGGTATTCAAGGCTGGTGGAGAAAGCTCACCTCACTTATGTCCCTATTTGAGAGCTCAGACAAAAAAGGAAAACTTTGGGAGGAATGAATGAACTGAGCAAAATTATGAAGACGTGCTTTTTTCCTACCTCTTTATACTTACTGGGGGAAAAAAAAAAGGCACAAGATATTTCTGATAAGGAACCACAGACATAAAATATGAGATTGCTTTCATTGAATGTCTACTGAGAGTTTTGCTGAACAAGAGTCTCACAGATGAAGAGGGCAGGAATCTTTATAATACAGCCTCAGAGTTCATGCTGCTAGGAGCTCACTGGCTCAGAGGAGGAAAGGAATGCATGTAATGAATATAGACTGACCTTCTGAAGCAAGATCCTGCACAATTTTTTGCTAACATTTCTGTCTAAGAGAAAAAGTCACTTAGTGTGGCTGCTTACTGCTTGATGTTATGTAAAGAAGAGTCTATTCCTAAAACAAAAGTTTTTCTCTATAGAACGTAGTCTGACAGTGGAATAAATGGCTTCTTATTAAGAGGAGCTCAAAGAGGTTCAGTTTCTGAGGCCTGAAAAAAATTTTCAAGACCAGAAATCCTTTGCAGTTTTACCCTCATTTTCTTTATGCTGCAATCTCAGATGCCAGGTATAGACATGTAGAGAAGTTTTTTATTCACACAGTTCTCAGAATGCTATAATTCACAGTCTGCACAGCCTGAGAAATAGGCTCTGAAATGAAAGAAGGCTGCTGATGTCATGATGAAATAAGCAGGCTAGTGTAATTTATCTTCTGCATAGATAAGTAAGTTTTAGAGCCAATACGTGACAAAGTTCCAGCTTCAATGATTTTCCTCATAACCCCTCAGAGAGTCATAGAAATGAAAGCAGAGCATTCAGTCCCTAAAATTTTGATAGGTGGGCTAGAGCACAAAAAAGCAATGTAAGTGGCATTATATGCAGTACTACAATATTTTTCAGCAGTGCCTTGAAATATTGTAGAGCAGCGTATGTGCAGCCGTGTTCAAGCATCTTACTACCAATTATTATCACAATTAAGAAAATCATCATAAAACCTACTTTCCAAAGTAAATGAGACTTATTTGATTGAGTAGCTCATTCCAGTTTCACCCTTTCTCTCACCTTCCTGTGAACGTTTCAAACTCACTGATGAATTTCAATTGCATTTGCTAGAGAGGGGTAGACCTCAAAGAAAACATTGCAGATTTCTGGCAAATGAAGTAAAATATTCAGGTGAGTATTTTCAACAGAAGGTTGACATTAGTATCATGTGTTCATATGTATTACCTAGCTGGAAGCTGAAAGCTATATGAGATGGTAAATGATGCTCTGAAAAATCTCTGCTTACTGTAGAAATAGGATTTTTTTTGTGTTTTGGGTTGTGGTGGGTTGTGGGTTTTCTCCCACTAATGAAAAGGTATCTTATTGGTAAAACTGATAGAAAAAATTTTAGGATGGTTTTCTTTTCCTGGATGTCTTGAACTAGATTTCAAGAATTACTATCACTGATTCTTGTTGTTGCTTGCTAAAGGCTGTCTCCCACACTCACTCTTGCCCCTTCAAAAGCTGTTATACACAGTTACTCTTCTCTTGGACTTCTCCCTGTATGCAGTTAACAATCACTTAGATTCTTAGGTGAAGACAGATGGAAATGTAAACAAAATACTCCAGTTAGTAGAAGGGAGGTCTTTCAGAAAAGTGCCAGGGAAAGTCACTCACTTCATGTATTTGGCTGCATTCAGAGTACAGTGTGCAATTTCCCATTTCTTTTTTGTCAGCTAGGCCAATCTGAAAATCATGTATTGTTTCCTGATACTATAAAGCCACACAAGTGGGCATGATCAAATTATTGATACCTTAGAAATAGGATAAAATATAATTAGATTGCATATGAACATTCCACTTATGAATATCTAAATAAAAGTAAGTAAAGTAAAAAGTTTAATCAAGAGTTAAGTATATCTAACAGGAAAGTAAGCAGAAATAACAGGAAACGTAAGTAAATATTTCGTTCACAGAAAAAAGGAAGTTTTCTGTTAGACATGCTGTCAGCCTTTTCTTCATTAAAAAATAAAGCATGAAAATATCAATATTTGCAATCACATGTATCTATGTATATGATACATGTCTGACTGAAGCAAAGGTCAGCAAACATTTAAGACCTCCTGTAAGACAATACACTGTTTATGACTCTTCAGTTAATTCATCCATCATGCTTTATTTATGCCTATAGCAGTTAATAACAACTATGATTGCAACGTAGCAAGCTGTTGTGATGTGTTCTGAGTTTGTTGTATATTTTCCTTAATGTCAGTTTCCCCTATAGTTGGCTCTGCCCAAGTTTCCTTTCCCGCCTGTTCCCTTGTTGCCCCCTGTTTTCCCTAGTCGGTTTATCCCAAATTACACTCAGTCACTCTCCCGACCCCCCCCCAGACCCCTGTCCGTCACTCAGTGGCCTTTCCCTTCCTTCTAGAACATTCTCTGCAGGTTGCCAGGTGTTTGGTTCAGGGGCTGGAGCCCCGCCCACAGCTTGCTTCCATTGGTTCCTTTTGTCATCCTTCAAGCTTCTGTTCACACCCCCATTTACTCCCATTGGTTGCTTTGCTAGCCACGACCCCTCCTTATCCACCCTCATAATTCCATCTAACCCCTGCCCTTTTGTCTTCGCCTGGTTGGCTCCCCTGGACCAATAAGCTCTGGATTGTGCCCCCGAGCAGAGTCCACTCTTTTCTTTGCTCTGCCTGTCGCTGCTTACGCACGTCCAGCCGAGGCGCCCTCTGGACGCTCAGGCACATCTGGAGAGTGCCCTTCTGCTAGCTGCGTGCCGGGCTAGCCGGAGCCAGATCTCCTCCCTTGCCCGGGGAGTAGAGAGGACGCGGTGCAGCAGCAAGCCAGACTAAAAGCAAGCTGCTAGGAGACAACATCAGCAGGAGAATCAAATCAAGCAACCACTGAAAGAAAGGCACTTCAAGAGAGGCAACTTCCAGAAGGCAGGACAAATACTCCCTTCTATGAAATTTGGTCAGTGGCCAAATGAGGTTTAAACTGTGTATATGCATGTATATGCAGAATGTAATTTCTTTAATTTGCATGCAATTTTTTTTAAATTCAATCCCCTTCAATATCCTCATTTATTTTCAATCATTAACCTCTCTTCCCTACTGCTCTCTTCGAAATCCCTTTTTTTTTTTTCCTTGGTTGTGTCATTTTATTATTCCCCCACTTAGACAGGATGCTGTAGCACCCTACAGCACGATGCTTGGCTGGTCCCTCCAGTAGTTCTCCAGGGAAGCAGCTAGCCTTGTCCTCATTACTCTGCAGCCAATGAGGTGGGAACTCTGTCCTGGATTCAACACAATGGCTTTGGTTTGCTGCTTCTCCTTATTCTGCTGTGACAAAACAGAGGACTACTTGAGAGGAATATCGAGACAGCACCACCTGCAACATTTCCATATTATTTCTTTCTCTATTTCTTGATCTTCCTTTTCACCTTGTTATACCTCTCTTTGATCTCCCAGAGCCCTTTCAAATAAACAGCCTGTGCAGAATTATTCTTTACCTTTTGGTCACAGTTCTTCTATGTCCATACCCGAATTTGTTAATTCTTATACCATTACCTAGTTCACCTTGACGTGAATTGGCACTGCTTCCCTGTAAGCTTTCATTGCCGGGAGGGTTCCGTCAGTTACCCCTCTGAAATATGGCAACCAGTCACACAATTCCGCTTAACCATCTGCAAAATCTCGCCATCTCATAGCACTGTGGGTAACTTTTGTCAGCTTCTGGCTGTTATCATCATAACCAGCAATTTTTCATCTCATGTCCTGTGGCATCTCATGCTCTGTTCAGTCATGTAGACCTCAGGTCAGCACCTATTCATTTTCTTGCAACACTAACAGCATACATAACCCTAAAGACAGATGTCTACCAATGCCTATCAGTACAGATACAAATCTATCATCACATCAAGGAAGAGAAGCTAAAAGCATCCATCACTGAAGCCTGCACTTTGATGATCTGTTCATCTGACAGCCCTGTAAACTGGCATGGTGTGCAGCAGAATCTAATCGACATCTAAGAACTGGCCTTTCAATGCTCAGCAAAATGCAGAATCAAAAAGCTCCCTCAAGGTTTTTCAGAGCCTTTATACTTCCACAGCTTTTTTTTTTTTTTTTTTTTTTTTTTTTTTTACCTTGAAGAAAAGTAGACATTCCCAGCTGTTTCTGTCAAAGAACATCTGTATGAATGTTCTCCCAGGTTACAGCACAGGGTTCACAAGTTTCTGTTTTGTGCAAGCTCTGTGCTGGATTGTTATATAGGCCCATATGTGGGGCTATAACATGCAGGAAGCCTGGATGACTTCATAGTGATTTATTAAAGGTAGCATTAAGTAGCTCAAAGAGTTAGCACAAGGTAGATAAAAAAATTCTCCCATTCTTATATCAACTCAAATTATTTTATACCCCAACACACATCCATTTTCCTCTCTAAACCTTCATCTTGTCCAAATTCAGTGCTAACAGCTCTAAAGAACAATTTAACATTTTTGAACAGGCATTCAAGATAGTTAGGAAGGGGAAGATCCTTTCTCATATGGTCAAAAGTTTGCAAGAAAACTGAGATTTGCTGGATCTAATCAGTGCTACTAGGCATCCTGCCAGCTCCTTCATAGTAGGCTATGCTACATATTCTATCTATATCGAGCAATAAGGAGGAGGCATGGGAAAAACTTGGTATCACTCTATGTCAGTTCCTTAGCTGCTATGACTCAACCCAAAGCCACCAACACATAAGGATCAAGCTTCCAGTCTTCCTGAACCTCAAAATAAGTTGTTTTCTGTAATTTTCAAGTACTCCCAAGCAGTGTGGCTCACAGGGAGAAGCTTATCTGACTTGCAATAAGAAAACCATTAAGGAAAATATGTAACATCTGCTTTGAGGGGATTCAATACTATGATGAGAGTTGGGCTCTTCTCAAGAGTTGGTTTGTTGTTTTTTTTGGTGAGCACAAGCATATTAATTGTTGGGAGTCTTTGATCCTGTGTTAAGGATCAAAGTTTTTGCCTTGTCATGGTTCCAGCATAAAGACTTGGAAGCTGAGTAGGTTGCAGAAGAAACTAAGATGCAGTTAACACCAGCCCTTTGATATGTGTTATCTCCACTTCACAGGTGATAAACCATTGCAGAAACATTATAAAATTTACTGAGATAGCTGAAATCAATGAGTTGAAGAACTACCTGAATTAAACCTGGAATTTATTCTTAATAGGGTGAATAGGGTGATTTTTGCCTTCCTAAAGTCAAGGATCACTTCAGAAAAGTTGCTACCTTTTCTCCAAGGTGAGAGAAGAACCCTTAGGATATCTCTAATGATTTATTTTATCTCTCATATTCTCCTATCTCCATTAAAACAAGGATCTGCTGGTTTGTTTTCCTCTCAATATGCCAAAGAAAGTGAATTTATAGTGTAAGTGAATTTATAAGTTTTAAATTTTACAACTTCTTTCTCTACTTTGACTAATCAAAGTGACCTCTTTCAGTCCAGCTCACAGCCTGCAGTTATTCTACTTCCTCCTATTTGTCTAATTCATTAGTATCCACCCTGGAACTAGAACAGAAACTATATTGCTACTGCAGAAAAATCAACAAATAAATTTAAAAGTGGTCCAGATTTTAGACCAGTCAGAATTGGGAATATACCAGCAGAATCAAGAGATTGAAATAGATTGGCAGTGTTGGGCTATAAATTAATAATTTCAGAAACTGTGTCATAAGCTATTACTACTTGGAAAGAATGTGGCACATACAGAGTTATAGGGAGGGCAGGTGTAAAATATGTTTCCAGCTCCTATGAGGTGTTTCCCTGAGAGCCAGTCTTCCCTCTGTTTGAGAGGCAATCCTGTCAGGACTGTGCCTCTGGAATGTGTGCCATGTGGCAAAGTGGAACTCACCCATTTTTTACATTGACAGTTTCCTCAACTTCTACAAGCAGTAAATTAATCATGAGGACTTAATTGGATTTGGCCATATGACTATGTGGAGATAGTTCTGGCCCCAGCAATAAAGAAATGGCAGACCAATTCATTAGATACACTGCTGATATTTCAGTCACAATTTCAGTCAATGCTGAGCTCCGTATCTTCCTTTTCTTATTATCCCAACAGCCATTTGTGTCAGCAGTATCCAAGGATACCTATATTTGCATGGAATTATGAGCTTCATTGCTTTCCTTCATTCACCATCACACAGTGGGAAACTTATATTTAGTATAATATACACTAAATTCTGCCACTCAGAAGCAGAACAGTTGTACGCACATTATTAATGTGATTGTGTATATATACGTGAATATACTTAACCACAATACTCCAGTGTAGCCTCCTAGAGTGTTATGTGAAGGGCAGGCATTGGCATAGTTAGTGCTTATGGGGCTTATATGGGGCTTATGGGGGTTTTCGTGAATTTAGTGAATTTATAAAAAGTATCTTTTGAGCAGGAAGGCTAACAGAAAGGGAAGCAGGTGAGTCACAGCGAGGTGTCAGCAGAGCACATCACCTGTTTGCATCAAGCAATTATTGCTAATTGCATGCACCTGTAATGCTAAATGTATGCACCTGAGACCCAAGTGTCATTTAAGCCTGAGGAAGGAGCAGCATAGTTCATTGCATAGGAGCAGAGGACAGCACTATGATATATTGACTAGCATAAAATTATTTCCCCCTTCTACTAACTCATTTCTCATGGTTGCGACTGAGACCCATGCTGTAAAGTGAGATCACAGCTATTTGTTGCTTCTTTGAACTAGAGGGGGCAGAATGTCTTGGTTTGTACCACAAATGAAAAAAGTGAGTGAATTGAGGAATAAATTTACTGTAGGTTGAGAAGAGCAAAAATTTTAACAGAATTTTTTTTAGTTCGTGGCACACCTTCTCCCTGTGTGTTTAACTGCATTCTAGAACTGTTTCCAGGCTCACTGCATTTCTGCTTTTCAGCAGTGCATCCAGGGATTCATCTCTTTGGGCACCAGTGGTTTTGCTCTCTATGTCACACAGACTCCAGGCACCTATGTGGAGTCTCCCAGAGGTGGTACCAGGTGCCTAAGGTCTCCATGTGGAACTGCTCCCATCCCCAAATCTCCTGCCCTTTCTTTTTTCTTTCTCTTTTCCTCTCTGTCCCTTAGCAACTCTTACCGACCTTCGGGAAAATATTCCCTGCTGTCTCAGTCCAGTTTTGCAAGCTGTTCAGTACAGCCAGTGCCACGGTTAATGGACACCCCAATTAGGCAAGAGTCAAGGCATCTAGGGTCCCCAAGCTCTACTGCCTTATCTATTTCTTGAGTCATTTCTCTTTGTCTTCGTTGCCTGACCTCTGCAGGATGCTCTTCTGTGAGTTCTGCGAACTGAAGCAGAATGCCAGCACTTGAGCTTTCTTTGATGCTCCTGCACTGGTAGCTGTTAACATCAAGTGGTGAACATCACCAGTGTCATCTTCTCAGCAGCCTTCCTCAGCACCCGCCAAACATGTGACCAGTGATTCCATACGTTCCTGAGCTTCCTATCTCCACAGGGAAGTTGCCCAAGGGCAGCAGCTGCTGCACAGTCTCATCTTTCAGGAAAGCAAGTCCACATGGGCTTTGAAACACAAAAAAGTCTCTAGACAAGGAATAAGATTCTGTGAATCACACATGCACCTGCTCCACTGAAGTTTTTTAGTTTTTTAAGAATATTCTAACTTTACTGTTTTTCTTAATCTGTTACGTGATTTGCTTTTCTTTATTCAGGCTTGTTCCCCCCAGAGTACTTTAGAGTCAAATAGATGTCTTCTGGGGTTTCTGCATGCAACAGCTTCATTATAAAAGCAGCAGAGAGACATTGAGGCTAATTATTAAGGAAGAAGCAACTCTGTGTGATATGCACTAGAGCACTGAATTCAGTTACAGAAATTCAAGACTTCCACCTTTTTATTATGAGGGTGCTGATATTAGCTTATAGAATTTGAAAGTTGAAGAGAAATGTTAGCAAGAGTAAAGTGACATTATTCACTGGATTTACTTACTTCATAGCAGAGAATTCTATACAAATATACTTGAAGCATCTGTGTCCAATTTGATGGGAAAGATGAAAAAAGGGAAGAAAGAAACCAAAACATTTTAGTGCTTTAACTGCATGCTGTTAAACTGTGGTGAGCCAGAGAGTAGGCACTGGAAAATTGGACTACATGATTATTTCATAGAATAGAGAGGCCTGATTTTTCCAAACCGGAAAACTCAGATACTGTGAGATCACCAAAGCAAGTACATTAAATTTTTAAATGAGAAATATATTTTAAATATCCTTAAACTCCCACTACTTATTTACATATGAAACTCAGCTAAGAAAGTAACTAGGCAACAGTGAGGAACTGCAATGATGATATTCTCTTCATCTTTTACTTCAACTACAGACCAAACTAAATATTCTCCTTTTAATATATCACTTTCAGTTAGATTTTTTTTTCCAGACTGGAAAATGTCATAGGAATATTTCCCAATAGTTATTCAATCCCACTTAGTATTGGAGCATTTATATTGCATTCTCTTGTTTATGTTTTTATATACACTACATATCGGTATCAGAAAAATTAAGTTAGTCACAAGGGATCTAAGAAGCAACAAACTGCTGAACTTTCAATATGTGCCTTTAATAGCACATATGGGTTTTGGTGATGATTCCTTTTTTCTTCCTGGTTGAAAGAAATAGGATGAAAAAGTATTTTTTTGGCAGAAAAACAAGGCTAAACATTTGAACAGAAAGTAAAACCCACGCAGATGTAGACCACCAAAATAAAGTTAAACTTCATAGATAGCTGCCTATTTTAAACCAGACTTAGCAGTAATCAGAAAGTAATTTGGGGATTCTAGTCAAACAGTGAAATAAATACTAGTGCTTTAATTTTTTTAAACATGTAGTGGCTTTTATTTTATTTGAATATTTTTGTAAAAATGCTTGCATTATTTTTAAACCATTTCTAAGGGCCTCATTTTTGATCCTACGTGTTTATTTTCTCCCTTTTTTTACTGTTCCTATGAATCTAAAAGCTTCTTTTCTCCCAATTTTCTTCTTTTCTTCCAACTACAACAGAAATGTGAAACATCATTGGAAGACGGCACTTAATACTACTTGAAAAAAACACATTTTTTTAAAACCAGGACAAATAAAAGTATGCAGTGCACATATAGTTTTTATGATTTAGTGATTACTCATCTTGTTTTATTCCTTATCCTGTCACAAAAACATTACACTCCTTTTTTAAGGTACATATTTTTATGGGAACATTGTGAAATTAGATATCAGGAAAATAGTGTCTGCATGAACTCAAAGTGACTTAAATTAATTTGAGTTTCACAGACCACATGAGAAGTGGTTGGGAAAGGCACACATACCTTTCAGAATATTGTAGGCCTAAAGATGTAGGTTCTAGAAATTTTTGCAAAAGTAGTTATCTGATCTTGTCAAGATCAGCTATGTCTGCAGTTCTGATAATGGTGGTGTCACTGTTCATTTTATAAACACAAAACTGTGAAGGATCATCAAAATCCTGGTGTCATAGAAGGCAGTGGTAGCCCTATGATTTGTTTCACAGACAATCAGTATTTCGTCCAGAGATGCTGGCTGTCCATAAGACAGAAAATAAATTTCATTAAAATATTACCTTTGCCTAGAAGGTATCCTGTCTTTTAGAAGTCAGAAGAACACTATAAAAATTTTCAAATTTCTATGAAAATCTCATTGCTTCAAAAATCTAAAATTCTTTGATCTATAACTGTGAAGGAGGGACCACAAAGTCTCCTTGCACTTACTGCATCATTCTTGTCTAATTTATGTTTTAGGAGGTTTAGAGAAAATTCTATAGCTTTTCGGTTTTCTCGATTTCACATTGCAGCCTGAAAAATACTGTTTAATGTTGAGTCACATTTGCTTGGATTTTCAACATACTGTGGTCAGCAGGATGCATATGTCTTTGTGAACAACAACATGTTTTCTTCTTGAATTTATTCTCATCTGATATATGTACCAATTTCATTAATTAACCAGTTTTATTGCCTTCACAAAATGTATTCATAAAAAGATGAATTGGTTACCTCAGACGTTTATCAATTTAGGGTATCAGATTCTTTCTTCTATCTGAATAAAATCTCACTTGCTTAGCTCTTGTAGCTTTACATCAAGCTAAACAGACAGTATATATATGCTTACAGAAAACCAAATTTACAGGCTAATCTTTAATTAGCCTCCTACTGAAACAGCCATGAATAACAAGTCAAGGCTAAAGTTTCTGTTGGTGTTTAAATCTGGCTTCAAACAAAAATATATTGATCTTTGAATTAGCAGAGACAGCTTCCTAAATTCTGCTTTCTGTGTTAAGCTCCAAAATATTTGATACAGAGAATGTCTAGTGGTTTTAGGACATGATTAATGGAAGAAAGAAAGTCTGTCAAAATGCAACTTATTTCAAGCTCCCTACTCTGTCTGGAGCTCTTGATATCAGTGAGATTGTAGAAGTCTATGGCAAGAAATGCCTGGCAGCTGCCAGACAACAAGCAGTTATGATGATTCACTTACTCCCCTGGGTAAACTTCAGTGATGTAGCTGTGATGTGCAGTGTAAGTGTTCCTGATACTGAAATCCCCTATCACAAAAACGGACAGTAAATTATTACTTCTACCACTGTTGAGTGCAACGATATCTTTTCTTGATGAGCAACATTGCAATTAAATTTTTTTATGGAAGGTTGATAAAGAGCAACATAAACTATCACTTCACAGTTAATTGACAGGGATGCAACTCTATTAATTTAATTTCTGAATTTTATTTAGAGAAGAAAGAAAAACAGCATTTCTAAAATTCCTCTCAGATTTTCTTATTGTGGTAGCCAAAAAGAGTGACTGTTGCTTAAAAAAATGAAAGTAAGAAAATAGTGGTTTAATGTTTTATTGACAGCTGTTTCTATATCTGATGGAGCTTTGTTCTGTATCCTACAAAACCTACCAGAGTCCAACTTAAAAGTACAACATGTATTACATGTATCATGATATCTATGTAACTATTTCAAGAAGCAGTGAACATAAAGATTTTCACCCTGATTTTAGGAAAGAAGGGGAAAGTGTAAGGTTGTAGAGTGCAGACTGAGACAAGAAAATACAAAGAAACTGGTCTCCAAGAAAATCTAGAGAAAAAATGAGAAGGATTGGAAATTGGAGATTAGTGAGTACAGAGATAAGAGAGCTCTTCCAAAAATCAGACCAGGTTGTCCCTAACAGGAATTGAGCAAATGGAAAGGAACAAAGTTGGTACAAAACCATGGTGTTTGTCCTTTTTTTTCTTTCTTTCTTAAGGAAACAGCATTACAGTGGTCCCTTTATGTTCTTATTGATGGCTGTGTGTGATGTGTCTGACCAACAAAAGCTGAAAGCATAGGGCCAAAAGGTAAAGGTCACTTGGTGCTGAGGATGATAACACTAAGATGGGAAGCAGATTCACTGACAAGAACCAGCTCTTCCATGCAGAACACATAATTATTTCTCCTGTTGATCCTTATTGTTGCAATTTGAATAGCAGAAGAGCATGTTGCCCCCTGACCCTGAAGCATTGTATAAGCTGTGGAGTCCCAAAAGAGTGAAGCACCACAAAAACTAAAGGGGAAACTAGACTTTCTGTGCAAACAGGTATCTTGAGACATGGCCTTTGTGCTCTGTCTCACCTACCATGGAAGAAGATTCCAGAGGAGTTGGGCACGGCTGAGGTTCTCACAACATTTGGAGAAGTCTTCAGAGAGTGAATAACCAAAACATTAAACAGAATCAAAGGGGACTGGAGGATGAATAGAATAGAATAGAACAGAACAGAACAGAACTCCTTCAGCTGGGAGAGACCTTCAACAATCATCTAATCCAGTTGCCTGATCAGTTCAGGACTGAAAAGCTTAAAACCTATTATTAAAGGCATTTTCCAGGTGGTTTAAATTCTGATAAGACTGAAGAGTTGAACACCTCTCTACAAACTCTGTCCCAGTGTTTGACCACCCTCTCTGTAAAGGATGGTTCCTAATGTCCAGTTTTAACCACCACTGGTGCAGTTTTGAATCACTTCCACATGTCATCACGGGATCACAGAGAGAGGAGCTCAGCACCTCTCTGTCCACATCTTCCAGCCCTTTCACCAGCCACTCCTCTGAGCACATTCAGGGCTCTTCATGTTTTCCTTAGTTTGAGGGGCCAGTACTGCACACTGCTCACAAGGTGAGGTGGCACCAATGACATATACAGCAGGATCACCGCCTCTTTTGACTGGCTGTGCTGTGTTTGTTGTCCCCAGGATGCAGTTTGCCCTCTTGGCTGGCTGTGCACACTGCTGGGTCACAGTGAGCCTGCTGCCAACCAGCAACCCCAGATCCTGCTCTGCAGGGCTTATCTCCAGCCACTTCTCTCCCAGTTTGTACCTGTAAACTTAGTGACTCTGTCACAGATGCAGAATAAGGCACTTGGACTTGTTAAATTTCACACCATTAATAATTGTCCAATGCTTCAAACTATCTACATCCCTGTGCAAGGCCTCTCAATCCCCAAGAGAGTCAAGAGCACCTCCCAGTTCACTATCAACAGCAACCTTGTTAATGGAACATTAAATTCTTTCACCTACATTGTTGGCAAATATATTAAGCAGAACTGGTCCCAGAATCAAGCTATGAGGATCACTGCTGTTGGCTGGTCACCAGCCAGGTGTAGTCCCGTTCATTACAATCCTTCAAGCACTGCCCTTCAGCCAAGTCTTCACCCAGCATCATGAACTGGTTCATTCCACAAGTGAGCAACTTGTTCAGGAGGATGTTGTGTATCGAAATCCTTACTAAAACCAAGAAAAACTATATCTACCACCTTCCCTTCACAAGGGTCAGGAGGTGGGTGACCTTATCATAGAATATCAGATCTTAGTTAAATAGGACTTTACCGTTCTGAACATGAGTTGACTGTGACTGTTGATTGCATTGTTCTTTGAATAGCTTTCAATAGTATGTAGTATAACTTCTCCATAATATTTCAGGAACTGTGGTTAGATTTACAGGTCTGTAGTTCTTTGGGTCTTCCCTCACAATCGTTTTGTGGATTGCAGTAACTTTGGTAGCTCACAGTCAGCAGGGACCTCCCCAGACTCCCAAGAACTTTGGTAGATGATTAAGACATGTGATAAAATCCTAGAATCATTAAGGCTGGAAAAGACCATAAGGATCATTAAATTCAACTCCAAAAAATCACCAGCATGTCAACCAAACCATAGCATTAAGTGCTGCATCCAGTCATCTTTTGAACACTTCCAGGGATGGTGACTCCCCTACATTCACAGGCATCCTGACAGGCAATGGCCTCACATTCCTTTCAGTGAAGAAAATTCTTCCTGCTCTCCAACCTGAACTTCTCCTGGCACAGCTTGAAGCCCTGTCCTCTCCCCCTGGTCACTGGTTCCCTGGGAGAAGGGACTAACCCCCACCTGGCTACAGCCTCCTTCCTCCTTCCGGTAGAGAATGTTTAGTTCTCCCTTGAGCCTCCTTTTCTCCAGGCTAAACAACCCCAGCTCCCTCAGCTGCTCCTCATAAGATTTATTCACTGGACCCTTCACCATCTCTGTTGCCCTTCTCTGGACTTGCTCCAGCACCTCAATGTCCTTCTTGTAGTGAAGGGCCCAGAACTGGACACAGAACTCAAGTTGTGACCTCATGAGTGCTGAGTACAGTGTCCCATTATAAAATCTACTAATTCCTTCAGTACTCTGGAATGAAAGTATTAGTTTGGGTTTGTTTTTTTTTTTTTAATTGAACTTTGCTGGGTGAGCATATCAGCCATTTGTATCTGCTGAAAGAATCAACTAGTTATTTTCAGCTGAATGTACACCAACCCAGTGTGTAACTGCTTGTCTCTTGAGTTTGCCTAAAGAGTGTGAATGTCTTCCTGTGAGCATATTACACAGACCTGTAATGAAAATCATGTTTCATGTGAGACAACTGTATATCACAATTGTTACTCATTTCTATGTGTAATTTATACTTGTACCCTGATTTAAATCCATTGCTGTATCACCCTGCTAAATGAATATGCCACCTTATATGTATGTTTAAGATTCAGTCCTATTTATGTCCAATTTGACTCAGTCATTTTCTTTTGATGTTATGGACATGTTGCAAAACCAAAGGATACCCTTATTGAATGTACTAAATATGTATTTAGGATATTGGAATTTCATTAGTAGTATAGAAATATATTCTGGATACATTTATATGTGATCTTTGTAAGTTCTCAGTAGACTCCAATGGACTTTAAAGCATATGTTTGTTCCTTTTCTAGTTTCTCACAGAGTGCAAATAATGCATTCTTTTAATTTAGAGACGAATTCCCTCCCTCCAGCCATTTCTTATTGTTATCTCTAATTGCTCCCAAAAAGGTTCTGATTTTCTAGAGGTATTACAAGATGTTTTAATTTGAGGCTAAAAAAATGCCTTTTATAATTCTGTTCTGGTATTCAAGGAATATCACAATATTAACATTTTTATATTTGTTAATTAGAATGGTTTAATAGGAATGCTACAATTTCTAAGTCTTATTGAAAAAATTATGAAGTAATCTAATGAGAAGAAATTCACAGTAGTGTTTAATTTTGAACTTACTGCAATCTTGGGCAAGAAAAGAAGTCACTATAAAAATATTTAAATGCTGTTTAATTCACATTAAATTGAATGAAAGGTTACTTCTACAGAGGAATGGAAAAATAAAAAATGTATTTCTACTCACAGAAGACATCCTGTTCACTCATCTTCTTTGGGCTTTTTGCCATTTTCCCTTTCTTCACATTCCTCCATGCAGACGAGTCAGATATGTGGAAGCCCTTGGATCATCGCCTGCTGATGGAGGTGGCATAATTCTCCTTCCCATCACAGATGAAAGACTGGAACCTATACATGTCATTAGGATCAAGCAGAATAATTAGGCAACAGAAACAAAATTGAATATTTCTTTGTTTAGACATGAGTGAAATGGTTTTTTGCACAGTTGACCTGCTTTGCTCTACACAGCCTGCCAGAGGCTTGAGACACCTTCACTGTCACTTCTCCAAAGGACAGTGTAAAGCTTGGCTGAGAAGGGGGAATGAAAACTGCATAGTGCTGACTTTATTTCTGGATACATTATTATGATGTGCTAACCCAGTCCCCAGCACATCAAAGTGGATTTTGTAAAATGAATAATCCTTGGAAATACTTCCAAAATTGATAGAACTTGACCAGTGTCCACAGATTTGAGAAAAACTTGATGAAGGCTACTGCTTTTGTTTTTCTTACAATGATACAGGTAACCACCTCACTAGAGAAAAACTTGTAGCGGTAATGCAGCTCCAGGACCAAGATGAGCAGACATGCACAGAGATACTCCTGCCTTGCTTCTTGTAGCTGATTGCTATGAAACCCATAAACCTAGCTCCTAGAGAAGTGTGGAGGAGGTAAATATGGCAGTTGGTTACATTGAATGACATATGCTATTTCTGCTTAAGCATTTTGCTCAAGGGGTTTTAAGGCAGGCCATCGGCACAAAAAGAAAGGTTGCTCATGGTAAACATACGTATCTAGCATTTGTCACTCCTGTACTGCCTAAACAAGTGGCAGGACCAAGGTGACTGAGTGACTTCTCATAAAGAAAGAAAATAACAAATGCATGAAATATGACAAGATTAAAGACCTAGGAAGAATAATTTACCTCACTGAAAACAAACATAGTACTATGGATTTCTATATTTTAAGTGGAATTTCGACTTAATAGTTTAAAACACAGAATTATGTGTTTTTGCTTATAAATAGCAGTGTAGATGGATAATATGTGTTTAAATGTACTATGATTTGTATCGTGTACAAATTGATGGCGTGTGGAAGATGGTGGGAGTAAGGGCCTGAAACTAATGTCAGTTCCCACTGTGAAAAAAGAAATATTCCTCTATCTGAATAAGTCGCAAATCTCCATCTTCAAGGAATAAGTTATTGCCATCCCTCTAAATTTAATGTTGATGCTTGATAAATTGATGATGCTTGAAGAATAATCTGAGAACAGTCTCCATCATGTGGACTTGAAAGCCATTTTCTTCCTGTTGATTGTTTTTTTGTTTATGTAGATGATGTTTCTCCTGTCTGCCTCTTCTAAAATTATTTTCCTATTTTCCTTTCTCATGTCACTTCCAGTGGCCACCGACCAAGCTTGAACAGGACTGCAAGCCTACGCACTTACCTTTTTTAAAACCCAGTACTTTTATTGCACATAATATAAATGCCATCTTAGAACCATATACTCATGGAACAATTAAGATTGGAAAAGACCTCTAAGATCATCAGATCCCACATTGCCAAGTCCACTGGCACCACTGGGTGCCACACTTCATTTATTTTGAATGCTTCCAGGAATAACAATTCCAACGATTCCCAAGATATCCTGTTCCATTGCCTGACCACTCTTTCAGTGAAGAAATTTTTTCTAATATCCAAACTAAAACTCCCCTAGTGCAGCTTGAATCCATGTCCTCTCTCCCTGTCACTGGTTGCCTGGGAGAAGACACCAACCCTCACCTGATTACATCCTCCTTTCACAGGCACTTGTAGAGAGTGATGTCACCCCTGAGCCTCCTTTTCTCCAGCCTAAACACCCCCAGCTGCTTCAGCTACTCTCCATATGACTTATTCTCTGGGCCCTTCACCAGCTCATTTGCCTTTCTCTGGACTTGCTGCAGCCCCTCAATGTGTTTCTTATTGTGAGGGACGCAGAACTCAATGCAGAACTCAAGGTTCTGTCTCACCAGCACCCAGTACAGGGGAAAAAATCACTACCCTGGTCCCTCTGGCCAGATTATTGCTGATGCAGGTCAGGATGCCGCTGGCCTTCTTGGCCACCTGGACACTGGCTCATGATCAGGCACTGTTGACCAGCACCCTCAGGTCCTTTTCCACTGGGCCACTTTCCAGGCACTCTGTCCCAGCGTGTAGCACCTCCCAGGGTTGTTGTGACCCAAGAGGTCAGCACCAGTTATGATCTTGGTGAACCTCATACCGTTGCCCTTGGCCCATCAATCCAGCCTATTCAGATCCCTGTGCAGAGCCTTTCTGCCCTCCAGCACAGCAACATTCCAACCAAACTTTCCCCTCTGCAAACTGACTGAGGGTGTGTTCAATCCTCTCATCCAGATCATTGATAAAGCTATTAAGCAGAATTGGCCCCAAAAGGAAGGGCATCTTCATATATAATTCTGTGTTGCTGTGAGCAGAAGCAGAAATTGTCTTTGTTTTAAAGTTACCATTTCACAGATCAATTCTGCTCTTCTTTCTCTTTTGACCTCTGTTTTCTTCACTATAATCAAAGCTTTTCTTATTGTGGATATTGCTTGCTTGCTTTCCCTGACGGCTTATTTCTTCCCTTCACAGTCCAGGAGCAGACATTTGAAATAGTGGCAAACTGTAGAAATCTTTTATAGTAAAACTGAGAGGTCTTTCTGCAGTCACTGAGATTAGACTGTAGCAATTTTAAATACTAAATAATTAATTTTAGAGGTTACTAAAGGCAGAAAAAGCAGCTTCTCAAATGTAGCATCTTCAAAAGAAATTACATTCACAAAGGTCGTCCGTAATGCTATTACCTCAGACTGATCACTGTATTGTTGCTATACTACTATCATATTAAAAAGATTTTTAAAAAATCACATTCAGCAACTCCAAAAAAGAAAAAAAAAAGTTTGGGTTTCACACCACAACTACTAAAATTATGCATGGATTAATTGACTCCACTTTAAAATTGAACTGCTTTTTGAAAAAGAAAGCAATAAAAACTTCTTTGCTATTTAACTATTTATCTCACCATTTTATGGAAAGGAAAATATTTAATCTGTAAAAATAACTTTATTAATAATTCTTGAAATTTTATGAGTTTTACAAAGCTATTCAAAAATTCAAAAATTCCAGAGTTATAAGAAATATAATTGTGCTGACAGTTATGACAGAAATGTTCAAAAAGAGTGTGTTTTTAACAAAAATCCTAAGTCTAAACAGTGATACATATACGTTCCTGAGTTATCCAAAGTCCCTGTGACCTTATTTTATGTTTCTTAAAAACTATGATTTTCACTTGTTTAATTATAATAATAACTTATTTTAAAAATCCCATCCTTAGATAATGGGAAACTGCAAATGTTTAAAATATTTTGTTGTTGCTAATATAGTTCAGGAGTGGTATGTACTTGTACAGCAAAGCTGAGCATGATCATATTAAATGAATATATTTTTCAGCTGATTATTCTTCTCTGTTTGTCATATAAATTGGAAAGAGGAAAATAACTTTCTCTGTTGGAGCATAAAACAAATTAGACATAATGGCACATAAAAGGCAAACCATAATCACACTCTTGAAAACGAATGCATTTTACAGGATATGTAGCCATTAAGGCAGTCACAACATTTTAAATGTACTCAGTTCAACACACCTGCAATCTATTCACTTTCCGATGGCAGCATTTTGTGAAGCTGGCACTGATAATTAAATAAATTGTAGGTGGAAATCCTAAACTCATCTTGCATGGCAATGTGCCAGATTTTTCTTCCTTTGTCTTCAGTATTCCACTAAACATTTTTTGTTCACTCTATAGCCTTTTGATAGCATTTCCCTTAGAGATTGGGAACATTTTTATTTTTTGTTCTGAACACAATATTAGCAGATGAATTTAGGAGTAGTCCATGGATGGGATAGACATTATACTGTAGGTTAGCATGACCAAAGGGACCAGTTGGCAAAGGAGAGAATGACCAATGTAAGCTGCTGTGGTTCAATGCCAAGGAAAATATTGCTTCATGTCATTTTTCCAGAAATACTCATTTTGTTAGATCAATTCACAGAAAAATACTGGCAAGCTTTTCCTTGACAATTACTTACAGCCTTCCAGCTTCATTTAAACACTTTAAGGGAAAAATCTCATTCCTTTCCCCCTTTTACCTCCCAATACCAAAGAGCATATTTTCACATCACCTCTAGACATACCAGGATAGCTCTTAACCACCATAAATGACTTCTCATTCAGCTGATGACAGTCTGGGAGCAAAGAGATTTCCATTAATGCTCATTCTGCAAAGTCAAAGGTAAAACTTTGTTTCTGAAAGACCATGGTCACCTTTATGTCCTGGAGCTCACAGATTCATTTTCACTTCTTAAGCCCATGCCCAAGTAATTTGCAAAATAATCAGTATTAGTAAATGTGCCCCCAAGAGTGAAAATAGAGCAGCACAGGAATCTTTCCACTTAAGTCAAAGTCAGATTCCATTTAAGAAGAGTCAGACTGCACTCCATCTGAACAGATATGAAGTTTTAGAATAAAACTCTTACATTTTGGAAACTCTGCCAAGCATGACTATACTTATTGTTTCAGTGTCTGAAAATCCTGGGGCTTTTTGAGAGCTTTAACTGCTGTTCATGACTTCAGTGGAATCTGTATGTAGCTCTGGGGACATTGGTCTCTACACACAGTAATCCCAGTGACTGAAGAATTCCTCTAACTAAATGTTCACCTAAATTCAGGAAGGATGAAGGAACACCACTAGATAGAAAGGTGGCTAATATCTAGTGGGATATTTTGTGACGCACACACAAAATGAAAAAAAAAAAAAAAAGGAAAAAAAAGGAAAAAAGAAAAAGAAAAGAAAACAAAGGAAAAAAGAAAAAAGTGAAAGTGACCCTGGAGCATAGAACATGTATCAATGTACCATGCACAGTAAAGAACAGGGAAATCAAAATTGTACTCAAAATCATAGTCAAACCCTCTGGCCTCAGCACATTGAGAGTGGCATACCAACAAAGAGGGGCTCCAAAATCCTTCTGATGTTATGGTTAACAGGTATTTTTCATATTATTTAGTTTAAAGGTGGCCACCTCCAGATAAAGAGATGTTACAGAACCTCTGCTGGTGGTGCAAATGGCTCAGACTCTCTGTATGGGATTTTGGTAATCTCCTTATCTGATAAGAGATACAGACAAAATCCTTCAAGTCTGAATAAAAAGGAATTTCAGAAATATGAAGATAAAGTGCTTTCTATCTTTCTCTGTCTCAACTCAGGAAAACATTATTTGATAAAGAAGGGTTGTTTTTTTTTTTAAAGGGAGATGGAACTGCCCTTTATTTATTTTCTCTTAAGTTTACCATGAAATGTCAGGACAAAATCAGCCTTTTTCAGGACATAAAATTCACAGATCATCTTGAGGAGAAGATTAAAAATGACAATGTAGAACTCACTGACAACTTTGACTCAAGCATCAGTAATGATTCACTGTGAAATTTTTGCTTATCTGATGTTACTGGATCATCAAGTAGGTTTTGGGGTTTTTTTAGAAAAACACATTTCTCTCAGTGATGGGTGCTCAGAGAATGAAATTTAAGACAAGTAATCTGTAGGCTACACATTGCCAATGGTTCTTCAGAGTTTTTAAGTGGGCCAGCCATTTTGAATAATCTACTATGAACATTTTCATTCTGACCTCTCTTGCAAGACAGATTACAAAGGGCTTCACAGCAGGGCTGGACCCATGAGGTGTGTGACTGGCATTATTTCCCGTTGCACACAGAGGTATGTGCCTGAAATCCAGCTCACAAAGCCTGAGGGTTGGCTCAGCCAGCAGGACCTTGGTGTGACTCTGATGAGCACTCCCAGACCACATGAATTGTCCGAAAAACTGGTCAGTCATCTCCTGCAGGGTGCCCTTGGGGCCTGCTTAGGTTCACTTTGCACCACTGAAGCCAGTGGAAATTTGATCACAAATATCAATGCAGTCTGTGTATCAGACCCCAACCTTTAAGTACCAGTGGTAGAAAAACATCTTGCAAGCTCATCTGTTGCTCATTCTTGAAGATATTTTGTAAGCAATTTTTTCTAAATCACTTGTCAGAAGGAACAAGATTGATAAACCTGTAAGTCAGTCTACCATTGCAAAAAAAATATTATTTCTGCTGATATCTTTTCTCATTAAGAAATATTCATCTGCTTTTGATGAATCAGCACCTACCATTTTTCTACAGTCATTTGGCCACAAATTTTTATTTTATTTTATTTCCCTATTTTGTACCTTGATCAGCCTAAAACTTCTTCAATAGTTATATTTGTTCAACTATTTTAATCAACCATTGCAGGCAGTGCTCAGGTTACCACTCAAACTTCTGCAAAGATAGTTCGGCTATAGCCCAGTTCCCCCGCTGCACTTAAATACAGCAGGGACAATAGGATGTTTTACAATAGTTTTTCTACTTAATACCCAGTTGTATTTTCTGCTCTCTATTGATTCTCCTTTTCAGCCTGACAAAGGAGCTATTCAAATGTTCCAACAGCGACTCCCATTCCTGAATGGAAGTACATCTCACCTGCACCCTTGAACCATACACATGAACCTAGGTTTCCCAGGGCAGCAGCCAAACACCAAAACAACTACTTTGCTTTCAGAAGTGATGTTTTTAAAGTGGTATTCTGTTAGAGATGTATTAACTTTTAAATCCTTATACAGCTTGAAATACACCTTTCCTTTATAACTAACCATTTTTCCTTTGCTATTAGCTTAGTTCCTTTATGATTAGTGTTGCAATAGCATAAGTAACTGGCATTTCTTGGGAAAAAACCTTCCATAAACTCAGAGAGAGAAGGCCCTAAGCCTCCTGTGGGATCAGCAGAAGACAGTCACCTCCAGACCACATTTTAAAATCAGTCCTAAAATCTGGACTTGACTAGAAAACTTTATGAGACTGCTTTCCCAATTTAGGTGGTAAAAATTCAGGATAAAGTAGTGAAATGTGATATTAAAATTGTGGTTTTTAACCCAGAAAGAAAGGCTAAACAAAAATCTACCCAGCTGGCAACTGACAATGCTAAATGGAGGAAAACAAGTTCAGATTTCAGAATATACTTGCCTCTAGACAAAGGAAAATAAACACAACACAATTTCTGCATCATAAGGATATTAAAGAAGTCATTCTAACTCAAGTCCAGACAGCCTAGGAAAGTCAAGACAGTAAAGTTTTGAGCTCTCTTTCATCAAAGCCTGTTGTTGTTACTGGTCTGAGTTCCAGTGGAACACCTTTCATTTCCAAAATGAAGAAGATGGGCATGACCATATGACCACATTTCTATTGACCTGACAGAGGACACTATTTAGGCTTCACACTTTGTATTAGCTGCACAAATATAGGCAACACTTGGTCCATTACAAACATCTCCAGAGCAAAGCCACACTTTAACAAACATCCAAAGGCAGAATATTACAGTATTTTCACTTTGTATGGTCTGCATAGTAGTATTTTTCATCCTGCACTTGAAGTATTAATGCCTTTGTGACCAAATCACAGTCTTACAATTCTAAACTGTGCCAGTTTATCTATCATGTGGTAGCACACATCAACAGAGTCTCATGAATTTAATATACCAATAAAATTTCCATTTCCAGACAAAAATCAAAAAAATGTCCACAGCATTTTGTCTAAGCCTGCAAGACATATGAAAAAGAGTCTATAATATTAACTCAATTTTACTCTATATCATACGGAGAAGAAAAGCACAACTTTTTTGATAAGGGATGACAACTCCTTCAGAAGTGGCTGGTGCTCAGTCTTGGCTCAGCGCCAGGAGCCAGCCCACAATGAGAACAATCAGCCATTGGAACAACCTCTCCAGAGAAGAGGTAGATTGGTCAATCCTGTGAGCAGAGACATGGTCTCTGAGAGCCTGCATGCAAGGTTTATGTGTCTGCACACAACTTAAGAGAAGGGCACAGAAAAAGACATAGCACGGGCTTGTTTTTGAGCAGAGCTCTGGCTTTAGATGCTACAGCAGGTCAGATCAGAACTCCAAGATTCACTGAAAGAAAAAGAAACTGATTCCGGTATATAATAAAAGGAATATATGATAATATATACCATATAATAAATATATTATAAAAGGCAACTTCATTACTACCATTAGTGGAGCTAAATTTCTCACAGAATTTTATCACATCTCCTGCCAAAGAAGCATGCATTCACAGCTGGAGCTCTTTTTCCAGCACTTCTGCTTAAAATTTCCCTCTGTCATTTGCAAATTTAGACAAACAAGGGACCTACTGGGGGCCCCTCCGCTCACATAGAAATGCCTGGAGCAAAAATTCCTAGAATATTTATTCTGTTTGCAAAAGTAATCTCAAATGTTCCCCTCACAAATAAACTCATTTTACAAGTATCTCATCTTTTCAACAGCTAGATTGAAAGGACATGGGTAGGAAAACACAACATTGGTTTCAGAAGTCCAAGTGCAATTTTTGTGATGTCTCACTTCAGATATGCAGCTGCCCATACCTGCAGTCTGGCCCTGCACAGATTGACCTTCAGCCAAATTGCTTCAGTATTTCTCTGCTGCTAGAAAAGCGCCCGCGATCACAATAGTGCTGTTGGACAATGTTCATCTAACTCAGGAAACCGCCAGACTCCCATTCTGCTCACATATTGCTAGATTAGATGGAAAGATACACTCAGGATATGATATACTGAGATCTGACATCTCTATTTTTTTCTTACAGCTGCAGCAAGAACACATAAAACTCCACAGTATAATAGAAAATTAAATAGGGGCACTGTCATTTAAAGTAATAGAAGCCTAGTTTACTTGGGGTTTTTTAACAGACCCCTAGGAGAAGCTGGTGAATTAATTTCTACAAAGTTATTTCCTAAAAAATAAACACCTGAAAATGGAAGGATATTCTTTATCTGAACAGCTATGCAAGATGTTAAAAAAACCTCATGCAATCTCAGAAAGAAAAAAAAATTTTGGGGATTTGAGACTTTTGTTTTATTCCATAAACCTCCCCAATACATAAAAGTTTTTGGCCAAATTTTATATTTATATTTATATTTATATTTATATTTATATTTATATTTATATTTATATTTATATTCGCACATACATATCTAGCAATAGTAAAAAAGCATTCAAATGCTTACATTGCCTTCTGAGTTATAGATGCATGTATATTTTTTGGTGTATTATTTTCACATAAGTGTTTTAAAAAATCTCTTCACAGGAGTCAGTTTACCTCTTTTTTATTTTATTACTTGAATTTCAGGAAGAAAGACAAAAAAAAAAAGACAGAAATTTGTGGGTGTGGCTTTTGGGGCTTTTGGTTGATTTTATTGTGAACAGTTCATTTTACTTTGAGGAATTCTGAAGTGAAGGACTGCATATTCTTCTGAATTATGAACCTTAACATTCTGATTCTGTAACTCAGTTCAGGTTTTGTCTCCCTTGGAGCAGCTGGTGTCAGCCTTTCCTACAATGAGAGGATGGGAAGTAGGGATCCTTATTATCAATCATTGAACCTTTGAAGTGAAGGTGAAATAATTTTCTGTTGGAATCATTAACCTGGCTCTGGGATTCTTCTCTACAGCTTCTATCTTGCTGAATAGTTTGACTTTGCAGAAGCTGTCCAGTTGAGTAAGGGTGGCTGGATTTTCTTCCCTGTTTGCATTAAAAGTCTAATGCCACAATATATCATAAGAACAGAGGGGTCACAAGACATTTAGTGCTGCCCTTTAACTCTCTAGTTCCTTCAAAACCAGAAATATCTCAGCATCTTTATTGCTTTGGCACCTTCCCTTCAGTCCTTAGACATATATTTCACTGCTATTTCCTAAATCACCTGATCTGATTTCTCATACAATTTCAAAGCTGAATGATTTAGGGGATTTTGGAGTGGGGGATTCTGTTTGGGTTTTCTTTCCCCTGTGCCAGGGCAAATTATATTCAATTGACGTAAAAATCCAACACTCCTCTACAGACATCTAATTAAGCTCATTGTAAAATCTGCATGGTGTGGCAGCTCCCATATGGAGAAAAAATACTCCCCAGTTGTTCCACTTTTCTATAGTTACTTTGTAATAATAGATTCCTTACATATCATAAGCCTAAAAGTCTTTGTGCATCAGTTAAATAATTTTATATCAATGACAGGACATGAGTATAGCATTGTTCTGTCTGTTCAGGACAAAAATATACATGCACTGAGCATTTTCACATTTATTTGTGTCTTTGCAACAACCCCCTTCAATTAAGTGCAATACTCAAAGGAACAGCAGAATGCAATGCGTCAGGTAATATCTACATTCAGGCTTACAAAGGAAATTTTTAAGTCTGCCTTTTCTTTATACAAACTAAAGAATATTAAAGAACTTTTGGGTTCAGTGCTGATGTCAGAATTCAGTCAGCACTCACTCTGGCGAGATTCAGGAAGTCTTGTATTCAAAGGAACTTTTTTCAACAAGACAATGATAGACTTTTAAATACATTAAAAAGAAAGATAAAAAAGTCTTTCATGTTAAGAACAGCACTTGAGATCAACTTAGCTTACACATAACTTCAGGAATATCTAATGAACTTACACCCTAAACACAAATATTGGAAACATAAAACTGCACACTAAAATATGTAAATTTAATGATATTTTTACTGTACATATCTTAATTCCAAAACTCAGAGACAGAGACTTTCTCATGCAAAAGAAGACAGATTAGTCCTTGGAAACACAGGTATGTAAATAAAGAATGAACAGTGCAAAGAAAAAATCAGGATGTAACAACTAATGAGCCTTCCTAGTATATTTTTTAAAGAAGTGTTAGGTGACATGTTGTGGTGAAAAAATTGTGCCGTGGGGCCTGGATATGGTCAAATTCTCAGGGGAAGTCTGTCCTCTTCACCAGTGGCTCAGTCCTGGTGTGCAGCTGAGAGCTCTGGAAGATGTGCCTGTATTTGGCCTGCCATAGTGCAAGCACACAAGGAAAGCCAGTTGCTTTTAATTAATACATGTGCTCTCTGTAACCATCTGCTCTTTCATGACTGATGACAGTCAGGTAGGATAGCATTTTCCCTTTCCTTGGTATGGCATGACTATTAGGAGAAACAAAATCTTCCTTTATGGTATTAGAATCAGTTATACTTCACCTTCCATGTCTTAAACCAGAAAAAAAAATCAAGAATTGTGCGAGGCCTTCAGGTAATTCTTTGCCTAATATAGTAATAGGGGAAAAACTGATGTGGGTGATACACAGGAATGTCTTTTGGTGGATTCTGGGAATGTGGAGGGGATAGAGGCACCACAAGAGCTGGGGGTCTGCACAAGGGGATGTACAAGGAGAACCTGAGGGAAATGAGCTGGTTCAGCTTGGGGAAGAAAGAGGGAAGGAGAGATCTTATCAGTGTTTCCAAATAGCTGATGGCGGTTACAAAGAAGGTGGAGGTTCGTGAAGGCAAAACAAAATGCATTAGACATAAATTGAAATACAGTAATTTACATTAGATGTAAAGAAAAGTTTTCTTAGAGTGAGGATGGATCATAAAGTGGCAGGATGGGGAAAAGAATGTATTAGATATTCCTTTCTGCTCTCTCAAATCTCCAGTAGAAGACTAAGATGGATTTCTGCCCATCGTTTTTCACAGTTTCTGATTCACTGGTGGTGCTAGAGGTCAGCTCAGGTTGAAATGTTTATTTATTTGTTTAAGGATTTCTACCATCTCTTGCTTTCTTTATTTTCTAAGTTTGATGAATAAATTACATTCTCCCAAAGTGGTCTTGAGCTTCTTCCAGATTTTCTTAGTCCATGCAGTTCTTACACTTTGTATCCTCTTGAGCAGAGCTTCTATGATGCTTGCTACTACCAGGAAGATTTCACTTTCTATCAGCTCTAAATTGAGACGTCTAAATTTTCCTTTTCGCCAGTTTTGGTGTTCATCAGATCTCTTATTGAGACATTTCAGCTCACTGATGTAGTAGTAGATATCGATTATATTGTTTTGGCCATGCGTACAGATTAGTGAGTAAGCTCACAGAGGGACCAGCAGGCTCCAACAGGTGAGCTATTACATCTGCTTCAGTCTTCTTTCATGCATACATACTTTAAAAAAGGGCAGGCTAGGTGAATTCTTGTCATAATTACTTGTGGTTTCATGCCTTCTGCCACTACCTGCACATTTGCTGTTTCCACTCACAATTTGGTTTAAGACAGACACTTTGGGCTGCTTGTTTTCACTGTCCTGCTGAATCTGTTACAAGGCCTTTAGTGTTCACTGTTGTTCAACATCAACAAGACAGTCACTTGGATTGAGATGAGGCTGGCAGCAGCGGAGCTTGGCAGTGCTCTTTGGGCCTGGGTAAACATTTCCCACCTCCTGGTGATCCTTTCATAACTTGGCAAAGCCACCATTGCAGCGTCATTGTATCAATCTTCTTGTACTGGGTAGCTTATGTACAGGTATCACCTGCTGGCAATAGAAGGAAAGAAAGATAAAGACCAGTGGCTAAAATTTTTGAATAGACAGGACATGCCTAATTTGACTCTGATGATGAAAGATTGACAGAGTACACTCAGGGATATAAGGCTCAGTTTATCCCGAATCCCTTTCAGAAGATATATATATTTATATATATACCTTTCAAAAGATATATATAGTCACCTTGTTTGGTAGAAAGCTCTATGTGAAACACAATGGTTTACTTTCTTAGGCTGACTTCAAAATTGAAAATTCATTATATCATCCTAGAATTTTGGGATCAAACTGTATCTTGACAAAATGGGTTCTATCTAAGTAAGGGAATTTTAAGAATCAAATTTTCAACAGCAAGATACAATTAGTGAGATGTTCAACTACTGTTTCTTACTACAAATTCAAGCTGTTCGTGCTTCCCAGAGTATGACTAGTTTATTCTACACATTTACATGTATGTTGGCATGGCTATTCTAAATTTTTACTGTAGAGAATAAAACCATGCAGACATCCTAAGGTCAGCTTCCTATCAGCAAGCCTGTAGTATTGTGCATTTATATTTTGTAATACTTTGTAATCGCATGATTTTATATTCCCTTATTGTTCCCAAATGGTTTATCCCAGAGTGTGCCCCTTCCCTTTTGCCTATCTAGGTATTTCTTTTTGCTGAGATCATCCCCAAACCCCCCTCTCTGGTTTCCTTGTCAATCACTTGGTATCCTGTCCCCTATATCCAGAAATTTTGGACAAAAGTCGTTGGTGATTTGCCAGAGGCCAAAGGTCAGCCCCCCAACTACTGTCCTATATGTTATCTCAAATGTCCATTCTCCGTGGCCTCATGTCTGGGAGATCTTTATTGGTCAAGCAACGTATATACCTTGCGTTTCCTCCCAGCCTTAAAACAGGCCTCCACATTCCTTTGGGCACTCTAAGCTAGAGGCTCCCTCTGAGGTTACAAGGCTCCCTCGGGAGTTCTGAATAAACCTTGGACTGGCCTCCTATTGAGAGTCATCCTTTGCTTCTACCGCTGTCTCCAGAAGTCTCTGCTGCAAAGGCAAATAGCCTAACAGCCACCAGCACCCCTGGGCATGAGAGAGTGTCCCCCCGCTGTCGGTCTGCTTTGGGGGTTGCCCCCCCGCGCTGTGTGCCGGCCGGGGCCAGCCAGGGTTTGCTGAGAAGGCTCCCAGATAGAGACGGAGACATAAGCCCAGCATGGAAAATTTCCACAGCAGTAAGGAAGTTTCATGGTTGGAATTGAAATGTAGAGAAAAGAAAGGGCACACATATCAGGAGGAGCTCAAGGCTGTGACTTCAGTTACTAATTCAGGAATTCTGTTATTAATACAGCAATCGGCAATGGAACTTTAATCCAGGTCAAGTAAGAACATAAGACTGCATTTCTGACCAATGTGTTCAAAGATGCAGGATGAATTTTCTTCTGGAGAGGAGGACAGATGAAAGGTATCTGGGAAAAATTCTGAGGGAATACAACAAACTAGATTTTTGTTACTCTTGTTAGTTTTTTTCAGGTTCTGGGGCTTTGCTCTTTGCTTCAGAGGGATTAAGGGTGTTGAAGCTAAGACAAGGAGGGGAAATTAACCTGTATCAGTTTGCACTGTATCATCCTTTTATGTTGTGCATTTCACGTGATTTTGGCATCTGAAAGCTGGAATTGCTGAAAGATCAACCCATGACTTCAGAGCACAAATACCACCTGTTGAAAAAGGGACTGTGCCTTTATGTTATTGAAGAATGTCCCCCTAGGCCACTTCACAGAGAGAACTACAGCAAGAACATCATAAAATTGCCTGGCTCTGTACCACTGGAATAGGCATTTGGTGTACCCTGATTTAAATTTTAAAACATACTATGCCCCATTAGCAGGCAAGTCTCATCCACTCCAGGTGAAAATAATTCTGATTTCCTGACTCTTTGTAGAAGTCATTTCTCCTGATGATGTGATTTTGAAACTTTCTCACCAATTTACCTTTAAGCTTTGTTCCTACATTGCACTGTAAATATTGAAAATGTGAAAATATGTAACAGAAGCACCAAATTTTGCAGCGTGTCTCTTGCAAAAATGAAATAAAGTTCCTCACCAGAGTATCCCAATCAAAACCCACACAAATATTAGTCAATGGGTATTGGCTAAGGAACATTAAGTTTGCCAGATGCCAAGAGCTTACTGCAATTTCAAGAACTTGTCAATGCTCTAAGAACAGGAAAAAGAATACTGTCCTTCACTGGCAGGAAGGTGCAGTATCTTGAAACTAAGCATGTTTTTTTGGTGTGTGGGAAATTGCAGTTAAAAAAAAAAACCTTAAATGCAGTCTGTCTCAAACAAGTGGAAGCCCTAGGAAAAATGTTTTAAATTCATGTCTCCAAGGATTGTCTAGTCTCTAAACCACTAGCTGGGTACCTTTGTTAAAGGGTGGGGAGTGGGGGATGTGGAGGGTACTTGAAGCAGAAAAAGCAGTAGCAGGTAACAGAAACTTGGTTGTCAATGCAAAAAGAGATAAAGAACAAAGAAAATTCTGTGAAGCTTAACATATAATATATATTTTGGAAAATTCTGTTGGCAATAAGCACCAGTATCCAGCGTCACAGGAAAAAAAAAAAAAAAGATATAGCTGTTTATTTGGATTTTAGCTTTGTACCCTAATTAAGGTTTTGATTGGTAAAAATTTCCCTTTCCTCCTGTGCTAGCTTTACATAAGTTTAATGGACTACTACAGGAATTCTGAAGGACTGACACTGCATAAAATTGTCTCTTGCCCTTGTTAAGAAACACTTTTCGGAGTTTACCCACCAGCCCTGCAGCTACTGTGAATTTTTGTGGAAGCCTTGAGCATTCAGTTGAAAAAAACTAAATTTCTTCCTCTGGACAGACTTCCCCTACCTGTGTATATGCACATAGACTGAGATATCTTCAAACAAAAAAAAAAAAATTTAAAAAAATGATAGGACTGGGAATTACTTTCAAAAAGTATTTGGTCTTTGCTTGCATTACTTCAAATAAAGTTCCGAGGAGTCACATATCATTACAGACATCTACCATTAAATGAAGAGAATAGCAGGGTATTTTTAAAGTGAGTGGTGAATCCTAGAGTGCCTACACATTATAATTTTATAAACTTCACATAAAATATTTAAATGCAGTCATTAACTGTGACAGACTATCAAACTAGAACAACTCTGCTATAGCTATAAGGATACATAGAATTATCCAGGGATAAAAGAATTACAAAACCAGTGGTAACCACCTTTTAGCCCTTCTCATAATTTGTTTCATTTCATCTACCTCTGCCTTTCCAAGGTTCTGCTGAAACTCTAAGCAGAGATAATTATATCTTACCACCATTAAAAAGCAAAAGAAATGTGCCTTCAAAAGAGAAATACAAGTACTTTTCTTGAGAGGTTCTGTCAGGCTTCAGTAAGCAGATAAAACCATTGTTTTGAACTGGGTTTTCCTATTTGAACCAAAGGTTGAAAACACCCACAATAAAGACATTGGTAGTTTATCATCCATAAATGCAGAAATCTCAACTGGAAAGAGTGTGAATAAATATCTTTAATAAATGGCTGCCTACATTTAGTTCTCTAAGCATGTGCAGAGTATTTAATTAATTACTGTATTTTCAAAGTTGCTGAGCAACGATCACATGCTCTTAACTTCTGCATAAACCATTTAGACAAGGAATAAAAATGTAATCATCTTTTTTGTTTCTCAGAAAGTCTTGGTGGTTTTACATATGTTTCAAGTTTTTATAGAAACATTTAAAAATATGGCAATAAATACTGTTAACTGGTATGATTTGCCGTGTTATCTAAAACTTGCGTGTTGTTTTTACACTGTGCAAGAGTGAGAGAAACAGATCAAACAGCAGCAGGAAGCTCAGCTGTATCTTGCTTGAGGCTCTTGCCTAATTTGCATCTGCTCACTGATGGTTTTTTTTCAGAGCTTCACCTATTAATGTCCTCCAGATAGAGGCCAAGTTCCAGGGTTTAGTTTTTTTTTTAATGTATGCAGACCAGAGGAATCCCACCTGTTTAGACTTCATTGATTCAGACCCGCTCAGATGACTTACTGTTGTCATTGCAAGGAGGTCTGTGATTAAAATATTTCCTTAAAATTTTTCTTTTGTCTTGCTTCCATCCCAAATACTCAGTAATGAAGAAAAAATCATATGCCTTACTGGTGATTTTTTTGTCTCAATGGGAATAGAATGCCCACTCAGTAAGTACTTTCACATACAACAGATGTATATCTGTTTAGATAAATTTGTTGGGCTCAGGAGTTGACAATATCCATTACCAGTTTAGCAAGATTTACAAAGCAGAAAATGTAGCAGGACTGCTGTGTAAATCTGCAGCTAAATCTCTGGTGACAAGAACAACCCTGGGAAGAGCTATATTGTGATTTAATACAGAGTATCATCATTCCTGACTGGTTTATTTTCTAATTATTATTCATATATACATTATGTGACATTATTTTAAAAGGATACATCTATGGTCTAATACTCAGGAAATTTACACTTCACTATGCAGAAGGCAGTATTCTTCATAATGTCTGACTACTGGCAGATACTGAGGAGAGCATGGCATGGAGCACACACTGCACTGAAAACAGCATCACAGCCTCTGGAGGACTAAGGCTAGTAGCATTAGAAAGGAAAACTCCATCATTTAATGGCTACAGTGACTTCCTTCATGAATGATTCAACTGCATTTGTCCTTGATAGTATAAATTTTGGTGTGCATTCCCAGAAATCAATGCAAGGTAAGGACAAGTTATGTAAGTTATTAAAAAAAAAATGCAATTTTGAGATGGTTGGGAGTGGAAAGGAAATTCAGTAGAAAAGTTCAAAATTTACTTCAAAATAACACACCTTTCCTTGCTTCTGCTTGTTTTTCCCATACCGCTTTCCCTTCTCCTCACCCTCTCCCTTTTCCTTTTTCTTGCCCTTCTCTTTCACATCTATCTTTTACTTCCCCTTCCACTGTTTCCTTTTCTTTTTCTTAAAAGAACTTTCTATAGAATAAGTAAAAAGTTAGTGAGCTCTCAGGAAAGTGCATTTCCAAAATTTCTGAACTAAAAACGTAGACACAAATAAGAAAAAAGGAAGGAAAAGGAAATGGAAAAGAGAGATCAGCAGCAAATTAGTGATATTAGACATTAGAAACTTTGATATTGTCTTGCTTTGTCATGAGAAGAATTTGAGCACTTAAATTCACTTTTGGCATGCCTATAGGTTCATGAATTTCTAAGCAGGTACTATTTTCCCAGTTTTTCCTTTCTTCTCAGCATTTTTTGCTCACAAGTGGTTAACTAAGGGAGAAAAGCAACACTGGTACATATTTAATGTCTGCAAACTTACAGAAAAGCTTAATGTAATATTAAACATATATTAGCATCCATAGTCACTAATAATCCACAGAGAACATTACAGGATAAGCATCATCTTTTCAAGGTTACAGTCCATATCATAATTCTTAGCATAAAAAAATTGTGCTTGTAGGTCAGCCTCCCCTATCTTTTTCAACTCCTTCTATCTAGATTTGTCAATTAAGTTTTAAGATGACATTTAGGAATAGTCAGTCATTTGGAGTAGCACATCTGCCATATAAATACTCACAGGATGCTTGTACTTCTGCGAAGAGAAAATTTCAATTAGGTGGATTTGGAATTGCAGGAAGAGCTGTGGCTTATAGACATATTTTATGACATGTATGGGGTCCTTGTCCCCATATGCACCAGCAATTTAAAAAGCTGTGTAAATAGCAGTTAACTAGCAATTAAAAATTACAGAAGTTCAGTGTATTTTTCAATTATTTGATGAGTTCCCAGATTTCATGTGAGGTAAAACAAGCAGTCATTCAGCACAGCTGTGCAAGCTGAAGCTGGTTATTAGCATCCAAATGGCTATGATAGATCCATTTTACTTCTGAAATTCTTTTATTCAGCACTGCTCCAATGAGTATTTTATTGATTTATTTATTTATAACCACATAATTTAACTAATAATTGTAAATCTCCATTTTCTCTTCTAAACCTCAAGTACAGTAAGTTCCACGGCTAATCTTAGATAATTCTTCTCTCCTAGAGAATATAATTAGTATTCCTAGCATTATTCCTATTATTTAATCAATTTCTAAGCATTTCCAGAAAAGAGGAGAGTGAATGAAAATTCAAATTAATATCATGCCATAGATCACAGCAAAATTATATTGATATAGAGGAATATATTTGTACATCCCTGGCTAAAATTGGTTTCTTACTGTTTAGAAAAAGGGTAAGGATTACATGGCAGGAAAACGAAGGACATTTAACTTTCATTAATTTATTTTTGGTATTTTTTGAATCAGGATATAAAAGATATTACAAAAAGGAACAGAAATGTAACATGCCATTCTAAATGTCTCTAGATGCTAGGCAAACCAGTTACAAGATTACTGTGCTTAAACCAAGCTTTTTCGAGTGTCCATCACAAAACATTTTCAGCTACCATCACAAAATTCTTCATTTCAAATCTTGTTTCAGATTATTAGAGCTCTGCAACAAAATGTTAACTTTACTTCAAGAATCTTCCCAGCATTGTCTTTCCCTAGGAAAAAAAAACCCTGTAACCTAAGGTATGCTTTAAATCTGACTCTAGTTTTCTACTCCTCTGAAGGAGGACAACAGTAAATGAAGTAAATGGCAAGTACACTCATAACTATTAGTGGAGAAATGGGACCACTCATTACAATGTCAAGCAAAGAGATAGTGAAATGTGAAATTCAGTTCTCAATCTGCCCCACCAGTATACACAGTCCAAAGAGGCAAGACCACCATAAGACCAGGCAGCCTGGCTCACTCAGGCACATTCCTGCAATTGTGGTGCCAGAGATGGAAAGAGCAAAGGGGCAGGTACAGGTCTCACTACTCCCCACCAGCCTCACGCCCCATATCAATCACTTTTTTCAAGAAGAAGCAAGTGTCTTTCAACCATCTCTTGCACAGGCCAGCTCCAAAAATTCAGGACACAGAAAACATTTGTGCTGCTTGAAAAGAAATGTGTACCCTGATAATTGCTGGTTGTGACAGGAGGTTTCCAAAATAAAAACTAGTAATTGTCAGGGAGGTAGACAACAAATGACCTGAGATGTGAGTTGGATCAGATGTGAGAGTGGAAATGCTGTATTAGCCCTGTCCCATACAGAAGAACAGCATACAGCATAGGAGTTCTCATTATGACAGCCTGTGGAAAAAAATCACTCATCTAATGGAAAGCCCTGAATCCATAAGCCAAATGTAAGATTTCAAACAAGACTGTTAAACCCTACCCATACCATGTGTCCGGAGTGTGGATAAAGAGAAATTTTAAATCACCTCTGACATTGCAATGGCAGAACCCTCAAGCTTCTTGAGACAAGTAAGTATTTTGGTAACACCAGTATGTTATCTAAAGGCATAATATGCAGCAAACAGTGGCTAGGAATGAACTTTAAAAACTGTCAATTTGTGTTTTATACCCAAACATAGAGCTGAAAGTACACTTTCTCTCATTAAAGAAAAAAAATCACAGAATTTAATACATAACAAAATATGTGTTTGCATTAACCACAGTTGAACTACCTTCCCAATCTGGTCATCTGTCAAAAGCAAAATACCATGAAAACCATGATCAGTTAAAATGAAGTAGAAGCATTTTTTTAAAAATTCATAATTAAGAACAAGGAAAAGTAGCAACACAAAATTCACAGTAAACAGACTACAAAGGGATTTTTCCTTTTAGTAGAGGACCAGGTCCAAGATACTATAGTAGGAGAGAAATGTAAACATTTGTGAAACTGAAGGAAAACAAAGAATGTTCAGAACTGGTATGACTCAAACCACTGCAGGCACAGCTGGACACCAACAGACTCAGAACAAGAATCAGATAAGCCCAGAGACTTTGGGAAGCAAAAGCTGTGACAGGACAAATCCCCATACTGAGGCCAGGCAGGTAGTATCAGACAAAACAGAAGACGCATATGAGAAAGCACTGAATTCAAGGAGTGACTGGAAGATGAGATAAATGGATCCACATTGGAAACAGAAATTGAAGCAAGCACGGCAGTGATAAGAAAGTTCTGTATTTGGAAGAAGTGAAACTCTGTGTGGAAATTTCAAAGGAAGAAATGGACCAGTCAAAAGCAGTGAGGGAAAAACTTTACAAATGTGTGCAACCGAAAAGCCTCAAACCTCACCCTGTCAATAAAGCAGATAAGGCACAGCATTCTTGAGAATTCTTCAACAAACACCACTCGGCATCAGACTCTGAGAAAATAAGAAACAGACTGTAGTTAACTTAATGATAACATGAATCCAGGAAAAAATCAGAAGCACAGACTGCAAATGAACTGCTGAAAACAGAAAAGCAATAGACAGAAATGCACCAACAGCAGACACAGCAAAAAGCATTTTCTGTACCTCACTCATGCTGAAAAAGCTGTTCAGAGATGGGAAAAGAAATACCTCCAAATGGTACCAGCTTTGAATTACCAGAATATTCCAACAAGAACTTTGCAATTGCTGCAGCAACTGCAAATGTGGCTGCATCTTATAAAGCCTTTTGTGAGGCAAAACTAAACTACAAGGAAAAGCAGAAAAGGTAGATGCAAAGCTGAGAGAGGATACAGAGATCACAGGTAAGCCAGTTATTTACCCCAAGGGTACAGCAAAACTGTGGAACACAGTTGTCCCTTCACATCCTCAAGGATAATGACCTCAAAACAACATTTTACAGCCTTCCCCAAATCTCTTTTGGGAATATCAAATACTACAAAACCAGAAAATTACTGAAGTTAAACACTTTCATTATCATATTAATCAAATCCATTTCATAAGCACAAGGAATAGAAAACAATTGCAGGAAATTTTAAATTTTAAATTTGTACAACATAACAAAGGCCTGTGAGGAGAATCATCTCTCTGACTTCTCTCTGAAATTCTTTCACCCAACTTAAATGCCTTTACTTCCATCCAAGACAGTGAACGTGCAATATCAACTTTTTGCAAAAACTTTTCTTAGGCAGCTCAGAAGTAGTGACAGGAGGGGTCTAATGAGACCCTGCTCCCAGGTTTCCTAAGTCATTTGATTTTGATATTCTAGTTTGCATCCAGTTTGTCATGACAGTCATTCTCACCCTGCCAGCTGAGCTGGGTTTTTTTAGTGTGTAGTTACCTGCTTCATCACCAAAGGAAAAGAAAAACAAATCATATAAAATAGGCAAAGGTTGGCTATTGCATGTATTAAACTTCATGGCAAAACTCCGAATATTCAGCAGTTAACTGACTTTGATTCTTACAATATATATCAGAGGCTCCTAGTATTAGGGTAGACCTTAAAGACAAGTACAGATCACAGCACAGAGAAAACCACTGTGTGTACAATTTCACTATATCAAGATACATCTCATAGTGTACTTGTGCATTTTTGTAAAATAGAGAAAGAGACAAAAAGAACAGTGAATTATTTAGCTGAAATCTATTGATGACATTTGCTGACCACTGAAAATTTCCCTCCAGTCTCCGCATTTATTACCCTTTAATCAAATTCATTATCAAGGGGAAGTGGAAAATAAAAATTAATGTAAAATAACCTGATCCCATCTTTTCAGGAACATAGGTACCTATTTTGAGTTTGTCAAACTAATACTGTAGAAACATCTTCTCTACCTTTTCTAAGTATAATAACCACATGTATAATTTCTCTCTGGAATTCTCATCTATACATTATGAGGTACAATGAGTATTGCAGTGGCTTGGAACAGAAAAATAGTCAGTGAACCCTTTACAAGCAAAGAAGCACTCATATGGCCAACCTCTAAGTCAGGAAATTAAGCAAAGTATATAAAATCATTGGTCCTCAGGCAGCTGAATAACAACACACAAAGGATCAACATCCAACTCCTTCAAGGGTAAGACTATCAATCTGGCTTCTAACTCCCCCAGCATTCTCCTTTCTTTGAAGCATCTAACAGAAAACTGCTGGTCCTTGTTAGGTGATTTGCTGTTCTCCTCAAGCCTGACATCTGCATAGAAAACTTAAATAAGGACAACTCAGCTCACAGGGCCCACATAAATGGCCAGCAGCTGCCAGGGGTTCCCAGCAAGTACCAAAGAGGGACAGATTTGTAGCAATGCAGGACAATGACAAGTCTCCATACTGTGTTAGGAGCTTCCTCATCAGATGTTGCCTGCACCAAATTGCCATGCTCTGCAATACCACTGCATTGTACGTTGCTGCATTTTTCCTTCATGCAAGCATACCTGGGAGTATCTTCTGCCAAGTATTCAAAAATACTATAACACTTTGAGAGGCCATATATAAGAACATTTGTAATAAACATTATATCTAGTGCACATTAATAGAGGTGTAAGAAAATTCTATGTGGATTAAAGATCAGGATAACTTTTTCCTCACTCTGTATTTACTTGGTGCAGTAGGTATCCTGGTTAAATTATCCTTTCTGGTTTTCCTCTGACAAGAGTGTGAGCTTTTGTTTATGTGTGTGTATGAATTATGTTTATAATAAGTGTTTCCTTTCCTCACAAAATTGGAAAGCTGAACTAATATTCATTAGAAGGTAATAGGAACAAATAGCACAAAATATTTTGGAATGCTAGTTTAACACACAGCTGCATATATGCTGCAAGGTTTTGTCCCCGAGTGGTCCTTTGCTCTCAAGTTCCAAATTCTTTGAAATAGGAAAGTACAGTTCCACAAAAGCAGTAATATTCCCTTTGCCTATTGCCACAATGTGATTTGTGTGCGCCATTCTGTCAACATGGAGCCTGTTGAAAAAAATACAACACGGCAGACCTTGGTGGAAGCTCAGAAATGACTTTATCAAGGTAAAATGAGCAAATGTACTATAATCTCTGACTACATTTTTATTATTATTAAGTTGTGATTAATACCCACTTTTTTGAAGGCAATGAATTTTCCTAAGACTTTCTATATTATATAAATTAAGCTTCATCAGGGAACCCCTAGCTAATGTAAAGATGAAAAAAAGGGCAAAATAGATTTATTTTATAGTAGCAGACATACACACACATGCCAGTTTCATGACCCATTTTTATTTTCCTGAACATTTGAGATGCATCATAATACAAATAAAGTAATAGTGATAGCAGCCCAAGGCTTTTATTTTGAGGGAAAAAATCACACACCTAAATTTTACAAAACAGGTGCTATTTATAGTCTTTTCTTCCTTTATTCTAAGACACTGATGCTCAGGTTAAAATTTTTGCTGCAGAGCTGAAACATGCTGAACACATCAGAACACAAGATCTGAAACAAGAGAGCTTTGATTAGGCATAGCCATCAGTGTGGTTTTGGTGCATTATCAAGGAGAAACAAGCTATGAATGCCATCTGGTGGAGAAGGGCTTGCCAGGCCAAGCATCGACGATGCCTCACAAAAGCTTTAGGCTGGGTAACAAATATCTGAGACTGTATATCACAGCAATTTTTCCCAGCAGCTCTGTCAGGAGAAGCAAGAGTCAATGATTATTTTGAGGGAATTGGTCCATTGTATCAACCAATTCTTTTTCAGCACTTTTCTTCAAATTCAGTATTATGCAATAAAATTTCAGCATCTCTGCTTTTGTGCATTGGGAGTAGACTGAGTAATAAGGGAAAAGAAAATGCAACAAAATGTATTCTTTTGATTGTGGTTGGGATATGAAGATATGAATAACTCCTCTGTTTAAATCTGTTGACATAGGTCTGTCATCACACTGAGGTGAGAACCCTGAGGAGAACAAGCCTCTCTGCAGCAACTTATTAGAGCTGGTCCAGGATGCAATGAGTTCAGTGCTCTGTGAAAGCCACTTTAGGACTTGCTGCTTTCTTTTGGACTGGAATGAAGGGCACCATGCTGAAAATTTCTAGGAGTTATGAATTAGTTTTATCTAGCCAGCCAGAGTTCTTTCAAATTAGTAGAGAAATCAGGCTTTTGCAGAGAAAGACAAATTCAGATATGTCATGGGATGGGACAAACAGCCCTGTAGGATATTGACTACAGAGAGTAAGTGTCTGCTGTGTAAGTTGCTTAACTGATTTCTGCTATCTAGTTAGTACTTTAAAACAAATCCTACTCTACCAATCATTCTCTCAGAGAAATCAGCATGAATTTTGTGGAGCTGACTGTATGTCATATAGCATTCTTTGACTAGCCTAAAAGGTATTGTTAAGTATTCTTACTGGATATTAATTAATACTGGACTTTAATAATTTCATCTTTATAAAGCTACTCTGCTGTCTCAAAGAATGAGGACAAAGGACTCAGTAGCCAGTGCTCCTTGGGTCATCACAGTTAATGTAGGAATTTGAGGTCCCTGTTTACTCTTACTGCCTTGGTGATAGAACAGTAGATTTGGACATGGATCCATTCTCTAGTAGTAAATTCATATTCATTCAGTGAGAGGAATGAGACAAAATAAAGACACTTTGCTGAATTAAGAAAGATTCAGGCTTAGGTCTCATCTCTGAATTTGACAGTCCTGGGGCTTAGTGCTTCTGCTGTTTACAACCCAGAGCAGCTCCCTCTTCCTTTTCTGCATTTCATATCTCCCCACCCAATTACCTCGAGCTCCTCCCACCCTAAATCCAGTGTCAATCATACAAGTCTTTCCAACTAACTAAGATGATTCAGCAAAAAGTCATTGAAACCTTCCTCTTTCCCTTCATATAACAATGGAAAAAGGCTAACCAGGCCGAAGTAGCTAAGCTTTGGGGATTTCAGCACTGGTCCTATACAGGGATTTGAAAACAGGAATATAAAGGACTCTCTCGATCTGAGCACACAGTGAGAGATGAGAGGAAGGCGTGATCAGTACATTTCAGCTGTTTTCTGAAGAGCAGCAGTCTGAGTCTCCTCCTGATTTGCTGTGGTGATTGCTTCCCCAGCAGGAGGTCTCAAGAGCTGTATAAGATACAATGAAACCCCCAGACAGAGGTGAAAGTCAGCCTCCCTTGAATTAAAAGTGGGAAAATAGTGGGATAGTGGGTTATAACATCTCTACCACAAATGGAAAAAAAAAAAAAAAAAAAAAAAAAAAAAAAAGAAAAGAAAAAAAAAAGCTCCAAAGGACCAAGAAGAGAGATGAAAAATGAGAGGAGAGGTGAGATTATCTCTCTTGGGGATATAAAGCAATATATTAATCTTAGCTAAGCTAAGTCAGCACAGACAACTTCTTCAGCCTACAAATTAGCCTCAGGTTTGGCCTGATGTTGATGCAGCTCTGCTGCCATCCCAATCAGCTATCCAACATCTGCCTCTCATCTCCCATTTAGGTTAGTTTGAGCTTTCTGGTACAGATACTGTTAAGCAGCAAGACTGTCCTAAAATGTATCTACCCAAGGATAAAAGTAGCTTATTAAAGGTTTTTTTCAGATATACAGATTCACTGAAAGAAACCAGCTACGTTGCTTTACATTTATATTTAAGAGACCTACAAACAGAGAAGCTGCCTAAGGCTGATAGCAGATCAGAGCTAGGTCATGCAGAGGTAGATTTCATTTATTGTAAGAAGACACAGCAACCTTTGAATTTTATGGCATATGTATTTTAGCTAAGAAAAAGTATGAATCAAGAGTTCCAAATCTAGTACCTGAAGGTATTGTTTACTTACTTTTGGAAAACCATTTGGATTAAAGGGCTGTTATTTCCTTATGCTGCAATGAAAAAAATCTTCATGGATGATTTAGTAATTACACAGAAATAAAAAGAAAAGCTGTACACAATTTTTATATGATTGTCATTGTAGTAGAAGCAAAGAGCTCTGTGAGGTCTTCTCCTTTCATTATCAAAAATTGCATTAAGAATTTTAAAAATCATATGAGGCCAAGTGCTCACTATGTAATAATATATTCATTTAGAGCAGTTCTTTTTACAAGAGTCCACATTTTTATTATCTCTACAACTGAGTGAAAAACAGACATATTGTTGAAAGATAACTTTAAAATATTTTTATGTGAGCAATTCTTTTTCTTCTGCTTTACAAAATCCATCCTTTTTGACCTAGAAATACAGAAAAGACTTTCAAAATTTTACAGAGCTTTGTGACAACAAATGTGAAGAGACTCTTTATATCTTCTTATTGTGCATATGATTAAGTGGTTAGCATTCCCCACCAGCCACTACTTCTTAACTGATCTATAGTTTGTAAAAGAAGTCACAAAGTGTCTAGTTAACTATCATAACACTTTGAATCAATACATATGTTTGTGCACACATACTCATGCTTCAATTTTTGTGCCAGCTGCTTATTTTGCTATTGTCTGTTTAATGATTGTGACTCTCAGTTTAGATCTCTTAATTCCCTCCTCTGTAAAAGAGATGTGTAAACTTAAAGTATAAATTTTTCTTTCTCTGTCACAACCTTAACTAAGTCCTTTCCCAGTGAGATGCTTCTGTCAGCACGCCATGAACTTTTATCAGAAGATCGGCACAAAGTTTGCCTGTAAAACCTTGCAATGAGATATGGCTGGATTACAGCCTATGAGAAACCAAGGTATCTAAAAACTCCAAACTGCATAGGCTAGAGCAGAATATAAGTCTGAATTTACATGTGCTTACCTGAGGATGCTGCTGCTAATGATGCCATTTTCGTGGGTTTTTAGCCAGTCATGTGTTTTTCCTAACTTCATGCAAGTCATTAAAAGTAAGGCAAAAGCAATCAATACGAGCGTTTACTTATTCATTTCAATGTAAGTAATATTAAAAGATTCTTCATGAAGCAAGTTAGGTATCTGAACACCATAATCCAAAGGGCATCTAGTAGCAAGGAAATTATGGGCAGCCAGACTATATTAAATAGTCTTGAAGCTTCACTTCTTGTCCAAGTAATTCTCATTATTCTCTCTTCCCTGTCATTGCAGCATCTTTTGCTCTCTTTATGAATCTCTTACAAATGTAAAGTCTTTAAGAGTATATTAAGGTCTGTAAAAGACTAGAAATATTTTTAAAGTATGTCAAATTAATCCTTGTTTGTAAAAGAAAAAATTGTCTTTAAAAGCAGAAAAAAAAAAACTTGACTGAAGCATTTAACAGCAATAATAACATAACTTTTTATTTGTGGAATAATTTTAACAGAGAAGCAGCATAATTGAGACTGTGAAGAGTGTAAGGAAAGTATGTAAAAACCAAAATGGGTTATCTCCTGACTAACACAAATGAGAAAAAGCCAGGAGAGCCAAGTCAGAAGAGCCACTCCCACCAAGTCTCCCACACTAGCCACTCTTATGAAAGTCTGTGGGCTAATCATCCTTAAAGTAGTTGCTACAAGAATCCCTAGAATAAGGTAGTATCTGATCTTGAATAAAATGTTGCAAAATATTGCCTGAGGAACAAGAAACAACTGGGGTTTTGTTTGTGTGTTGCCTTGCGTGACAGCTAACATTCACTCCCAAATGCATCATTAACAGAAGTTTGCTAATGGCAAAAAGACATCTTCATTGTAAGAGCAGCACTAATTTTTAAAATGGTAAGATGAAGGCTTGGTCTTGCTTGTCTATATTAGGTTATACTTGTCCCTGACTGTGGAAAACAAGTGGGGGGTATCACAGAGAAGACAGATCTCATCAAATGGTGATTGCTCTGAGAGACACTTAAGGTATTCCAGAGCAATACACATCTAGCCCTTGAAAGACAGCATCCTTTCCAACACCACTTTGCAGCCACAGTACCACACTCCCACAGCTAAAACAGAGGCCAGATGATTAAGATGTTCATTGACTAATGAGAAAACCATTAGGAAATTAGTAGAGAAGTAAAAGAATAAATTATCTTGGCAATATAAGAATTATATAATAATGCAGCCTATTATGCTTGACTATAAAGCTATTAATTACAGCTTTTAAGTCTAATGAATCACATACATGAGCACTACTCAATCCTGATAGTATAGAAAGTTCTGATAGTATGGAAACACAAATCTAATTCCTTCTGCAACTCTGGACAGCATGTCTGTGGAGCAGAATGACCCTTCAGCATTGTGATGAGCCTAGGCATGCAAGCCAGCAATACTGCTGTCTGTTGGCATCCAAACTCATGTTGAGCAAAGATCTATTTCTTACTCTTTTTTCCCATGTATAGTTGTAAAACTTATTCCCTATTCTTTTTGAGTTCAGACTCACATTTTTGCCATACTTCCATATTTGGTCTTCCTCCAAGTTCTTCCCAACAGCATATTCCTATCTGTCCTTTCTTTACTTCTTCCAGATTTGCTACAGTACCAAAAGCTGTTGTTTCTAGCATCTTTTCCCAGACAACGTTGGCCTCATGGACAGGATTACTTCAGTATGAGTGGATTTGTGGTCAAAGTTCTCCCATCCCAGATCCAAATATTGTTTGTCTTGATGAGTTATTGAACAAATATTTTAGCTTTAGTTTTAGCCCTGCCTAGCTCCAACTTAGAATGAGCAAGTTCTCACCATACACACCAAGTGTTTACATATCAGGACAGCAGAGTTACTTGGTTTTCTCACTTCCTTGCCTTGGGCACACTTCTGCACTGGTCCTTGGGAGGACCTTGACTGCTGTAACCCCCCAGCCTTTAAAAGAAGCAAAAATCTTAGCATATTTCAGTCACTGCTAGCAAGAAAAAAGTTCACCTATGCACCTAACTCACATCTTAATTGCCCTCTTCTCCAAAGAAACTCAGGGGCTTTTCAGAGAGTGAAGGTGATCTTGAAAGACTGAAGATATTGTTTTCATTTTGAAGCCTGTTCACATGACAGGATCTTTCTCTTTTCTCTCAAAAGAGGCCACCAAATCAGTCTTTCTTCCACCACATATTTTAATTTTTACCTGCACCAGTAGCTCACCATTGAATTCTTTATAGGCTTCCTTTACTGTAAAGTTGGATGGTCCAATTTAGCTTTGTTTGGTTGAGGCTTTTATTTTCTGTTGAACTTATATTTTTAAGCATACAGGCTTCCTTTTTTAAGAGTATAAAATGCTCATTTCCCTAAGCCATCAGTAAATAACACTGCATTTCTCCATGGTCTGGTTTGCACAGATTGAGTTTTGTAGCTCAAAACTCCCTTATGCCTAAACAATCCCTGAATTTCACATAACGGGCTATTAAAATTATCACATAATTGTATAGAAGGGAAAAATTTATTTTTTTAAAGAAAACAAGCATCATTTGGCACTGTTTTTCTTTAAATTCAAGAGAACATCTTGGTGGACAGAACAAAAAAGTATAATTAAAGCAGTCTCTTTTCTTGTGCAAACTTGGTTTCGGCCTGGAACAAATATTCATCTTGGAAATATGCATTATGTATTAGATATTCTAACACACAACATTTCTTCTTTTGTCCTAAGTAATTGCATCACACATGTAATCTCTGGCAAAAATTTCTGGTTTGTGTGTTTTTTCAACTCTGCTATAAAAGTAAGATATCCCACAGGTTTTGTGTTGCAGAAATAAGTTATCTGCCCTTCTCCCCAAAATCCTGAATAACACAGAAGGAATTAATCTTGCTTTTCCAGAGAAGGCCTTTGTGGTCAAACTGTGAAGTGCACCATATCTGCATTCCACTGCCCATCTTTGCTCAGGCAGGAGATGTTGCTGGTGGCACTGGCTGTACCTAAACAAGAGGATGCAGGTTCCCCAGAGCCCAAATCCACAAGCATGCATCACCTGTGTCCAAGATATGAGGTGGAAGCATTTCACTTCTGTATACTATTGGTTTCTATGGAACAGATACAGAGGCTGCATGGGAGCCTGCATATCTTTAGCAAGTCTCTGAATCACTGGCAAAACTAAACCTGAAGGCACATACAGTAAAAATTAGTACAAACTCTGAGTTTCTGGTGGTTGTATATCAATTAGGATCATGTTAGCATGACAGGTCAGCCAGGGCTTTGAGATCAATCTAGCAAAATTACCCATCACAGGCTACTTCCCCCACGATACAGAAGGCTTTCCAGTTCAGCCAGATTCTGTTAAATTACTATTTAGGAAAATTCACCTTCTGAGGAAAATCAAAATCATTAGATGAGACAGTAGAAATTAAAAAATGATCACACAGAATTCTTCTTCCAGCATTATCTTTGTGAGCAGATCGTAGCTTCTTCAGTAGATTTATTGCAGGTTTGAGCTGGATCTCAATGGTCACTTTACTCCAGTGCCTGGGATGTCCCTAGTTTTCCTGGCTGAGACCTCAATGGCCTTTAATCCTCTTCTAATCTTCAGTAATCTATGACCACCAGAAATTCAGCTTTTCTGGACAGGTTCAATTTTTTTCCTCTTGGGGGTGAGGTGTCCTTGGTAGGAAGGGAATGACTTGCAAAAGAGTTCCTCTTTATTCAGTTGCGTATACTAACTAAGTCCACAGCAGTCAAGAAGAAGACTTGACATAGCACTGTTCAGACAGGACCCCATTTCAGGAACATTACTCTGTATGTATGCATTGCACTCTGTCATTTCCAAAAGGACTTCCTGTACGATCCAAAAATAAAAACCGTGGTGAAGATTAGGCTCAGAGTGAAAAAAAACCACAGCTAAATTCAGTTATTTAATTTATGGAGACCTCTACATTAAGCCAGCAATTTCAGTGGTCTGCCCCTCATAAATATGAGTGTGTTCCACAAGGAATTCTTCCATCATCCAGGGACAGCACTGTAACACAGCCTAATCTGCACTAACAATTCCCTTTTCCTAGCCAGTTCAGAATCACAGGGTCACAGAATGACTAAGGAAACAGAAAGTTTGTTCCCTGGAGTAACATTTCCATGCAGTAAAAGGAAAAGCCTTCATAAAGATTTACCTTCTTTTATGTACTCTGGAGGCATAATCCATTTCTAATTACCCCAAGATTTAAGCTTACTCAAAGCCAGAGATTAGGAAAAATAAATATTTAGCTTCTGGCCTAATGCAATTAAGATATGAAAGGCACACAGGTGCAAAATCAATTGAAGAAAACCTATTTCACAGATTTATTAGAGTTGAGTCACCATCTCTGGAGGTATTTAAAAGGCATGCAAATATGGCACCTAGGAACATGCTTCAGTGGTGGACTTGGTAGTGTTCCAGAAAGGATTTTTTGAGGAATACATCTGGTGCAGGTAGCTTAGTCTGCAAGCTATAGCAGCCACTGCGTGCAAGTCTGAGACAAGAGAACATGAACCACCAGCCCTTTTCGTAACAAAGGGCATGAAGACCAGGATCACTGGCCAGGGATTGGACAGGTGAAGACAGAGCAGGAGCTGAAGACTCAGGGAGAAGAGGAAGACTTGAGCTTGCTTAGACTGTGAGGGTATAAAAGCCCAGGGGTTTCTTTGTTGGGGGTCCCTCCTTGAGGACCCAGGTTGAGCTGTTTCTATGTTACTGCACCCTGAATAAACTGCTTTATGGAGCAAGATATTCAAGAAAGGAGTATTCAAAAGGAAACCTGGTGTCAAACCAGTAAGGTAACCTTGTCTGACCATGTGATCGTGAGAGGTGTAGGGAGTCAAGCACGGACCCTTTGGCTCCCTTGAGCTACCCACTGCAAAGGGGCTTTGGTCCTAGCAGCTAAAATCTCTGGTAGTAGAACTGGGACTGCCAAGAGTCTCCAGGATGGCCAGAACGCAATTTCTTTAACAAGCTGAGCTCAATTATCTTAATGGCCTTTTCCAAGCTAAACTATTCCATTCTATTATTCTAGATATTGAGAAGGCTTCCAGATAAGGGGCAGGAAGAGCCTGACTCATGTATTAAAAGTAAGAATAGAGAAGAGGGCTATCCCTCTTGCAAACATTGAAGTGAAAGAGAATTTGCTAAGCTTTTCTCAGACTTGTCACCAAAGAAAGTCATTCTCTGAAAAGCAACACATTTAGAATTTTAGAGTTTATGAGGTTTGGTTTTTGGGGGCTGGGGGGCATTGTTGTTTTGTAGTTTGGAATTTTTTCCCCTGACATAAGAATACATATATGACTGAGAAGGCAAGGAGACAAATGGATAATACCAGGAATTCCGTACACAGGAATAGCTCTATTTACTCTATTTTTGGAGAAGATACCTGAGTCTACAGCAGCTACGAAGAGCACATTTTCAACTTTCTTGTGCTCTTATTTATGCTCTGAGTTTTACTAATTTATTGGTCCTCAATGTGGAAGCAAAGAACAGATATGAAGGGACAGTATAGCCCCAGGGCACCATGGAGAACTACAGACAGATGGAGACATAACTTCTCAAGTTTTATCCTAACACCTGCTCAGCTTTCCAGCAGAGTTGGAATAATTGGCCAGTCAGGAATATAAGAGAACTGACATTACAATGAACAAAAAGCCAGCACTGTTCTTCCATCCCTAAAGCTGCCTATAAAATATTATTCTAATTAAAATATTTTCTATACCCATCCTAACACATTGCAACAGACATGAAAAGAAAGTGATGTTAGATAACACAAAGACAAAATACCACAATCACCAGCTGTAATAACACCTGTAATGGCACCATTTTGAAGAAGAACAATTGTATAGAAAGACATTATATTTCCCTCTAATGTTGGCTTTCCTCTTCAGACAATATATACCTTCTGCATGTTAAGTATGAATAGAGAAGCTATTGAGAAACATAAAGGTAGGTGACATGAATTGTTAATATCCAGTTTTGTTCATCTGCCAGGAAAAAAATAATCTCTAAAAGTTTGAGAGAAAACCCTGGGTGCTATAATGGCTTTTCTGGCACATACTTTTGGGATTTATTCCTTTGCTTTTTTATGAAGTCTGTGAAAGTGAAAGAATAGGGTTCCTTACATACTTATTAAGTTTTTTCAACAACAGTATAATTTCCAGAGGGAGACTAAGCTGATTAAAGACAAATATATTTGGTTACTGCCAACCCAACCTAAAAAAAACAAGGGGGCAACTGGCATGCACAAAAGTTCCTCCTGAATATGAGGAAGAATTTTTTTACTTGCACGTGACCTGGAAGCAGGACAGGTTACCCAGAGAGGCTGCAGACTCTCCATCACTGGAAATATTCAAAAACCATCTGTATGCAATCCTGTGCCATGTGCTCTAGGATCAGGGAGTTTGGACCAGATGACCTGCTGTGGTCCCTTCCAACCTGACCCATTCCCTCATGCTGTGACAGTGTTCCCCAATGCCATAGAAAACACTTTAATTGCACTCTTTTAATACATCTAACACCCCAGTTTTAGAATGGTTTCTCAGTCAGAAAAAAAATTCCAGTGTTTGCTAAGAGTTTTAAAGCACACATTGTAAATAGAATTTTTGAAATAATAGAAAAGTTACAAAGGCAGATGATAATATAAAAGTTTGAAGACAAGCATTTGTGTTCTAATCACAGTTAATGATCAAAACAGGATTGAATTCACAGGTGTGACATATAAACGAGAGCTCAGCTTCTGAAAGAGCAGATGGTGTGCTAGAAATGTGGCCATACTATGATACAAACTAAAAAAGTAGCTCAGTGGATCTAGTCTAGTGGACCCAAATATTCTGATCTCTTCAGGCTTTTTACTTGCTTTTCTTCTGGGAAAAACACAAAGTCATGGACTGGATGATACTTAAATTTTCAGATCCTCTCTAGTACAATTGTTTTGGAAACAACAAAACTTTCCCTAGGAAAAAAAATGAAGTTTATTTAAGCAATACTTTAATAGAAATACAAATTTTGACTAAAATATCTGTGAGGACAAAATTTATGAGAAAAAGTGAGCCATTTCCTTTCTACATGAGATGAATCAAGAGAAAGCAAGAGAAGGGAATAGAACCTGCGTGTCCTTTGCTACAGGAGAGCATTCCAGTCTCTTAAACTTTAAAATTCTTTGGTTAAACATCAACAAAGCTTCAGTATGGGGGGAAAAAAAAAAGGTATCTCAGAAGATTTTGATGTTTTCCAGTGAAAAATTGGGGGATAGTGTCTGTGGAATGCACAGACAAATCTGGTTGCGTGGAGTTCTCTCCTCCACTCTGAAAGGATAAAATTACCAAGCATAAACCCAAAAATTACTCCCATTCACTATGTTCTAATCTTCCTGTCCCGTGTTTCCTGATTTCCTGTGTCCCAATTTTCTGTCACTTCTTCTACTCTGTCCACTACTTTCCCTTGCCAGAGGAGCAGGGAGAGTTTAACAATATTTTGTGTCTCCCATGCTTTCTTAGAAATAAAAAAACTCACCTGATCTCTCAGTCCCCTCCTGGGCTAGATTCATCATTATGGGAGAGAGCAGAAAGGTGAAATTTTAGCATTGGCTTTCAGTCTTTCTATCTCTTAACACAATCCATAAATAATGGATAGATTAATTAATATTGGGGAAAGATTCAGATAGTGCAGTGATAAATGCTTGCAGAAAATCTCATTCATTAGGATGCATTCAGAGCCATTAATCCAACTTTGGAGAGCAAAGTCTACCCTGAAAGACAAACAGGAAACAGAACACATTTCCACTGGACTAAGACAAGGAGACAAAAAAAAAAAAAGGTCTTTTCATCCCTTAAGCTTGCCTCAAAAGAAATTAGGTCAAGCATTAAGAATTATTGTATTATTAATTTATTTTTAATACATTTGGTACAAAAATAGTAACCATATCACCATCAGAATTGTGATGGTTAAAAAAAATGGAGTGAAGTGTGCTTCCAGTAGAATATTTTGAACAATTTGCCATTAGGTGATAGTGTACCATTTTATTTATTGGATAGAATGCTAATTAGATTCATTGTACTTAAGGTCTAAGGATAACATAATTCATTGTGGGGATGCATAAAATATATAAAATACAATTGAAAGATTTATTATGACATTTTCTCAGCTGCTGATTTTACAGTGAAATTTCTGAAACACCTTAGGAATTTGGGGAGAAAGCTGTCACTTTTGAAATATATGGTCAAGATGCAACTATGAGGCAAAGATTAACCACCTATAGAAGCTATAAATCAGCACATGGATATACATTTCTGAAGAAGGAACAGTCTGGGCATAATTAATGATCAAGCTGGTATAATGCCAGAAATTATTACAGGTCTAGATTTAGAATGTGTGAGCTTTGTATTCTTCTGTATTCCTCTATGCTTCTTCTAGATCCATTTTTTTAAGTATAAAAAATGTCTATTACAGATTATATAATAGAAATTATTATACAATTATATAAACATATTTATTTGTGCTATTAGAGTGTTTATATGACCAGTTACTGAAGCGTAGATTGTAAAAAAAAAATTATGCTTAAAGATACAACTTTAAAACATCAACAGACAAGGAAATTTCTGAATAAACTCAGTCTTACATTATAGAGCTATAGCACACTCTCAGTTTTATCTAAGGTGGCAAAGTTATATGAGTTCAACATCAGAGAGGGGTTATTTTGAGTACTCTATTGAGACAGATGATCTTTGCCATATCAACATGGAAAGAGACCTGCTTAAACAGGCATACAACTGGATAATGAACAGTCTCCATTTTCATGGCCACTCTCACAGTGATACTTGAAAAGTTAGAGAAATAACAATGTAATAACTCTACCTGACTATGTATGGCTTAGTGAAACAGAAATGCATTGCGATATGAGTTGTTACAGAAGGATTTCTCTTGTATGGGCTTTCCTCAGAAACCATAATTTACTATCAATACACAGTAGCTCACAGAGTACAGACAGGTAATTCTAAAATCCTTCTTAAAAAGGTAAGGATTTGGGAGTGTTAGTGGAAATGGTGATTCCAAGCTAATCTTTTAGTTTTTTCCAAGGCAAAACCACAGGAAAAATAAAAGCCTTAGAAAAAAACTGCTTTCCAAATCTATGTAGTGTCATAGATCTCCTTCAAAATAAACTGTGAGATAGTTTACTGCCAAAAGTTTCTTCCTTTCCTAAAAAGCAGATTTCTAACCACTGAAACATAAGAACCTGGGAGTGAGAAAAAGTCCTAGCTGACTACAGGAGAAACATTCTGGGAATCATAGAAATATGATAATGCAAATACAGGAGAAGGTCCCAACAATTCTCTGTCTGCACCCCATGCAAGGAAACTGAGCCTTAGCTGCCCTTCTGCTGATTCATAGAGATACATATTGGGTGTGTGCATCCTGCCAGCAGATTGGTGAGAGACTCCTGATTTTATAATTTGTGGGCCGGTTTGTGGATTGAAATTTGGCCGGTGAATGAGTCTAGAGAAAATTGAAGAGCTTCATTCTCCAAAAGTAGACGTTCCAGCGTGGCCTTGGTGAGGTAGCCCGACCTCAATTGAATTGGGATGTATATGCATGTGAAATCAATGCCGGCCAACTCCCGGATTCGAAGGCGAGCCTTCCAAATCAACTCTGCCACCAACTCTTGTGGCCGTGTCATCCTCTTGGACCAATGGTAGCTGAGGAACACCCACTCTATGATCAAGAGGGGGTCCTTCAAGCTTTGGTCCTTTCCCCTTCAGGCTGAGGAATCCCACTGAGAGATCAACCCATACGGGTGCGGCAACTTCCCCAGAATAATAAAATCTAATGGTAAGTCTTGATGACACCTGTGAGCCTGTCTCTCTGTTAGGATATTCTGTACCTTTTCCAGTGCTATGCGTGCCTCCGGGGTCAGGGTCCTTGGAGAACTAAGCTCCTCTCCCCCCTTCAACAAGTTGAAGAGGGGAGCTAGATGTTCGGTAGAATACCTAGCCAAGGTCTCACCCAGTTTAACGACCCACACAGCTGGTGGACATCCACTAAGGTTTTGATTTGAGGGTTAATCACCAATCGTTGAGGAGCAATGGTCCTCTTAGTAATTTCAAGGCCAAGGTACTTCCAGGGTGGCATCCGTTGAATTCTTTCTTCTCGGAGCTCGAACCCTGCAACAGTAAATGCATCTGTAGTTAGGGAGAGTGCGTGGACAAGTAAGGTGTTGTTGGGAGCCCAAACAAGGATGTCGTCTATATAATGGAGGATGATAGCCTCCTTTGCTGCCTTCCGGACAGCAAGGAAGAGACGTATTGCTGACAGATCACAGGGCTGCTCTTCATGCCTTGTGGAAGGACCTGCCAGTGATACCTCCTCCTTGGGGCTTCCCAATTGATGGTCGGAATCAAGAAAGCAAAACGCGGGGCATCGTCTGGGTGTAGGGGAATTTGAAAGAAACAATCCTTAATATCTAACACTGCCAATTCCCAATTTTGGGGGAGCATTGTTGGGGAGGGCATCTCTCGTTGAAGAGACCCCATATCTTCCAATATATTATTAATTTGGCGGAGGTCGTGGAGGAGTTGCCATTGATCCTGATTTGGCTTCCGAATGACGAACACTGGGGAGTTCCATGGTGAAGTGGACTCCACGATGTGTCCTTTTTTAAGTTGCTCCTCTACGAGCTCCATGAGCACCTTAAGCTTCTGCTTATTCAGCCGCCACTGCTCTACCCAAATAGCTGAATCAGATTTCCAAGCCAATTTGTGAGTAGGGCACTCTTGAGTGACCTCACTACAAAAAACCTGGGGAGCTTTGGGTAGGTGAATTTTGGCTTCCCATTGGGATAAAACATCTCTTCCCCACAGGGGTACCGCATAGTCTAAAACAAATGGGCGTATGGATACCAATTGCCCATCCAGCCCCTTAATTTGCACAACGCTCTTTGACTGTCTGGCCAATTGCATGCCTCCTGTACCCTGGACACAACCAGATGCGTTTTGCAGTTCCCAATGTGACGGCCACTCCCAAGAAGGAATGATCGTCACAACTGCCCCCGTGTCCAACATTCCGTCCACTTTGGTCATTTGGCCATCATAGCTCATTTGGCAGGTGAGTGTGGTTTTTCTCGTCCCAAAGCTTGAGACCAGTTGACGCAAAATGATGGAAGTTGGTTATGTAAAGGAAGCGGTCTCTCACACTGCCAAAATTTGGATAAATCAACCAGGATGGCCTGGGCAATTATTTGTCCCCTCAGGAGGAAAACTGGTGGATGGATACAATAGAACCCTACTGCAAAGCTATCTGTTTTTGAAGGCAGCAACCCCGGAATTATGGTAATTTCCGGGGGTGGGAACTTTGTGTTCCCCACTACAACACACTTACTTGTGACCCGAAACCAGGTACCTGTGTCTTGAACCTTCACCGTTGCGAGACAACACTGGCCGTCCTGGATGTTGAGGGGCTCTGCCAGTTGCAACCTGAAAGGTGGAATCGCGGAGGAGGTGGTTAAAATTGGAAGAGTTTCCATAGGATGACAAGTCACGTCCGGTGAGTGTGTAGAATCAGGTAAAGGGCGGTTATAGTAGGGTCCCCTCCCCAGTTCCCCTCTCTTGGATGTTATTGATCCCGCCTTATTCGTGTCCGAGCGCAGGGAGGGGCTGCGCTTAGTATCTAGTTTTTTTGATTCAATCCCTCCTGTGAGGATGCCCACTTTTTCCGGTACTCATGAAAAGAGTCTTGGAGGCGCAGTCAGGCATCCAATGTTCAGGGCTCCCACAAAGATGACACTGACCACCCGAGGGTGGTCTTCTCCCCATGGTGGGCGTGCGCTGGTGTGAAGAGTGGTTCGTGGTCATCACATCGTTGAACTGATATTCGCATTCTGCAAATGAGACTTGTCGCATTAGTAACTTGGTGTTGGAGTCTTCCTTGGGAACCAGAGGGGCCTTTTGTTGACATACTTCTATCATTTGTTGGATGGTGGGGCCAGAGGCAGGCTGAGTATGGCTGCCTTACACACAGTATTAGCATTGGCAGAAGCCATCTTGAGCAGTACCTCTAATCTCGCTCCCTCAGTGTGCACCTGTAATTCTATTGAGCAACGTAGTCTCTCTACAAAAACAATAAACAGTTCCCCCAAACCTTGGTAAATTTTTGAGAAAGATGGCATTTGAGAGGTCGATCGCAAGGCTAGGAAAGCCTGTTCCACTGCTCTTACACTCTCCTTGAGTGCCTGACAGGGGATCACCCTAGCTTGGGTGGCCCTGTCGGCCCAATCCCCCAGACTGCTTAAGTGGTCGGTGCTTATTGCTTATCATTTCACCTGAAGGAGTTGTGCCAGTTTGGGTATTCTCCCAGAGTTGTGGGAGAGTATCCCATATGCCCTTTTTCCATGCCTCCCCCCAAACTAGAAATTCTGTTGGATTGAGGAGGCATGAAAAAAGCTTCTGCAAATTGGCGAGTACTACATCGGTTTCTAATAAAGAGGTCCGAAGGAGTTTTGCCCGGAAATACTTGCTTTCTTGGGAAAACTCCTTCTGTGCCTTGCACAACTCCTTGATGATGCTATGAGAAAATGGCGACCACTGCGCTCTGGTTGGTCCCCCCACCTCCCCATGGTATGTGACCAGAGCTGCAGTGATGATAGGAGCAGCCCCGGCGTCTCGGTTCCCCGACTCCCCTTCCTCAGAGTTCAGGGCGTAGGAACCAGATGGGGAAGCGTGGGAACCGGAACCCTGGGGGGAGGGATCAATCATGGGAATCTGGGCGGGGTTGGGTGACAACAAAGACTCCGCCTTGGAGGTGTGACTGGGAGGAGGGACCTGAGGAGAGGGTGGAGAGGTGGGCAGGATCAAGGGCGGGGTAATGGGTGGAGGGTTGGTATAAGAAGGGGTGGGGTTTGGGTAAGAACTAGGGGTGGAGAAAGGGTTGGTGGGAAGAAAAGGATTATGGGTAGAAGACAGGGCTGTGGCAGGAAAGGCCATGCAGCCACCACCATTTTGGGCTCCATGGGAGCCATTTTCTAAGTTGCAGCTCTCTGGGACTGCGAAGCAAACTTGGGTTCTAGCAACCGGGGATTTTGGGGTTGAGGGAAGATGGGGAAAGGAAGGATCTCCAAGAGACTGGCCGGGTCTCTTGAAGCGGGGGGGACTGGAGACTTTGAGGGGAACCCGAGAGATGTAATGGGCTCGGCACGGTCTCGGCGCAGGATGTTCCCCTCAAGATCCCTTGTTTCTGGGGGAAAACCGGGGTGGATTGGGAATCAGAGACACGAGGACAGGGCGAGTGTGCAACTGGGGGTGGTTGTTCTTGCATTTTCTTTTGTTGTTTCAAGGCATTTAGAATTTGGAAGCTCCAATGCGTGAATTTGATTGCTTTCGATCCCCCTTCTTTGCCTAATTCAACTAATTTGGCGCCTACTTGATCCCAAAAGCCTATGTTTTGGACTAATTCTGGGCAGATCTCAGGAAAATGTGTGAACAACCATAAAACAAGTGCTTTTAACTCCCTCTTCTTAACTTTGACTTCCCTCCCACCAAGGATTCCCACAACTTGGAGGTAAATTCTTTTCTGCTGGGACGAAAGCTTGGCAGCCATCGTACCCAGCAATCCACCCCTTGACTAAAAATAAATAGAAACATAAACCAAAATCTCCTAGGTACCAGCCCCAACCCCACCAGGTCCTGGACAAAACCAGCGGACCCGACCGGGCGAAACCGGGGGTTGAGAGAGGGGGACCACCCGAAGTTGGGGTACTGGGGGTACTCATCACTCCGACCGGCACCAGCAGGAGAAAAAGCCAAGGGGTGGTCCTTTCCCTGGATCCACTCTGGGGTGCGAGGAGGTAGGGATCCAATCCCCAGCCGGAACACCACCCTAAAACAGGTCTGCTCACGGCTCAGGGTAGTGAGGCATCCATGGAGCGAATGCTGGATCCAAAGCATTCGGATCCAGCATTCACAAAACATAATTAATATTTATTTATTCACAAAACATAATTAATTTTAAATTTTAGCAAATTTTGAGTATTTGTGAAGTGTTTATTTTAAAGGAGATAAATGACCAGGTATCATCTAGCAATTGCATCCCTCCCTGCCTCCCCGCAAAGTTCACTTTAAAGTGAGAGGTTAGATAGATCCCATTCCTTATTTTAGTTCTTGTTCCTCTTACGTTCTTGGCAGAGGAATAGAAATCAGCATATTTGGAGGAGCAGCTGCAAGATGCTGCTGTGGGAAATATCTGCTTAATTTGTTGCGGCAAGCAGATTCCATTATTTGATTAAAAATAAAGTGGTTATTCTTCATCCTCATGATTGACTGTTCTCTATAGACATCCTTTTGGCCCAGCTTGGTAAAACAGAGAGGAAGCTGAAAGTACTATCATAGTGGAAACAAGTGTGGGAAACATTTACAAATGCTGGTCCTGTATTTGGGGAGGTTTGGGGGTATTTGTTTGTTTGTTTGTGTAGAGTATCTTAGCTTTTCTTATGGCACAGTTAGGTCACTGAATCTGCTTAAACTTATATTCTTGAATCGTAAAGACTTATGGAAAAGGCTGTACGGGATGAAGCAGAAGGTGGTTTGGGGTGGAGCTGGTGCTTTAATCTGGGCATTTCTCAGACAGAGCATCTTAGCAGGTGGAGGGGATGATACCTTCACTTCTTAGTGATCAATCACACTCCAGGCAGCCAGCACCAAGTCAGAACTGATGATATCCCTCCATATCATATTGTTCTCTCCATCTGCAGCAAAATAGAACTCAGTTTTAAATTTCCCTTTATCTTTTCATCCATCAGAAGACAAAAATGGGAGCTCAGGAAGAAGCATAGGTCCAAGTAATTTTTACAGCTGAGCAGACATCAATACTTAGAGACCTACTCATGGTTTACAAACACTGTACAGTAGGGCATCTCAAACAGGATTGGCTAAGGATCAAAACAGGTTATAAGACATAATTAGCCAGAAAAACCAATGTGTCTGGCAATATGGAATTACTCATAACATTGATCATTTTCAACACCAAGGGGGTACATAGGTCAGCTTTGGAAATAGAGACAGAAACAAAGTCTCAGGAAGCAGCGTGTGTAAACAGCCTCCTCTTGCCACATCACGTGCACTTGCTGGACAGTAATTCTGGCTACAAGTGCATGTCCATACACATGGCATTTTGTTGCATTGGCTTTGGAAACCTTCCTGCATCATCTCTCCCTCATCCTGGCAAAACCCAGGCAGCCTTCACAAAAGCCAGCCCAGGCACTGGTGCCCAGCCTACATACATAGGCAGGATGAAGAGTACAGACAAGAATGTGTAACATCAGCATTCATGCCACAGACCTACTGCTTTGAGAAAATCTCCCTTTGTAGTTCTGTTTACACAGTAGCTAATGACAATAAATATGCAGTCTGATACCACAATAGTATACTACTAAACCCACACAACTGAGCAAAAGTGTACACCTTCTCAAAGCGGTGAGCTTCTCAAGACTTGTGGTTAACCAGAGGTATATGCACTGGTGGAACATCACACTGCGCGTACTCCTGTCTCTTCCGTTTCTTCTACTCTTTTTGAGCTTTTAGACATCATTTTGTTCTTGAATAGCAGCATAATAATAGCACAGATACTTTACAGTAGGACTCCTACAATGTGATGCCTTCTTTGGACCTGAAGATCACACACTATCAGTCTCCCCCTGCTTGGCGGTGTCTTCCTATAGTGAGGTCTACAGACTAATGCCAAAAGCCATAGTGAGACTAGACTTATTTTAAATGCCAGTAATCACTGAATAAATTGTAGTTTAATGTCTTTATGTCTTTTCTTTAAGGGTTGTAGCACTGATTGACTAAGAGAAGATAGTCTATAATGGTAAAAGTAGCTATTGTAACTGAAGCAACAGCATATTTTATTGAAGCAGATGTTCTGCGAATGAGCAGGGAATAAGGAGAGCAGTCTTTTTTTGATGTTGTTTAAAGGGCAAGAGTGATGCCAATCATAATTACCATCTGCTATAGTACATAAAGTATCCATATGGTCTTTAGATGGCCCCAAAATTGATTTGAACTGCCATATTGAGATTTCTCATTTGAGGACACGACAGCTCTATATACCCTTATTAGCTCCTGACTGACAAGAGTCTTCGGAGCAGTTAAGAAAAGTGTTTCAAAATCCTGGCTCAAGTAGTCACAGATTAAATTTAGAGCAGACCAACCTTTGTCATTCTTTCTTGGATCTTCTGCCATGATAACATTTACCATCTGAAGCCTAAGCATGCCAGGCAGCTGTTCAAAAACATAAACCAAATCTACAAATCCTCACTGCTATACTCTGCAGGGCTTGCAATGTTTCTCATTGTTCTAAAAATGTCATGTTAGAGCCCACACTTTTCTGGGCATTGGCTCAGAAACCAACTCTGTAGTTAACCTTCTGTCCCTCAGCTTCCAAATGAAAAGTGTGTTCTTTCAGCTGAGTGCATTTCCAGCAATATTTCACATAGTTAAAAGAAAGACCTCTCGCATTTATCCAACATGCAGAGGGAAAAGCATTTTTAACCTTGCAAATCCATTGACCTCTTCATACTTTGCAACTAGATTGCACATGAGCTTTCCAGCAAAATTTTATGTCAACTGACTAAACAAATGTTATCACAAATCCAAGAAAGAAGTTTAAATTCTTCTATAATAGGATACTAAAATACTGTCTTAACTCAGACTCCATCTTAAATTTAGGATTATTTTCACTTGCACAGAAAATAACAAAACATATCAGCTATGGAGATACAGTGATCATCCATTCATTCACACGTTTTTTCCCACAGCAGTCCAAACAACAGATGTCTGAAAAAGTGATGCCATACCCTATACAAAATAACATTAGTTCAAATGACATTTTGTTGCAAAGCCCAGTCAGTTAGCAACAGGCTTATTCTACAAAGGAGTTTAGTTTATATCCCCCCCCCACTCCCCCCGCCTTTTCCTTTTTTTACCAGACATATTTTCATTATAATGTGATTGTCTAGTTTTGGAACCTACCTGTGATTTAGTTGGCAGCAAAACTTATGGAATGAGGTTAAAACATTTCACATCACAGATCAGGGTAACTTTTTGTGTTCATGATAATGTGTGAAAAGGAAAAATTTTAGAGTGGTAGGGGTGTTTTGTTGTTGTAAGAGGGTTTTGTTGTTGTTGTTGTTATTTTAAATTTCTTCTTTTGAGGCTGAAATCAACTTACGTTGTTTAGTCATTTCTGAGATGTTTTGACTCATACTCAAGGTTTTTAGTGATCAGTTCAATGGCCAGCATGCATGAACCTGGGTAGTGTTCCTCCAATTTTTAATGACATCTGAGAGACTCCATTAAGGTTTCCCTGGTACAGACACATCTCTGTGTTATTCAGGGACTATTACTGAAATGTCCTGGGGGGGAGAAAACCCAGTTTCCTGTGTTTCTTTCTTTTCCCTTAATCTTTTATAAAGGGTTATCACAATTCCCCTTTCATATTTTTATTTTATTTATTTCCCTCTTAGGCATAAGGATGGACATTTCAAATGGAAACAATTCTCTTTAAATCAGGGATAAAAGACATGCCAACATCTTCTACAAATAGCAGCAGAGTTACCACACAACCTTCCACATTCTGCTCCAGTAGCAAAATGACACAACTCTTAACATGAACACGCAGAAAAAATGCGCACACTAATGGAGATTGTGAGACAGGAAATCTTACAAATATAACAGTAATATAAAAACAATTACTCTCTTTCAGGAAAGGATGAGATAAAATTGATATATATAAATGCTGATATAAATTTGTTCTCAGGATGATATAAAAGGATGATATAAAATTGTTCTCAGGTTGTTAGTCACATTACATAATGCTAGAGGGCATTCAGCCAAAATAGTGATCCAGTGATGAAGCTGGAAAAGAACTACTGCAGAGAGTATGGTGGTGTTGTATGTATGCTTTTTGTCGAAAGTAATAAAATCCTAAACAGAAAATGTCAAGATAACTGCTATTACAACTCTTGCAATGTGCAGCTCCTTTGTGTGATCATTATACTTTGAAGGCACTCCATTTACTTTAGTTTATTTTGCTTTATTAATCTGTGAGTAACAAGCTATACCTTCTATACTTTGAAGGCACTCCATTTACTTTAGTTTATTTTGCTTTATTAATCTGTGAGTAACAAGCTATACCTTCATCTGTGAGAAGTTTTACAGAGCCCGTTTCATTTTATGTTAACATGTATTCCTGTTATTAGGATATTGCCCATTGCTAATTTTTGTCAGCAATATGGTTCACCAAAAGCTTAATTAATATTCTTTTCTTGGCTGGAATATTACATTATATTGTTCTTTACGCACAGAATTCTATTTATAGCATAACTGTGACATAGTTGTTTGTAAGATCTAAAAGGTAGTAAGAATACATTGATGATCTACATTAACATTCATTGCTCAGTTGTAAACACTCCCACACTTCAGGAAGGCCACATCCATGGGACATTCACATGAGAGGCAGCCGAGGAGATGCCATAATCCATAAAGATGCTCCAGACTCATTCCTGAGGCCTTGCACCAGGCAAATGCATGTGATGCAAAGTGATGCAACAGATACAGAGTTTTTGCAAGAGACAGTGTCAAATTTGCCCTACACAGGGAAAATACCTGGGCATTACCACCTGGCTCAAATGCATATTAATTCATTAAACTCTTTGTTTGGTGGAACCCTTAGCACCAAGAAGGCTAGATGGAGAGGCTCAACAGGATGCCATCATGGTCCACTGAGTGGTGATATTTTCTACTTAATCTGTCTCTGTCACTCTTCCTCTCCCTCCCCCACCTCTTTTTCTATTTCTTTCTCTTTCTCTCTCTCCCATTCTCTCTCTCTCTCTCTGTCCCCTCCTCTCTCTCTTACTCACATTTACTGTTAAATAAAATGCTTACTATTGACTTTGGCACACAGTCTCGTTTGCATATTAATTCAGGCTGAGGCATCTCTCTAAAAATTTTAACAACTGGATCTTAAAACAGAGACAGAACCCTGGATGAAATCTCAAGGGCCCTACCTGCATTTACAGTTACAAGCAAGTGACTGTAACCAAGTTGATTCACGATTACTTTCAATGTTCAATCAGGAGACTGTCCTGACCTCTTCTACAGACTCCTAAGATCCATGAATACACCTGAACATTCATCAACCAGCCAACACCTGGGATGTATACCTATTTTCTCTTGCATGTTTTTCTATAGGAAAAACATGGCATTGAGCCATCATTTACACACATGATGCTGCTCAATACCAGAATGACTCCTGTGTTTAGTTGGAAACTAATCACTTAAAATAGTGCTAACAGGCTCACAAAGCTATTGTTGATATCTATTCAATCAAAAGTTTAGCTGTCAAATGTAGAGAGATGAAGAAAAAGCTTTTTGCTTTTTTTTTTTTTTTGTTTTTTTCTTGTTTTTTTTTTTTTTGTTTTGTTTTGTTTTAATGCATGAAGGACAGTACCTATCAGACCTGGCACTGATAGAACCATTTCACATTGACTGACACCATTGCTCAAAGTGCAGGATGGATGCTTGACCTTCTTGCCTCATATCAACAGCCCAGGAGTAAGAGTCGAGGTTGGGAAGGTCAGGAATCATCAGTTTCTTGTTTTGAGAGGTGAAGGTGCACATGAGGAGCTCAAGGAAGAGGACAGGAAAGGATGGTGCCAGGATAACACCTTCATTACTCAAACCTGGATGCTTCAAACCAGCTGCCTGAATTCTTTTGTCAAAAATAGCTCATGCATTTCTGAATACCCTTCGATCAAGTCCCTTCTGCTACTGTACAAAATCCTTGGCAATTTGCCCCTGCTCTTGGCTCAAATTATTTCCAGCCCATTTGTCTCAGATGTTACATAACAGATATTATGAATTTCTGTGTGCTTCCAAAGAGTTATATGATCTTCAGTTGAAAACCACTAAATGCAAACTATCATTCAATATAGTAAAGAAAGTAATATGTGAAATAGGGCTGAAAAAAAACTTTCATAACAGGATAAGGAAAAGAGAATGCCATTTTCTTGACAGGCCATGGTTCCTTTTTAATGTACAATCACTCGTTTAGACATAGAATTCCCTTTTTATGAATGTCAAACAATGATAGGACAAGAGGAAAATATCTAAAAGAACAGGTCAGAAAGAGCCAGTAATTCAGGGTCCAGGCAGCTGAGTGGCAGGGAAAAAAATCCACTGAATTTAGAAAGTTTCTCAGCATTTTAAAGTCCTTCTGAAAATATCAAGTCTGGCATATTCCAAGACTTATGATAAATTTTGCATTCTGTGACCAGGACACCTTAGGTTTCTAAGTATTTGCTGTAATCACTATATGTATCTGTACCTAATACCGCACATATAGATGCCTAAGTAAATTTTATACAGTATTTTATACCATTTTATACAACAATAATTTTTATACAAATTTTATACAGCGTAGCTCTGTGAAGTTGATTATATATTGGTAGGAAAGAAATTCAGATTTATCTGGTTGGGTACAAAGTTCAACTGGGTCTCTAGGATTCAGGACCTATCCACCACAAGTAAAAACTATAAGGCTGAAAGCAGTTATCAGGGAGAAGTTTGTGCTTTGGACAGGTGAATAAATCTCTCTAAATCAAAACTTTTCATCTGTACAGATATTTTCTCCCCTGTTACTTGTCTGTCCTATTGACAGAGTAAAACAACCCATATTAAGCACAGTGGGAATCATTACTGTAAGGGGATCATGAAGCACTGAAGCAACACAAATGAAGGAATATGATAAAAGAGGTTAACTATGTTTAGAGAATGTGTACGTGCAGCACAGCCTGGCATGCTTCATGCTGCCAGCATGCACCAAGATCCAACATGCATGCCAGGAAAAGGCTCCCACAGAGTTGTAAGATAGCCTGGGAACTGCCAGCCCTGCATGGGTGGCTGGTACAGATCTTCACCACACAGCACAGCCTCCTAGTAGTGAGGCAGGTACCTCATTCAACACCTTTGTGGGTCAGACTCCCAGTAATTATCACATCCAATGGGGCCCTGGAAACCTGTTTTACAGCACTGAGGCTTGTAAATCTCAGGGCCCAGATCTCTGGTAAATCTACTTTCCAGTCACCTTCAGGGAAGAAAAAACAATTGATAAGAAGATAAAGTATGGATCACTAATAAAAATAAGCATGTTAAGAGTATTTAAATGGGTTCATACCTTAATGTAAGGCATATGCATACCTGGACAGATGTACCTTTCTTGAAGCAACAAGTAAATAAAGTAAATAGTTACTTAAACTTAGGCAACGTTGCAGAAAATCTTCCTACAGACTCCTGCTGCAGACCACTGTAAGCTCATGTGAAAGTACATAAGACAGAATGAACAAAAGGTCTGCAAAATCTCCATTTGTTCTTTACAATTTAAATTTCTGTTTCCAGAATTTCTAATTCCCATTAAAAACAGATTTTAGAAAGAAAAAGAAAAAAAAAAAGCCTGCAGGTTTCGTTCTCCTTGAAGAAAAATCTGTCTCATGTGTACACTCATCCATTCATCAAAAAAGTTATTAAACAGTGTAATGCAAAGGATGGCATATATAGTTTCTTATTCAAGTGGAATATCTCTTCTCTCAGTCTTGCTACCTACATGCATGTATTTTGTCAGCAAATACTTCAAGAGTATTGAACATGCATGTTCCCACCCAAATTAGCCTGAAATAAAGGCCACTGAGTTTTAAAAGTCCTTCACATTCCTATTGGAACTCTTGGAGGCTGAGCAAGATGAAGTTCAAATAAAGGGATGTTCAAACTAGCATATAAGTATGTCTTTGATAGGTACATCCCAAATCCAGGCTCAAAGTCACCTAAACACATACCTTATTCCCAACTGCCAGCACACAGTAGGTTTGGCACCAGTTGTGTAGGTGACCTTTACCTCTCCAGCAAGACCAATACTTTGGCTTTATTTTATATACATTGACAAACTTATCCCACTTGTGATCCTTTGCTCAACATGACGAGGCTCCTGAATTAGTTAAACCTGTCTTCTGGGACCCAGGTTTCACTTGAATACTACGCAGGTAGAAAAAATATGTCCACTATGTTTGATAGCTATCAGCAATACAGAATAAGATTGCAAAAAAGAAAGAAAAAGTGATATAATGAGGGGTCTGCGTCTTTTCTCTGACAGGGTTTATGCCCTGTAATTACGGGGAAATGCTTTCTCTCTCGCTGCTATCTCCCCTTTTTAATAACAGGAAGAAAATATTTCACATGTGAAAGAAATGAAATAGATTTAATTAAATGGCAACATTTCTTGGGAGTAAATATACCCTGAGATACTGATACCTTATCTTTAGTCTGGCCAAATGGACTTTTGGTGGGGGAAATTGTTTGCAAACTGTAATCCATCAGACAGTGCTTATAGGGTTTAGCACCACAGACCTGCACATAACAGCTCATCACAAAATAGCAAACACCACAAAGCATGCTTTGAAGAGTGAATGAGACACAAAAATACGATGCAGCCTGCTGAGTCTGTGGCAATGCATTTTAATAAGCTGAAGTCCATCTCTGTGTGATTGTTGAAATGTTTGGGAAAATAACTAATTTTTTATTCATTCCAAATTATTTTTCTTCCTGTTTCTTGCACTGAACTCAAGGTCTGAGATCTTGGCTAGAGAGGGAGAGACCATGTTTCACTTCATATTTCACTTAGTTTAAACTAAAAGGTTGGCTATTACTATTCTTAAAGAAACTAGAATGGATTCGCCTTTTATGCTAGAATTAGAAGTCCCAAACACAGACTTTTTTTGTTCTT